>NC_085141.1:68563824-68922439 GCF_024139115.2 Armigeres subalbatus
ATTCTCAGAAATCCTTCGTGGCCTCGGAAAATTCTTGGGAGGCCGTACTTTGGGTCCTGCCTAAAGGATAAATTGACTGTAACACGTGACCAGCATTATTAGTCATGAATTGGAAACTCCAAGAAGCAAGTACAATGGAATAACTTCTTTTTTTATAAAAATAGATTATACAATTGGTGAGCTGTGCATTAGGTGATTCAAATTTGACTTTTTCGCTCCTCTAATGCTAAAACAGTACATTTGTTGTTTATTAAATCCTCTTAAATATTGCTAATTTGGATTGTACTAGACTGAAACGCGCAGTTTGAAGTTTTATGAAAATTACTTACCTCAAAGTCAGATCGTTCGTAACAACAGCTGTCTCCTGCTTAGGAAGTATTCTGTGAAGTCATTGTGTCGATTACATTGAATAGTTTATGGGTCCAAGCTTCGGTACAGTTTTTCATAAGGGACGTTCTATAGTAATTTCGCATAGCTCAAACTGGAAGCTGCCATCTCAGCAAGCAGGTTCGGAAGATCATTCAATATTCTGAGTTCTTTACTATATGTGCTTTTAACGCATACTACATACTTGACTGTTTCTTGCACTTAATTGAAGTCAGTTGAAGATGAAAATTTAGCAACAATTTTTTGCATTGATTATGATAGAACAAAACACATATACAAGGACAAACAGACACTAAAGCTCAGTTCGTCGAGCTAATTGTATATAAGACTATGGGCGTGCTTTTAGAAAGGTCTACAGTTTCTTCTAGTAAGTAAATGTATGCTATTATCAATTCTCCTATCTGCGTACACGCACGGCGGAAGTATCACTGGATAACAAATTAAATCTATGCATTTATTTTCTAATTTCTAATTAGCTCTATACCATAAAACCCTTGATAAGTCAATATAGTATACTTCATGCATAATCACATAATTCTTGGAGTAAATAAGACTTGCCTTTATCATATGGTATATAAACGGGAGCAATTGATTTACAGCAGACTATTGCTTCTCTTATTGATCTTCTTATTTATCGCAAATAGTTATTTTTTTGAAAAGTGAAATCAAAATTCCGTACATAATGTGAAACTAATTTAATAAAATTCCCGCGGAAAAAATGAAAATTTCGTTTCGTTTCGTAAATTTCGAATTGAAATGGACCCTGGATTTCGCATCGTTTCGAAGTCTCGAAAGTAAATCTATATTCGTTTCGTTTCGTTCCGTGTCAACATAAATTTTAAATTTCGTTTCGTTCGTTTCGTTAGGAAAAAAGTTTGTTATCGCATGCCCTTACTATGTGTGTCTTGAGTAATTGAGTAATTGATGCGGCATCATCAGAAATCAAGAAACATCCACTGCTGCTTAGTTTGGACGGAACATTTCAATTGCGAGTGATGGATTTAATCGCACGGGGACTCTTCGTTTAGAAAACCTGGCAAAACTTAGTAGAGAACAGAAAAGAGAGCTTAAAAATATTTTGTCTAGATTGCGTTGTTTGAGCGATATTTGGGCGAATCTTTGAGGGCGGGCACTTTCGATGCTTTACTCATACATAATTCATTTTGCCTCAAGGAACATCGAAGGTATCGAGAATGATCTTCATCGGACTGCCTATCATAATATAAGCCAGAACTCGCGAAGAGAATTTTCTGCAGCGATGATTGACGTCGTCTGGATCCAATATACTTTCAGAATTGAACACTTACTTCTGTACACAATGCAATGAACTTCAAGACGACCATAACAGCAGGTGGGGTTGCTGTGGACCTAACTTTACTAACGGTTCGATGCATTTGAAATGAAGAGCAACTATCAAATTCGTTCACAAGCATAGATTAGTTGGTCGTTGGATTTTTATCAAATAGATCAAATATCTGGTCGAGTGGATTTGTCCGACGGAAGAAGGTAGTCTGTTAGTTATGAAATCATTTTAAATAGGACCCCTTTGATTTTGTCAATTCTTGACTCACCAAAACTTATTCAACATTTCTCTACCGATCATAGAGATCAGCATATCGTTGGAAAGAAAAAGTGTATCCTCAATTTTCGATAGTAAAAATAAGAACAGCATACTGAATTTGGCCGCCATTCAGTTCTTTTGAAACTATTTTTCCGCCTGGTTGACAACCACCGTTTGGTTCGTTCAACAATGATGTCACAGGTTATAGAGGGGGTCTAAGATTTTTGTGACAGTACATGTACTAGGTATACAAAAAGCGTGACAGAGGGGGAGGGGTCTAGAAATCCCAATAAGTAGTGGACGTCATATTTGAATCACCTTTTGAATTGAATACATCCGATGGTTCCATTCCCCTAGAGGGCGGTCATAATATACGGAAATTATACAGTAAAAGTAGAAGCTTTCATTATTTTCGGGTTAACAGCCTATTTTTAATTATTTGAGTAGCTCAGTCTTATCATAACTTTACGGAGCCGATTTCAATATTTTGCAAATCTAATCAACAACGTTCAATTTACATTCTCGAGGAAGATGCGTGGTGAGAAGATGCTTGTATTGTAATGAAAATAATAAACGAAAATAAACCTGATAAATCCACCTAGGCATGTTTATGCCTTTCTAGTGCATATGCAAAATAGTATTTTGCCACAGCTTTTTAGACCCATTGTGCGATCTGGCCAATTTTATTACAAAACAAAAGGATATGAACTCGCTTCGAATCAACTTGTTCGAGAAAATCGAGTTAATATAAGTGCTAAAAATAAGTGAGTTTTTTGCACATACACTAGACCTCTTTGTTTTCAAAAGTATCAAAAATTCAATCGGTCGCCCAGAATCACAATTCTTATTCTAAAAATGATCTTATGTCAAATTTAATAATTCGGATGAAATTTCAAAAGTGGCTCAAGCCAATTTAGTGTTTTGGCTATTTTCAATTTTGGAAAAAACTAACAAGAGATATAAACGTCGAAAACTATCGCAACAACCTCTATACGGAAGCTTTGTGTGCTCTACAAGTCTTGTGAACATTTCGATTCGTTCCTTTCATGTTTTGTCCATGTTAAAGTGATTTTCAAGCTTTTAAGTGCACAAAATACTTTCCCACAAAAGTCGTTGTTCTACAAAATTTTGAATTTATGACAAATGATTGCTAATTTATTATTTATTCCTCTTTTTTCTCTAAAATTTGAGTAATATAAATGTTACTCTGCGATTTATCGTTAAATTCTAAAAATCAGAAGCTGAACATTTGTCATAATTTGCACGTTAGAGTTTCTTCAAACAAGTTGTTCGAAGGTCTAATCACACATTCACACACACAGACATGTCAGGTAAAAATAATTTTAATTTTATCATAAAAACCCTAAATCAATTTATTAACATTACAGGCATCAAGCTAGCTCAAAATTTATCCGATCGACATGTGCATTTCCAAGTCAAAATGAACGTGCTGCTGGCAGCTCAGACGTTGAGTGGAAGTGTAACGCTTCTAAGTTAAAACGAATGATTCTAAATTCTCCGAAGTGGATGCAACAGTGGATTTCAACAACAGGGTTTTTAACGATCTCTTCGATGTATAGATTCCAAAACAGTTTTTCGAAAAGTTGAAAATACCGATGTAGAAAACTTTGAAGAGATTGATTCTGTTATGACAAATGCCGAATACTTCATTCGAGGCATTAAGCTTCCTTCTGGCGAAAATATTTTATAGTATCTTCAAACAGGATACGTCGGATTTTGGCTAACATACAAAGTTTCGGAATGTTTATTGAATACGTCCGTGAGAAAAAATCACTCTCGTATTCCAACATATCTTATTCCCAGGATCGTCAGAAACATTTTTGCGGCTGTACGTGCCAAGGGAGGTGTAACCCCACTGTATCACCAATTCAAGGCGGCTTATAAAGGTTAATTACACATAATAACATAAAAGTACACTGCAGGCTAATTGCATAGATTTCAAGAATCGGATACTGTTTGCGGGAGAAAACAAGGCATTGCTTGGACAGGGTGAATAAATCGTAGTTTTGACAGTTTACTGCGAATTTGAGAACTTTGAAGCTGTGAAAGAATTGACGAATTCTTTGATTGAATACTTTTGACGTTTGTACATTGGAGCAGCGATTCAGCAAATTCTCAGGCAGTACAAAAAACTCTCAATTCATTCGCTGTAAGAAATGTGTAGATGGCGCTAGCCGATAAGACAATAAGGCCTCGTGAATAAAGCATTTACACATTGCAAAGTCACCGAGATTGAATTCAAAATCCTTGTGGAGATAGAAAACTCAACCTTACTAAGTACTAATGACGTTCTTTGTACGTTACAAAGTCAAAATGAATTTAATGAAGTATTTGATGTTTTGACGTCCCATATAGTGGAAGATAATGAACCTAACGCAATAAGATTATTGATCTAGTTAAAGATAACTGTGATTATTATTTGAACGAGTTGTCATAGACTAAGTCTGTTTTACCCTTCAAGAAACCTATTCACCTTAAGTAACAATCATTTTGTTTGAAGGATTAATATAATACCTAAAATGACCAGATTGAAACAGAACTGATTGTTTTTTTTATATGTATATATTTTTATGCGAACAAAATCATTGAATAAATATTATCGAATGATATTGCACTAGTTAAAAACTGTACTTTTATTACCATTCGCTGGGGATTCCATATGCAACATAAGTCACTGTCTTGTTTTCAAATAACAATAGTAAAATTAACTCATTCCTATTTTTTACTGCTGGGTGGACCTTTCATTTCATTCGCAAACATTTTAGTCACTCAATTGTCAAACAGTTCATGTTTTGCGTTGAAATTTAGTACCAAATGTCTTTTCTATAACAGGTATTCCAACCGACTATTCCGTAAACACCACTATCTTCCTCGATGATTTATTATCTCTTTGATGGAATCGATCATTATTTCATCTATACTAATTTTACTGGACAAAAATCAACATAATTGCATGTTTTATCGAAATCATGGTGGATAATTCAATAATTATCGAAAATAGGCACTTAGGTCAGAGAACTCGTTCTCATTATGCCATTTATTAGGTGAACTAACCAAAACTGGGTACCAAAAACGAGTACCAAATACGATTGGAGGTAGATGGGTTATCTATGAGTTTACTTGCTGTTTCACCCTCCTGCGGTTTGCGTCTTCTACAGCAGTGAACGACTGGATTTTCCTTCGTCCTACGGTAACGTGGAAATTGTGAAAAGTCACTGCCGCAAAGTTAAATTTAGCTTATTTCAGTAAATGTGGAATGTAATTTAAATGAATGCAGATCTGTACACTTTTACTATCTCGCCAGATGGTTAGTTCATTATTTATTTTTACGATTCGCGAGTATTTGTGATTTAGAATTTGATATGACGAATCTAGCGCCATGGACGAAATAGCATAACCCTATTCGATGGAGAACATTTGTTTCTCATTGAAAGAAAATTTGCCGGATCGAAATATGGGCTCATGGCCAAATACCACTTTCTATACCAAAAATGATTCAAAAAGTTTCGCACTTTTTTCCGTCATTTATCTTGAACTGATTTGCTCGCAACATTGGTCTGATTATTTCCTATTGAAAATAAGCTATATTGGATTATGGGCTCAAAAGTTATGGCCAAAATACAAGATACTACATAATGCACGAGAAAGGCATTACAACCGATAGGTGGATTTATCAGGGTTTTCAAAAATATTTCGACAAAAGGTCCTATGTAACAATTCACTCATTCCGAGAAAAATGGCGTTGAAGACTTGCGAAATACTTTTTTGAAAGTATTCAAACATAACCAATTCTTCTGGGTCCCGTTTACCCCGTAACACGATAGATCTCTTTGACGTAGCGTGTCACGGTGTAAGATCTACCAAACAGAGCCCTAGCTTAATCCATTTTTCTAGCTTGGGCAATACGTTGTGGTAATTAAGGATTCATCGTATTTAGTCCCCGCTACCAATAGCAGTCTCAAAATAAAACATAAATAATGTTACCTTGCAGACAGTTGAAATACCTACTCAAATTCCTCGGTATCCGGGCCTACACACTTAATAGTTTTTTTTTACCTCGGTAAAATAAATTGACGAATAAGATCCTTAAGGCTTATTTTTACTGATATCTCGTGAATAAATATGACGTTTTTACAAGTTACTGAAACTCGGCAGTCAAGTTTGCCATAATGATCGATTCAAAGTTTAACCGAGATTCAGCAACTCCGTCTGTCAAACGTATAACCTCTGACGTTCATTTATTTTTCATTTGCTCCTCTGACGTGCTCCACGGGAAAAAGCAAAAAGCAGTGAAAGAATAAAATTTTCAACTGGTATTGTCTGGTAAGCATTCAATCTGATTTAATATTCTTTCCGAACCCGACTCTAATCTTTTTAAATTTTTAATTACATTTTACGTTGATTTCTTGGTTGACGATGTGAGTAATTAAATTTATGAATTTATTCAATTTCAGCTCCAGTTGTTGTTCATGAGGTTCTTCACGCCACAAAAATGCTACGCTTACTCGCGGGAAGACATATATCATCTGGTATCTAATACTATGGGTCTCCGGGCATCCTATAGCAGTTCGTTTTTGGAACAAACGTATAGCCTTTACGTATACTTAGTATATGAGAAAGAATTCGTATATCGTATATCGTATATCGTATATCGTATTGCATTCGTATATCATGAGGCTAACACGATGATACTTCTATGCCCAGGGAAGTCGAAGCAATTTCCAATCCGAAAATTGCCTAGACCGGCACCGGGAATCGAACCCAGCCACCCTCAGCATGGTCTTGCTTTGTAGCCGCGCGTCTTACCGCACGGCCAAGGAGTCTGAACTGTGGTAACTGAAATTCCATTTAGATAGCAGCCAGAAATATGAATACACTTGAAGGATATTCAAAAAGAAATTGAAACGGTACAAGACTAAATTGATCAGAACACATTATATCTGTTCAAATAACATAATTTTGTTATTTGTTTACCCTCAGTTTTGTCGTAGACGGTTGCAGCTGAAATAGCCTTTAGATGAAAGATAGGAGCGTAAATATTCATCCAAAGGATTTTTCTGGATGGGATTTCAAGGAAAAACATATTTTTTGGAGGATGGAGATAACAAAATTTTGAAGAAAATTGTCTTTCCGTCGAAGAAACAGTAAAGTCGTTTGTTTACCATTCGCTTGGTTGCAAATGGTCGCAGCTGACACAGCCTTTAGATGACAGATTAGAGTGTAAATATTTACTTAGCGGATGTTTCTGGAGGGGAAACATAGTTTCTTGGAGGATGAAGATAGCTAAATTTAGAAGAAAACTGTGTTTCCGTCGAAGAAACATAAGGAAGCTATTTGATTACCATTTGCTTGGGCGCAGCTGAAATAGGCTTTAGATCACAGAGAACAGACATGGATGCTCGAACAAAATTTTGTTAAAAACGTTTGTAAAGATTTGAATCACTCCTCAGCGCCGCCAACGCAGGCTGCCCGACATAAAAACTCAATCTCACTAAGTGATGGCGTTGGCATACACTTCATAAACAATGTAGTGCTGCCACCTAGGAGCGAGCCTAGGAGCAATTCGGAATGAACACTAGCGTTAAAAGTAAAACACGGCAAATTTTAACCATATTTATCAGCACACTAGCACCGCGCAACGGGGACATAACGACATACTTCAAAATGACCAGTACAAACTTTCACACAAGCACGCGAATGAAGATGAACGTCTGTTCTCTGTGTTTAGATGACATATTAGAGTGTAAATATTTACTCACAGGATGTTTCTGGAGGGAATTCGAAGGGGAAACATATTTTCTTGGAGGATGAAGATAACAAATTTTAGAAGAAAATTGTGTTTCCGTGAAGATAATAAAGAAGAAAATTGTGTTTCCGTCGAAGAAACATAGTAAAGTTATTTGTTTACCATTTGCTTGGTCGCAGATGGTCACAGCTGAAATAGCCTTTATATGATAGATAATAGTGTAAAAATTTACTCAGGGAATGTTTCTGGAGGGGATCTGAAGGGGAAACATATTTTCTTGGTGAATGATATTAATGAAATTCAGAAGAAAATTGTGAATCCGTTCATCAAACACAGTTGTTCGTTGACCATTTGTTTGGTTACGGACGGTCGCAGCTGAAATAGCATGTAGATGACAGATTAGAGTGTAAATAACTACTCACAGGATATTTCAAGAGGGAATTCAAGGGTAAAACATAAGTTTCATGAGGTATGCCAACATTTTCACGTATAGTTTATTTACCTGGATTATCTCAAATTCGAAGCCTTATACAGAGCCGTACAGAGCATATTAGCTCAAATTCTATAAAAATGACTATTGTATCTTATATAGTATACATTGAAGTAGCAGTTTAGGGATAACTTGTTTAATTACGATAAAGTCATATTTTTGGATTTATGACCTATGGAGGAACCACTGTGATCGATGAAAAGCTTAGCTTATATTGTGCATTGTGTCCGAAAAACTCAGGTGTATGTTTTTTCTATGAAAAGTTATGTACGATTTATCAATACCAAAGTCTTTTTTTTAATATTCCAAAATACTTCCTTCGTTAATAACATTTTTTTTTGTTAAAGTGCGATATAATTGCCCGTAAAAATTATAAAAAAAAATCACTTCCAGATTCCAAAGAAGTTTCTGCCGAAAATCAAAATATAAAATTCACATGGAAATTTTGAAATTTTTTCGAAAGTTTTTACATAATACTTCGGAGAATTTTCCTGTTTGAAACAGAAAAAATATTTTTAGGCTCTTTCAGTCTTTATGATAAGCGGGTTTTGCGTCAACTTTCCGACGATTCGTTGTTTATTACACCTTCTTTAGGGATTTCTAAAATTTTGAATGTTTTACAAAGCTTTTCGTAGATATATTTGAATTGAACAGTTGAGTGCATAAAAATTGAAACACATGCAGTAAGTGATAAAATTGTTAAAATCAAACTCACAATTTTATTAACGAAAAAAATAGTCGTAGTTGGACTCCATTACCAAAACTCTTAAACAGCAAAATATGTCAGACATGACCCTCATAAGTACAACAAAACACAGCCTCTGTAAGTCAAACAGCACAAACATACCTTTTAGACTGGTCCATAAAATTCTCTGTAAAACATTTAAATTTTAAAAATCCCTGAAGAAGGTGTAATAAACACCGAAACGTCGGATAATTGACGCAAAACTCGTTTTAGCTTATCAAAGAGCCGAAAAATACCGTCGTCAAAAATCAATCACAGTCGAAAACAACGAGCAATAAAAAAATCTACGTAGGTATACGGTAGGTATACCGTATACCCCTCGTCCCCCTTCGTAGACTCATTTGAAACCCCTCCCCCCCTTAAGAGTCTATGTGGTTTATAGACAGCCCCACATTCATCATTGTGTTAATGTGGGCCAACGCCTATTTTTAAATAAGGGATTGGAATGAATTTACCATTTCATTATTGATTACATTCGAAAAATTGTTAATTACTTAAAAAAACTACATTTGGTGAATTTTTTTTTTTTGGTACTTGTTGTTCAATCGATCTCATACTCGCTTTGAAACCGGTTTAGTCCATGTTAATAATCAGCAAAATAAATCTCTTCACAAACATGCAGTCAGTTGAAACCATTTTTCAGATTGCGTAAGGCTCAATCAGAGAGCACGCAATCTACGGAAAATCTATACAAATGTACTTATTTAGCAGGATCGATTCAATCAGCGACTGGAAAATATTGACGATATTAAATACATCCGAAATATACCCTTTTTTCCCTATGAAGGCCAGGAACACATAGCATTATTTGTTCAACAGATTCCGGAAGCTGCATTTCGCGTTTTTTTATGTAGCTGTGAATGACTCCATGCCCTTCATCGGATAGCTCAGCGGTAATATGAACTATTGTACAGAAAGACCATGCTGAAAGTGGTTAAGTTCGAATCATTAACCATTCCATAATTGTGTTAGGTAAACATTCACATGATTTTCCTGGGCATAAGCTAAGGCATTGTTTTTTAGTTCGATCTTAAAGTATGAACGCGCTTGGTTAGTATTATTCTATGAACCGGCATCGCCATAGTTCCCAGTAATAAATAAGGAATTTATTTGGGAGCAACATTCTCAACCCCAACAGATGCAATAGCAGTGGGAGGCGCCGTCGTGTCAGTAACACGTTGGAAATGAACATGTTCGCACCGAAAACGACGGTGCTGATAGTACCCAAGTAACATTTTGAGTTTTATGAATTGCTACAAGAGTATTTGAATTCTACGACAATAAAACCCTAGCCAAGGCATTTGTTTCTCGATCGCTTACACCAAAACCTCTTGAAGAGTAATATCTGCCTAGTTGGCCCACTCTTGCAATGGTTTTCAAGTGTAAATGTAAGACGAAATTCAAGATCAGAATCTGACAAAACCTGAACAACAAATTGGCACCAAAAACCTTTCGAAATCCATGTGCAAACTGCTATAAAAGAAAGTGTGCATTAGTTAAAACCTTTTCTAAGCTACATAATCTCGATGCCTGCGGAATTCTCTAGATCTAATTTTATTCAAACATGAAATAATAAAATATGTTCAGTCTTAACAAAATAAATTCAAATTTGAAACCATAAAATGCCATAATCAAATATGCAAATGAAATATTCTGAACTGAACCATAGATAAAAATAATTGAAGCAGAGTTGCTACATGGTGCATAATTTTTTGGTGCCGAATCAGATTTATTGTGTCATATAGTGTAAAACATTGATATAACTGATGCGCTCTCAGTAAACTTCAATTTAACAACCTTTTTTTAAAAGCAAATTTTCCGATAAATAAAAAAAATCGTTTTTCTGCATTATAATTAATATTTATTGATTTTTGATTGTTCGTAGCTAATTCGTTTATAAAATAGGATGAATGAAATACATATTTGAATTCAAAGTGTCTGCTGATGCTAAGTGAAAAATAAATATGGCGATGGCATCCGAGATGATTTTTCGTGATCCATTTGTTCAAAATTGCTTTGCTTCGATGAAATCAACTTTAAAATCACAATGTTTAAATGTGACAATAAAAGAGTTTTTTGCCTTTCTCGTACAACTAAGTTGTACCGAAAGGCTATCATTTCACTCCAAAATCGAACTTTTGATAGAAGTCCCGGAGACCCATAGTGTTATATACCATTCGACTCAGCTCGATGAGCTGAACAAATGTCTGTCTGTCCGTGTGTGCGTGTGTGTGTGTGTATGTGTGTGCGTGTGTGTGTGCACAAAATGCCATAAAAAACATTAGCCAAATTTTCACATAGAAACTCTTAATCGATTTTCTTGCAACAAGTTGCATCCGACAGAGACTAAACCGCTATTGATCACTATTGAATTGCATAATAATTGCAAATTGCAAAAAATAGATAATATTAAAATAGTGATGAGACATAGTCACATAGAACAATAATGTGTTATGAAAAATGCCTTGCATCTATGAATATTTTATCCGTGGCTTCCCATTAAGAGTTTCATCGTACTATAAAGATGCTCGTGTTGCACGCATTTAGGCGTAAGTATGCTCTTCGTTCAGTTTCATAGTACTAAATTGTCCGAAAGTCAAAATTCGATTGACAGCGCCATCTGTCGTCTACTAGTGTAAATTTTCTATCATAACATTAGACGGTGTAACTGTTTTGCCTTTCTTGTACATCATCGAGGTGTAAGCGTAAAGGCTACATTTATTACCTTTTTACGCGAGAAAGGCGCCATCACCGCTAGGTGGATTAATCTGGGTTTTTCAATGCGTAATTGCTTATGTACTATATACATTAGCTGTTACAAATGCCGATTGGTCATTTTTCAACATTTATGATGATCATAATAAGAGAATTTGACAGTTCATGTATTCCAAATAAAAATAAACAAACCGCATGGATGGAAGTTTTCGGAGCATATTAATATTCCGAAATGATCAATTATACACGTAAGTAAAAAATAAAATACTACACTAGTTGTCGCTTGTGACGGCACTTATCCAGAAATAAAAATGCATCCCCATTACCGTGCCATCGTCTAAGAAAATGTAAAAAAAAAGTTTAATAAGGCTGGGGCAGGTACGCACACCATATATGTTATTTCTTCTATCGTTATTCGTTAGTGTCTTTCTCACCTCGCGATTTTGGAAACGCAAATTTCGGCATCGAGATAATTGATGTAACTGAAAATGGCTCAGCATGCATATTGTGAGTAAGCACGCAGCTTAGTAATATTTAAAGACTGTATTTGATGTAAGAATGAAGTTTTTAGCTACTACTCGCCCTCACTTCGCCATGAGTATTATCGAGAACTATGTTCACAGATATTCTGCCGGACATTCTGGCTATGCTTCCGATCCATAGTCCGATTTTCGCGGTGTGAACGATGGAGTCGTTAAGTCGATGAATAGATGATGTGTGGGCACGTTGCATTCGCGGCATTTCTGCCATATCTGGCGTACAGTGAACACCTGATCTATGGTGTACCTTGGAGTTCTAGTGACGTGTGACTGATTCTCCCGGTGGCTTTATCCGGCCATCAAACTTGGACATAACGTCGCGAAGAGGCGCTTATTGAACTTGTTCAATCAGTTACTGGAGTGCAACATTGTTCCGGATGATTGGAGGGAAGTGAGGGTGATAGCCATCCAGAAGCCCGGAAAACCCGCGTCGGATTGTAATTCGTATCGCCCCATCGCGATGCTGTCATGTCTTCGGAAGCTGTTGGAGAAGATGATTCTCTTCCGGCTAGACAAATGGGTTGAATCGAATAGTTTGTTGTCAGATACAATTTGGTTTCCGCAGGGCAAGGGAACGAACGACTGTCTTGCGTTGCTTTCTTCAGAAATTCAGCTTACTTTCGCTAAAAAGAGCAAATGGGCTCAGTGTTTTTGGACATTAAGGGGCTTTTGATTCAGTTTGCGTCGATGTCTTATCTGACAAACTCCACGAATGTGGGCTTTCACCAATTTTGAACAACTATTTGTACAATTTGTTGTCAGAGAAGCGTTTGAGTTTTTCTCATGGTGACTCGGCAACTTCACGAATTAGCTACATGGGTCTCCCCAGGGCTCATGTTTGAGCCCCTTCTTTACAATTTTTACGTCAGAGACATTGATGAATGTCTCATGCCAAATTGCTCGTTGAGACAGCTTGCAGATGATTGTGTTATATCCGTTTCGGGGCCAACAGCGATTGATCTGCAAGGACCGTTGCAAGATACTCTGGACAATTTGTCCACTTGGGATACGAAGCTGGGTATCGAATTCTCTCCGGAGAAAACTGAGATGGTTGTCTTTTCAAAAAAACATAAGCCGGCAAAGTTCCCGCTCCAACTGATGGGTAAGACAATCACTCATAGCATATCTTCTAAATACCTCGGGGTCGTGTTTGATTCCAAATGTACCTGGAAGCACATTGTGTATCTGACACAAAATGCCAGAAACGGATCAACCTAATGCGATCAATAACCGGAACATGGTGGGAGCGCATCCCGAAGATCTTATGACGTTGTATAGAACAACCATTTTGTCGGTTCTCGAATACGGTAGTTTCTGCTTCCAGTCCGCGGCTAAAACACACATGCTGAAGCTTCAAAGGATTCAGTACCGCTGTCTCCGTATCGCGTTAGGATGTATGAATTCGACACATACGATGAGCTTGGAAGTACTTGCGGGAGTACTGCCACTAACAGATCGTTTCGCGGAATTATCGCTCCGGTTCCTCATCCGCTGTGAGGTTCTCAATCCATTGGTCATTGACAACTTCGAGAAGCTGCTCGAACAAAACCCTCAATCTCGATTCATGAGTATTTACCACTGGTACATAACGCTGGAGGTAAGCCCTTCTTCGGTAGATACCAATCGTGCTAACTTCTTAGACTCTTACAGTTCCTCTGTTACTTTTGATCTGTCCATGAAGCAGGAGGTTCATGGAATACCAGACTTTCTGTGTGCGCAGGTCATACCTCCATTATTTGCAAGCAAATGCGGGCACGCCAGTGAGGAGAGAAGCTTTTTACAGACGGGTCAAAATTGATGACTCCACTGGTTTCGGTGTTTTCAACGTTTTTCATAGCGCCTACTTTAAGCTCAAAGAGCCTTGTTCCGTGTATACTGCTGAGCTAGTAGCTATACACTATTCACAAATCGCATCCCTACCTCCTGACCATTTTTTCATCTTCACCGACAGTCTAAGTTCCTTGGAGGCTGTTCGGTCAATGAAACTGGTTAAGCACTCAGCGTATCTTCTGAATGGGATACGGAAAGCTTTGAGTGCCTTATCACAACGGTCTTACACAATCACCATGGCTTGGGTCCCTTCTCATTGCTCGAGCCCGGGAAATGAGAAAGCGGACTCTTTGGCTAAGGTGGGCGCTATGGAAGGTGATATTTACGATCGGAAAATCACCTTCGATGAATTTTTCACATTAGTTCGTCAGGAAACCTTGAACAGCTGGCAACAGAAATGGACAAATGGGGAGTTGGGTAGATGGCTGTATTCAATTCGCCCGCAGGTGTCGAAGCGTCCATGGTTCAAAAAATTGAATATGGGACGAGACTTCATTCGAACCATGTGTCGTCTAATGTCCAATCACTACACTCTAAATGCACATCTTTTCAGAGTGGGGCTCTCGGAAGGAAATCTCTGTGTTTGCGGCGAGGATTATCAGGACATCGATCATGTCGTGTGGGCGTGCGAGGAGCATCGTGGCCCCAGATCTGCGCTAACTGAACATCTCCGGGTCCGAGGAAAACAACCAAAGCCTATTAGGGAAGTGTTGTCGGGCCTTGATCTCGAGTACATGTCCCTGGTCCACCATTTTTTGAAAGTTGCTGATGTAAAACTGTAATCAATGTCTGCCCATTCCCTTGTCTATCGTACCCAAATTGAATGTCTTCCTCTTGTTGTACATTTCAATGTCTGTAGTTAATCCCTTCCGTATGTTTTCCTCTCGTCGTTGTCTCCCAAAAACAGTTTGTTTGTCCCGTTACAGATGTAAAAATGCGAAGAATGTCAACTTTGTGAACATCAGCATCGTAATTACTTGAGCACCCTAAAATCCTTTCCTTTCCTACTGTATTATTGTATTCCCTAACCTCGACTAAACCGCGAGTCTTTCGGTTCCCCAAAACTAACACTATGTATAATAATCAAGAAATGTATTGTTAAACTTGATTTCGGCTCCGTAACGCTTCACGGCAAATGAGCCTTCCAAATAAACGAAAGATAAAAAAAAAAAAAAAGCTTGGACATGGACACATGGAAGGTGCTGTAGAAAATACTCGGCGGTAATCAAGAGAACGGCATCTGTTGGCGTCGCGTGAATCACAAGTTATACTAGGCGTATAGGGCAGTGCACCAAGTGAGCTTAAGGAAGATTTTGATGTTTGAGCGATGCCGTAATAGAAACTTCATCGAGGAGGAATAATAGCTCATCAAGTACCAAGTAAGTCTTACACACTGCAGCGTAACGATACTGCCGACTTGCGCTACATTACTGCGAGATTTTCTGTAAAGAAATGCCAGGATACTATTATCAGAAATTTCGCGAATCGTTTCTGAAAAAAAAATCCAGAAGATCACTCCAAAGAATCTTGGCAGATTACTAAGTATCCTCCAAATATATGTTAAGATTGAGGATATTTGTTTACATGCTCGAACTTAATCGATATGCACGCCACTTTTATGTCTGTGAAAGTCCGACCTCCATTCAGAAGGAATTTCGGAATTCCCTTAGGATGAATCCAAGAATTTTCCATGGAGGATTCCTATAAATCGCTTCAAGGAAACTCTGGATTGGCTGAGCATGAATCCTAAGGTATGCATTTCCTGAATTAAACGCAAATTAAACTTAAAAGCGAAAGTCCAACAATTTTCGAATAACCCTGCTTTTGACAGGTATCGAATCATTTTTGATAGATGTCTTATAGTGCTGGGTAGCACTAGCCATTCCTAAGAGTTGGTTATTTTTTAATTTTCCAACTGTCACTTTTAAGTTTATTTCGCGAAAAGAGACAGATTCTAAGTTTCTCTTCGGATTAATTTCTGGATTTTCTTCGGAAAATTCATTGGATTGCATTTAAAAGAATCCACGCAGACCATATGAACGAATCGAATCGTATATAACCTACCATTTATTTCCATATGAATCCCAAAATATTAATCATTTTTTAATCTTGTACACCCCCCCCCATGTCTCGGCTATAAGGGGGAAGTGGTCGCTTAATCAACTTTTATTTTCGAAAAAATCTGTTTTTACAGATACCGTTTAGTAATTCATGCCCAAATAAGTTTCGAACAACATCAGTGAACATGTTTGAATATTCTCCTAAAAACAAAACAAATTCAAATCCATTATCCAAAGCGGCTCTAATTTCGAATGCTGCCTATTCTACCAAATTGTGAACGTATACCCATCCGCTTTGTACCGAGGCCTAGCTAAGCGGGGGTTGCTGGCTGGGTAGACGCAAAGTGACAAAAGTGCTTTCGGCGCCATGGCCATTCTAAATCGAATGTTATCACATGCCATTGACGAAAAGGCTGGGCTGGGAACACACATCCCGAACAATGTCGATCCCAGAAATGGGACATGGGATGCGTCAGATTGTTAAAATTGATTTTTTTTCAACATTTCCCTAAAAACTCTTCCGTAGCATCAAACTACGCTCGGTACGGTAGAAAAATGCGACGGAGAATAGTACTATTTATCATTCCGTGTGAGCTGATCCAGCTGTTGCCACTCGGATGGATTCGGTTTGGGTGTTTGTATTTTCCGTTTATTTTTTCTACAAACCGTTGTCAGTCCATTCTGGGATGTTGTGAATGGTCATCCGGTCATTGAAGCTGTTGGCTCTATTGTTGAGATTTTCCAGCTTCCTAGTCAAAACTTTCCATTGATATGCGTTGTTAGGAGTATGCTTCAGGGCTTGGTTGGGAAATTGGATATTGTAAAATAAGGTTTTTTTTTCGTTATCTGCCTTTTGAGATAAATACTTTCAATTAAAATCAGATAGCTTCACATTCCATGGGAGGAATAATTTTAGAAACTAGATGTTTGGTAAACAAATATCACCGTTAATGCTTTAAACCTTTTCTTTTCTATTTATTAATGCTGTACGATACAAGATAACGCTTTATAAAACATCTTTATTCTAAGTAAATAACATCATAAAACGCATAATAGGTATATTATAAACTGAGTGTAGCTCCAACTCTCTTAAGGATATCAGAAAAGATTACGGTTTCTGAGATAACTACAGGATTTACACGCACAACCTCCATATATCATATCTGCTTCAATTCTAAGTTGACTAAGTCGAGTCAAGTACGACACACTGAACACGGCCCCACAGTTGAGGTCGAAATACGTATTTGAAAATATAACAAAACGTAGTGGAATCAAATGGAAAGTACTAAACTCGTCTTAGACAGATAAAGACATTCCACTAAAAGAGCTTAAATAATTTTTCTGCTTGCGGTATTTATTTATTTTATTGTAGAATGAGAGCGCCCGCTATGATCTTGCGATCGTAGCTATACGATACAGAACTAAGTCCGACACATATCTGTAGTAGAATAGTTCAACCCGTACTAGCCCAGGATGCATTTATTGGGGGGTGTTCAGAATTGTCAATATCCCAAACTCAGCCATCTTGGATTTTTGTATGGAATTTATGCTCGTTTGTTTACGTTTTGCACTGAAAATTTATGAACCCCCCTCTCCCCCCCGCGCTGGTTATTCCCATCTACTGACGAAGTCGGATAGCCTGTACATAAAAAAATCTTACACTAGCCGACACCACTTTATCGGGCTTTGGGACAGTTCGTCGAATGACATTTCGTCGAATGGCGTTTAGTCGAATGACATTTGATCGAATGGACATTTAGTCGAATGAACGTTTAGCCGAATGAATATTTAGTCGAATGCTGAAAGTGATTTCAGCTTAATAGGTCGATTGTTACATTTCGCACTCTAATGAAATGATATTAAATATAAAGAAAATTAAATGTACGCACCCCTAGTTATAAATCAATGGGATTTATATTTAAGAACATGACAATAGAGTTTATTATTGAGTTAGTGTGGAGGTTCTGTCGGCAGGAAAATAATCGGTTTCAGTCAAATCACCGAAATTATAAGTAATATACTAATTTTAATCATGTAAAAATCAATAAACGAATATATATTACAGCTTTTTAGCTAATAACTGACAAATGACGTCTTTTATTTGCTGTAAGCATCGGTGCGAGATAGCCAGCTGACACCTTCCGCAACACTAAAAAGAATTTCGACGCATCTGCGCCATCGAATACGGCGGAAAGCGATATGCAGTGCTTCACCAAAGTGGCTGGATCAAATTAGATTTTCACCGCGAGATGCACGAAAATCTATAGATCAGAAAGCCATTGTGATCTATCGCATGTTATCGCAAACAGAGAGCTAGGAATGACGATTGCTGTGCTAGGATGCAGACGACAACGCGGGCAGAAGCTGCCGTCAAATAATGTGGCTACAGGCTTTTGTGCCAAACGCTCATATTGGTACTGATTGATTCGCCAGTTAGCAGGAAAAACGTGTGTTAACCACCACAGATTAACGATAATCGCAAACTTCTTTGCACTGGTTCAAGTAAACTGAACATGAGTGTATTGGAAGCACGTCGTATGCGTCTGGAGAGTTGTCGTCTAATAGTTCTGCGTTCGTATTCATTCAGAAAAAACAAATTTATTTGAGATGTGTTTTAGGTATAGATTAAAGTACATTAACAAATTCAATAGTCGACTAGAATCGTCAGACATTGATGCAAATATTATTGACTTTTATGTGTTCATGGATCTACAAGTATTACTGCGATATGTATGTGTGATCATTGTAAAACTTCACCTAGCCTGAAGTGTTACGGGGGGGAGTGTTACATTTCGCACTCTAATGAAATGATATTAAATATAAGAAAATTAAATGTACGCACCCCTAGTTATAAATCAATGGGATTTATATTTAAGAACATGACAATAGAGTTTATTATTGAGTTAGTGTGGAGGTTCTGTCGGCAGGAAGATAATCGGTTTCAGTCAAATCACCGAAATTGTAAGTAATATATAAATTTTCATCAAAATCAATAAAAGAATATATATTACAGCGTTTTAGCTAATAACTGCCAAATGACGTCTTTTATTTGCTGTAAGCATCGGTGCGAGGTCGCCAACTGACACCTTCCGCAACATCGATAATACATAATTTAACAAGCAAAATAGTCAGTGGATTTTGATTGAATTTTGTTAAATAATCTTCAAGATACATGGATGAACTTATTGTAGAAATTCGGTAGACCCATGAAAGTTCAATTAGCAGCGCAAGAGACGAATACGGAAGCTTATTAGGATTATTTGCCTTAAAAACTTAAAACTTCAGGAGACTCTGATGTGCTATAGAAAAATGCTAAAATAGCCAAATGTTAGGTGCCGACGGGGAAATAACTTCTATTCAATTTTTTGGTGGCTCAAGCTCGTAGTTGACTTGGGAACACTTCATAAATTGTTAGTCGAATGACGTTTATTCAAATGACATTTTGTCGAGAGGACGTTTAGTCATTTGGTCGAATGGATATTTAATCAAGAGTAAAGTGCAGCATCTTTTTCTTCTTCATCTTCAATTGCTCTACATTAGAACTGGAACTCAGTATTCTTTTAGCATTTTAGTTATTAATTGAAATCATTTCTATGCCTGCCATTGCATGAGTATTAGGGTGCCAATGGAATGTATTAGACAAATTTGACAATCGAATTTCAACAACAGGTAGTGCTCAAGAGGTTCATCTAAAAAAGAAGTTCAATGTTTGACTTATCTCGAGAAAAAAAAAAGATTTTTTGGGACTTTTTTGGAAGAAATCTAAATTTTGTTTAAGGCCGACTGTCTTAGAGATGCTTAAAACGTCGAGATTTGAAATTATTAAACAAAAAATCAAGATAATTTACTTTTTGAGACGTGATCGAATTTTTTATGCCTAATGTCCATAAATATGTGATTTTTCTAAACACTATTATTGACTGAAGTCTTTTTTCCTGCAAACATCTATTTGGTAAAATGTACCACGATTATTCATTCGAAAATCTACTTGCGAATAAATGTCTATTCGACCAAATGTCCATAGAACCAAATATTCATTCGACAAAATGTCCTTTCGACCAAACGTCTAACGACTAAATGTACGAAGGTGCTTGATTCTAAAACCTGCTATCGACTAAATGTCCTGCCGAACGCCATTAAATCAAAAGTCCTACACCTCTGATGGACTAAAAATAATTTTCGACCAAATGTTTTTCGACGAAATGGTATAGATTCACTTTATCGATATGTTTCAGCTCTGGTTGATGAAGATGCGTCGCATGCAACTTCTCCGGCTTCCAAGAGCTTTCTCTGTCGCTTTCTCGAACAATATTGAAGTTTTTAGAGGGTGTCCTGTAGCGTAGTTGGCGACATGTTCGCTTTACAAGCGGATGGTCATGGGTTCGATTCCCAGCCCCTCCACCAAACTCTCATCAGTCACCGGATGCGCAGCCTATATGTAGGCGTATTGTGAAGCGCCCTTGCCATAACTTTTACCTATAGGGGAAGTGCACCGGTTTTGGCCAACTTAGTTCCTATTTTGGCCAACCCTGAAAAATACATATTTTTCCAAAATAATCGATCAGTTGAAAGCAGCATTAAAGCGTGAGGGATATATCTCTTGTTGGAACTAATAAAACCCTTGCGAATTGCTTTATTTTTGGAGTTTTTCGCAAAATTGACCAAATTAGGAACATGGCCAAAACCGGTACAGTTCCCCTATGCCCTTTATCGTCAACAGAGTTAGTTACTGACAAACGCACCTCGCCACAAGCCTTCATCAGAACCTGAACACAATATGGTAAGAATAATTTGCCTTACATTCTCTGATATTTCCTTGAATATGATTCTAATTTTATAACCATAAATTCTCAAATATTTCCATAAAAGCAGAAACTATGATAGCATGACATCGAAATTTGCTGTAGAGTAGAGTGGGGCAAGAGTGCGCGTGGGTAAGAGTACGTTTTCGATTTTGAAGTAATAAAAAGATAAACTAGCAGCACTGCATCAGTTTGACAGGTATTCTGGCCAACTATTATCATGTGTAATTGTAAACGATTTGAATAAACAACAAAGGGAGATATGGAGTTTGATAACTTTTGGTCATTTTGCTAAAAATAACTGGATTTCTGCAACTAGTATTTCATTATCATATATACGTTCAATCAGGTGAACATTATACAATTTGATAACCTATTTTATAGAGTACTTTATGGTACAGAACACCAATCCGGTTGGGTTTCCAAGAAGTCAAAACCATTACTTGAATCATTTTTGGGACTGTGGGGTAAAAGTACGCAGGAACCGGTGGGGCAAGAGTACGCATATGAATTTTTAAATTAAGATGTCAAACCCGTATCTCCGGTCGAAATAGGACTTCTTCCAAAGCGTAAAGATCCACAACTAAGAAAAAAGGGACAGAATTCGAAATTATCACAAGTTTTTAGGAGAAAGCACTGAAGCGAAATAATGAAATTGTATTAGGACTTGTTGTGCACCTAAACATAGTACGAAAACACAGTTTCATCTAAATGATAATTTCATTTAATCAAAAGAAACATTCATAAATTACGCAACGTTTAGCTGGGAGGGGTTGTAAGATGTATGACGATCCATATAATGTTTAGAGGATTCATACTTCTCGGAGACGAGCCAGCCTCGGGCTGAAAGTCTCTTTAATAAAGACACAAAAAAAAAAAAGGATTCATACAAATAGTGTAAAATAGGGGGAAGGCGTGATGAAATAGCCAAATTTTACGTTACGTGATTGGTGGACTTTCTTTAAGGAAAATACTTTTGTATACGCCACGCGAAACCTGATATATATTTTTACCTCTGTAGTTTTTTGTATAAGGTACACTGGGGGAAGTGGAAAAGGAAAAATCGATAGTGCATGTTTGAATTAGTGTAAAGCCGGTTTAAATGATTTAAATGCGTTCAATCAAAATGGGCTATCAAAAACAGTCAATTTTGCACCAGCTATGCGGTAATTCATACCATTTTGGTCGCTTGAAATTTATGGAAATAGATTTTAAAATTAGAGTTGTTTTTCCACTTACCCTAGTGGGATGGGGTAAGTGGAAAACCCATGTTGCTTTGACTTTCAATAGTGATGAGTAGTTACATAAACTAAAATCAATACGATAATTGCTCTGAGTATCTTTTGTGGAATAATTTCTATACCTTAACGGAATAGATCCTCAAAGGAATTCGTAATAGCTAGAGGGCTGGTTTTGCCTTCTCGAACTCTAAGTGTACGTAAAGTCTATATGTTCCCCCAAAGATGAACTTTTTAAAGGAAAAATGGGAATTAAAGGGTTATAAACTAATCAACTTAGTTTAACGAATTGAGATGATGTCTGTATGTGCGTATTTGTATGTATGTGTGTGCGCAAAGCACGTACAGAATTATTAGCTATTCTTATACATATGTCCTTAACCAATTTGTTCGCAAAAAAAAATTGCATTTAACGGCGAAACTTGTTATGAATAAAAATTAATGTGAATTATACAATTTATTTACCTATAAGTGCTATTTTTAACTTTCTTATACATTTTTTTCATATGTAAAACATGTGAAAGGCATCAATACCGATAGGTGGATTTATCAGGCATTTTCTCATTTATATGAGTTCAATCACCACTAGATTCACAATGATAACAAAGAAGGAACATATTAAGATTCACAGCTATCGAAATAACCCCTGAAGGGAAGAAAAAATTGCGTGATTCGAACATTATCCACTTAACCCGCAGTGTTTGATACCTGGGGTAAGTGTAAAATCTTTGAATTATTTGCTGGTACAAACCACTACAAATTGAATGGGATTAGTTTAATTGTATTATAATGGTCACCTGTGATATAAATTCACTTGAAAAAAGAACAATTGGTGCAAATTAAAATTAATTTTATGAATGCAAATATCAATTTTTCGCGAAACCTTAAATTACAGTTCAAGTGTTAACCGTGTTAGTATAGGTGTTATACAAATTTCAACATAGTATTAGTGTGAGCATCAAAGTATAACATTGCATAATGCTATGATGTGGTAAAACTGTAAAGTAAGTACAATTCCAATTTTTCGAGTCGATTTTTACACTTACCCCCTTTTTCCACTTCCCCCAGTGTACCTTATATAAAAAACAATGGTTTTTCGTATGAAAGTGCACATTTTTAGGACCCCCTCCCCCTTTAAGAGTTCTTCTTATTGGCATTACATCCCCACACTGGGACAGAGCCGCCAAGAGTTACGTAATCTTCATACATTCCCTAATATATGCTCATTAAACATCAATTAAATGTTATTAACTCTTATTTGTGTAAATATATACTTAAAGCACATGATTGGATAAATGCGTACTCTTACCCCACCCGATGCGCACTTTTACCCCACCGGTGGGGTAAGAGTGCGTTTTTCACTTGTCTTGCAATAAGGGTTCTACTAAAACGAATCTCAATAATTTCAATATTTTTTCCACTGGGTAACATAAAGGAAGAGTATATGAATCATCGACACAGATTTGATATGCAGAAGCTTGCTTCATAAGGGCCACATGATCGATTGAAAACTAAGTGCGTACTCTTGCCCCACTCTACTCTAGAGATAATGTAAAATAACGGGATGAAAAGTTAGCAACAGCACTGTCTTCTTTTCGTTGCTGACAAATATTTTCGAATCTGATCCTGGCAATGGAAAATCTAAAAATAGATTCTGTGTGGATTCTGGCAGTAGATCTCGACACAGTAGCGGTTAAGTAACGCCTACCAAATGAAAAAGAGGAATTAAAAAAAATAAGTTTTTGGAACAGTTGGCTATAAGCCGAAGGACCCCATTGCGGTGAAAAGTACCTACCTGGATACCTGGTTGGCTACAGCGTCGATACAGTCGTCGGTCTTGGGCGATTCTTGGGCTATTTACATACGACTTTACTCATAAAAAGAATATAGGGATAACTGGGGTAATATGTACCCCCGGGGCAAAACAACCTTTTGGCATTTTTAGTGCTGTTCCAGGAATACTTTCAAGAATGTTTACTACTGGATTGGTAGTTCGAGATCCGAACTACATGCAGTGTAGTAAAAATTGTGGGAAACTGACGAAAATGTACTCAAAACTAATGTACTCTTCTGTTTTTCGATGCCGTTCTCATGAAATGCATGCGATATCAATGAAAAACAAAATACACGTCTTATGATTGTCATTCAATGTTCCATAGAAATTGTTGAACATATGATCTTACACAGGATTTGCAGAAATCGCTCTCAATAGATAACGAACAACGATGAAGGAAATACAAAAATCGTTCCGAATAGGGGAAGAAGCCCCAAAACGCCCCCCCGATGCAGAACGCCTTTTGTGGTTTCCCTCATATTTAGCGTCATTAAGATGTCCGTAACAAAACTAGATCTTAAATTATGTAGGATAGGCGGAGAAAGTTTCAAAATAGTGCATGGGAAGGTCGGAAAAACCGAAAATTTCCACATTTTGAAGAAACATCTAATATTTGGCGAGGCAAAAACGCCCTAGTGGCAATTACCTACAAAGTACTTGCGTCTCCACGGGCTATCCATACTAGAATGCTGATTCGCCGACGCGTGGTACTTTGTTCCCTAGGAGCTGCCAGCTAAAAGGCGTTTTGCCTCATGAGTTTTCCGGCAACAGAATATCACCACTTTTTTGAAATGTGAATATTATCAATATGAATGAGATTTTTGACAATTTTTGAATGGCATCAACTAGCTATCTTGTTTAACTGATGCATAATGTAAAAATACCCATGAATTGCGTTACAAATAAGACAATAGAGCAGTGTTTGCTTAGCTAGGGCATATTGCCCCCATTTCATTTTTCATTTATTTAGTTAACATCTAAACAGATAACACTGAATCAACAATTTGACGCCACAATGCACGGTTCGAGGCCGCATCTCTCCATCCTCGGATACGCCCCACGCTCGCCAAGTCGTTCTGCACCTGGTCTGCCCATCTCGCTCGCTGCGCTCCACGCCGTCTCGTACCTGCCGGATCGGAAGCGAACACCATCTTTGCAGGGTTGCTGTCCGGCATTCTTGCAACATGTCCTGCCCATCGTACCCTTCCGGCTTTAGCTACCTTCTGGATACTGGGTTCGCTGTAGAGTTGGGCGAGCTCATGGTTCATTCTTCGCCGCCACACACCGTCTTCTTGCACACCGCCAAAGATGGTCCTAAGCACCCGTCTCTCGAATACTCCGAGCCGACAATGTCCATGTCATCAGCGAAACAAATAAATTGACTGGATCTGTTGAAAATCGTACCCCGGCTGTTACACCCGGCTCTCCGCATGACACCTTCTAGCGCAATGTTGAACAACAGGCACGAAAGTCCATCACCTTGTCTTAGTCCCCGGCGCGATTTGAACGAACTGGAGTGATCGCCTGAAATCTTCACACCAGTTTTGCACACCATCCACCGTTGCTTTGATCAGTCTGGTAAGCTTCCCAGGAAGCTGTTCTCGTCCATAATTTTCCATAGCTCTACGCGGTCTATACTGTCGTATGCCGCCTTGAAATCAACAGCGAACAGATGGTGCGTTGGGACCTGGTATTCACGGCATTTTGAAGGATTTGCCGTACAGTAAAGATCTGGTCCGTTGTCGAGCGGCCGTCAACGAAGCCGGCTTGATAACTTCCCACGAACTCTGTTCTACTAATGGTGACAGACGACGGAAGATGATCTGGGATATCACTTTGTAGGCGGCATTAAGGATGGTGATCGCTCGAAAGTTCTCACACTCCAGTTTGTCGCCTTTCTTGTAGATGGGGCATATAACCCTTCCTTCCACTCCTCCGGTAGCTGTTCGGTTTCCCAGATTCTGACTATCAGTATGTGCAGGCAAGTGGTCAGCTTTTCCGGGCCCATATTGATGTGCTCAGCTCCGATACCATCCTTACCAGCTGCTTTATTGATCACTAGCTGTTGGTTGGCATCCTTAACTTCTCTCAAGGTGGTTGGTTGGCTTCCATCGTCCGCTGAACTGACGTAGTCATCTCCTCCGCTGCCTTGACTTTCACTGCCTGTACTCTCAGCGCCATTCAGATGTTCCTCGTAGTGCTGCTTCCACCTTTCGATCACCACACGTTTGTCCGTCAAGATGCTCCCATCCTTATCCCGGCACATTTCGGCTCGCGGCACGAAGCCTTTGCGGGATGCGTTGAGCTTCTGATAGAACTTGCGTGTATCTTGAGAACGGCACAGCTGTTCCATCTCCTCGCACTCCGCTTCTTCCAGGCGGCGTTTCTTCTCCTGAAAAAGGCGGGTCTGTTGTCTCCGCTTCCGTCTATAACGTTCCACGTTCTGCCGGGTACCTTGCTGCAGCGCGACCGCCCGCGCTGCGTCCTTCTCCTCCAGAATCTGTCTGCACTCTTCGTCGAACCAATCGTTCCGTCGACTTCGACCCATATACCCGACGTTGTTCTCCGCTGCGTCGTTAATGGCTGCTTTTAACTGTACTCCAGCAGTCCTCCTCAAGAGGGGCCCCATCGAGCTCACCCTCTTCTGGCAACGCTGCTTCGAGATGCTGCGGCGTATGCAGTGGCGACATCAGGTTGCTTCAGTCGCTCTAGGTCGTACCGCGGCGGTCGTCGGTACCGAACATTGTTGATGACGGATAGTTTTGGGCGCAGTTTAACCATCACCAGATAGTGGTCCGAGTCGATGTTTGCGCCACGATATGTCCTGACGTCGATAATGTCGGAGAAGTGCCGTCCATCAATCAGAACGTGGTCGATTTGTGATTCTGTCTGCAGTGGTGATCTCCAGGTGTACCGATACGGGAGGCTGTGTTGGAAGTAGGTGCTACGAATGGCCATATTCTTGGAGGCGGCGAAATCAATTAGTCGTAGGCCGTTTTCGTTCGTCAGCCGGTGAGCGCTGAACTTTCCAATAGTCGGTCTAAACTCCTCCTCTTGGCCAACCTGAGCGTTCAAATCTCCTATGATGATTTTGACGTCGTGGCTTGGGCAGCTGTCGTACTCACGTTCCAGCTGCGCGTAGAATGCGTCCTTATCATCATCAGTGCTTCCGGAGTGTGGGCTATGGACGTTGATTATGCTGAAGTTGAAGAACCGGCCTTTGATCCTCAACCTGCACATTCTTTCATTGATCGGCCACCACCCGATCACGCGCCTTGCATATCGCCCATCACTATGAAAGCTGTTCCCAGCTCGTGTGTGTTGCCGCAGCTCTGGTAGATGGTATGATTACCTCTAAACGTTCGCACCATTGATCCCTTCCAACAAACCTCCTGTAGCGCTACGATGCCGAATCCACGGTCCTTGAGCACATCGGCGAGTATGCGTGTGCTCTTGATGAAGTTGAGAGATTTGCAATTCCACGAACCGAGTTTCCGTTCGCTTGTCCCTTTTCGTCGCGCGTTGTGGTCTTCGCCGGTTGTTCCGATCCGTATTGTCTTATTGATTGTTCGTTTCTTATGATTTTTAAAGGCTGGCTTGCAGGGCCTGACACCAAACCCCTAAATTTCCGGAGGACCATTCCTCCTTATTACCGGTGGACCATGGCACACAGTTTCATTTAGAGTTCCTCGCTGGCACTCGGACGATGATCAGCCGCCCCTAACATGGAGAACAGACGCTGTTGTGAGTCGATCCTGGCATGGAGAGCAGACGCTCAGTAAGATTTGCACTTCCAAAGAGGAGCAAACCTCCCCTTCCCTGTCAGCATACGACCATAGTTCCCACCGGGGTTGGTTACCCGATCTTCCCTAAGGTTGCTCGTATCCCGGCCAGCACCGCGGGGAGGTAGGGATAGGAGTTGCTGGGTAAGAGGCTAAGGACCGCGAGATGGGGTCTATTTTATTCCTTCAGGTACGCGAAGTACCAATGGTACGCTTTACCCAGCATTTGCCGTGCCTTGCGACAGGATAATCTACGATAAATTACATCCCGCAACTTCGACGTCGTAGCGCTGCAGGAAATCTGCTGGACAGAACAGAAAGTGTGGAAAAGCGGGCATCGAGCGGCTACCTTCTACCAAAGCTGTGGCACCACCAACGAGCTGGGAATCGGCTTCATAGTGCCCCCCCTTCCCCTAATAACATATTTTTCAAACTTGTATACAAGTGCGAGAAAACAGAATCGGATCGGCAGCCCCCACACAAAAGTGATGATTTTCGCTTAGTTTTCGCCCATTTTGTTTGGGTACCGCACAGATATGCAGAACAAGTTGAAATACATCGTCAGAACCCCGCGATTGGAGCTTTTTAGAAGAAATTTATCATGAGGTATGGTCTCCCGAATCAGTTATTTACGTAAAATAATAACCTTATATGTTATGGCAATAAAAACCATTCGAAAATACTTATACGCTTCATTATGCCACTTAATGAATGATCGCATATCAAAAAGCTAATAACATTCATAAGTTAATGAAAAGTACAAGTTTCGGAATGCATGTGACTAATGCGATGTATAAGTTTTTTCTTATACATATCATTAAGCGCCTGCTTCGGCAAAATAGTATTAGAAATCCTAATAATAAATAACAAATTTTTTACGTGTATCATGACAGCTAGAGAAAAAAAAATTCTACGGTATGCTACATATCGTATATGTATACAGAGATGATGATAAGTGAGATACTTTTTCATTCTCTTTTGGATTCAAACCCTGATCTTACATGATCATGACCAGGAACTGGTAAGGTGACTGGTAAAAGGGATGCTTTAACGTTGACTTTCTCATTCTAGGATTATTTAAGACGGCTAGTTTGGCATAGCAAACTTAAAAATAACGGAATGTTCGTTGATTTTAATTTTTTTTTCGGATTTCTTCAGAAAATGCTTTTTATTTTCGAGAACTTCTTGAGAAATTCCATTGACCGAAAGCCACAGACGGCCGAACTGGTAATTTGGCCGAAAAAGCCCTTTGCTCTAACAGGTCGTCTAGCTGAAACGATCATTGGCCGAAAATGCCGTTTAGCCGAACTGGATTTTTGACAGAATGGGCCATTTAGCCAGCTGTCAATGACTGATGACTGAACGGGTAATATGGTCAAAAATGGCTACTCGTTTGGCTAAATGGCCTTTTTGTCAATTGACCATTGTGCAAAATTTCGTGCCGCCTCTCTACTTTTAAGTTGATACTGGCCTTTAGACCAAAAGACATCTAACCAAGTACCACTTAGCAAAACTAAATGTTTAACGGAAATTATTATCAGGTCAAAACTGATTTGACCGAAAATGTAGTTTTGCAGAAAGGATATTTGTGGGCCAAATGACCATTTCTACCAAAGGGCATTTTCGGTCAAATGATTTTTTCGGCCAAATTACCAGTTCGACTGAATGTCCATTTCATCTGTATGTTGCTTTCGGTGAAACTACATTTTTGGTCAAACTATTTTCGACACGATAACAGTTTCGTTCAGTTTGCCTTAATGGGATTTGGAAAGATGACTTTTGGCTTAAGAAGCCAGTATCGACTTAAAAATAGAGAGGTTACGAAATTTCGTCCAACGTTCGTTCGACAAAAGCCCTTTTGCCGTAAAATGTCATTAGGACAAACGTGTGGATATTTTTACTAAATTACCCTTTGAATTATTGACATTTGGCCGTATTACCTGTTGGCCCAACGATAATTTTGGCCAAATGGTTCATTCTGTCAAACGACCATTTCGACCAAACGGCATTTTCGGC
The DNA here is from genome assembly GCF_024139115.2 of Armigeres subalbatus. NCBI lineage: Eukaryota > Metazoa > Arthropoda > Insecta > Diptera > Culicidae > Armigeres > Armigeres subalbatus. Next base: position 68,593,591 of record NC_085141.1, read on the forward strand.
CAAACGACTTTTTCGGCCAAATTACCAGTTCAGCCGTATGTCACTTTCGGCCAATGGAATTTCCCAAGATTTTTTTATGGACAATGAACTAGTCGTTCGATGACTACAACATGTTTACGTTTCACTTAGCGAATGCCATTCGATAACTAGACGTCAAACGATTATCAGACGACGTCAAATGAAATGCACCGGATTGTGCAGCGCAATGCAGCTATCATCGACTTTCAAATCGTTTTGAAGTTCAACTGTCCGAAAACTGCAAAACTGATATGACTATCAAATTGCAGTTAAAAGAATTGCATTTAAATGACTTTCAGATATCGAACGTCTACTGTACAAAGAATTTCCCGTAGAAGTCCAATAATTCGGAACAATTTTCCATTGAAATACAAAGCATTTTTTTTTATTGAAATCTACATTTTGAACAATCCTTAGCACAAAATTCTAAAGAAATTTCCGTTCAAATTCCATGAATATTCCAGAGGATTTTCCTTGAAAAGTTCTTGGAGTGGTCCTGTGGAACCAAATTAGCCGTCTTAATTATTCTAGACTGAGAAAGCAAACGTTAAAACACCCATTCTATCAGCCGCACTTCGCCTACAAATATGAAGAATTGTCTGAGTGAATTTCGAAGAACAGGATTTTTCCAGAATTTCCGAAAACTTTTCTGTAGAAGTTAAGAGCAATTTCTCGTGGAAACTCTGAAGTTTCTCATGTAAATTGCTACGAATTTGCTGCTGAAATTACAAACAATTTTATCTGTTAATTTAAAGAGCTTCTCTTGGTAATTCCGAAGATTTCTCGAAACTTCAAAGTAGTTCCTGTGGAAAATTTGAAAATAATTTCCAATTCCAGGTAGAATTTTAAGAAGAACGGGTCTCCAATAGCCTGGCGAGCAAAGGCGTGGGATTGCCAATCCAGAGATGGCGAGTTCGATTCTCGGTCTGGTCAAGGATGTTTTCGGGTTGCAGACTTTCTCGACACCCTGGGCATAGTGTGTATCCATTGTACTTGTCGCACAAGATACATTCTCATGCGATGGCGGGCATAGAAAATTAGTAACTGAGGAAATATAATTAGAAAGCTTTGATCACCGCGTGACTTTTTTATCGAAATTAATTTATTGGCTTTTTTCGAGAATGACAACATTGTTGAAATGAGTTTCCTGTTTAACGCCAGGATACGGGTGACGTGGCAGATCACTGTGCCTGTCTTGGTACAGTGATCACCACGTCACTATCCAAGCCGTTCCTAGGTGGACGGACGTTAGGCAGAATAACAGCGATTTCATCAATACTTGTTCTCTCATATGGCCCTCTGCTAATCTCCAGTTTCTATTCATTTCACACTTGCCGCTCGCTTGCGGTGTCAATCGAATCTGTATCTTCATTACTTTCATCTACTCCCTTTCGCTTTGAGTAGTAGGGGAGAGACGTTCAATATGCGCCCCCTAAGCAAATCTTCGAATTTAACGATGATAATGGTCGAAATTATGTACTTCCAATGTGTTAACCACTAATTTAACTTATCATCTATGATACGGAATAAAAATTTGGACGAAAAACCAATTATATTCCGAGAAAACGATTTTATTTTGAAGCGCTGCATTTTCGTGCAATTTTAAACCATGCGGGTTGAAACGCGACACCCCGAAGCTAAAACGCGCCAGCCTTAAAATGTAAACAAACAGCAAAGAACTGACAGAAGAATCAAGTATTAATTTATGAAAAGTCCTATTCTCGTTTCCACTGCAATGAAATGTTAATTTTTTTTTTTTTGCTAAATTTTCGTGTAACTAGTTGATGTGTGCATACAAGACATGTTTATTCTTTAATTTATTTGGTGGGCGCATGTGACCTTGTGCAATACGGAGCCAAATCACGATTTTCTGTGCATGGTACATGTATCACACTTCCAAGAAGTGAGATCTTACGGTCTACATGAGTAACCAACGATCTATCGGACTGCTTCGAATGTGATATATGCCCTTTGTGATACGTAGAATAGAACGTGTTCACATCATAGGTTCTTGATAGTCCAAGAAATCTCTGGATTAATGCTATAAAGTCTATAGAAGCAACAAAAAATCGATCGGACGGTTTTAAACATGGTACATGCCCTTTATGACACATAGAATAGAATGCGTACCCAGCATAGGTTCTTGAACATCCAAGAAATCCCTGGAATAGGCCTTTCGGTCTACACGCGGAACCAAAGATTTCTTAGATTGTTTCATATATGGGACTTGCCCTTTGTGATGCACAGAATATAATGTGATCAAAGAATGAGTTCTTGGCCATCCAAGAAATCCCTGGAATAGGCCTTTAGGTCTACATGCGGATCCAAAGATTACTTGGATGCGAAGTGGTATTACCTGTTGTCATGGGTTGTAGGTATTCTACGAACTCCATACATTCAAGGTCTGTTGATTAACCTTCGTATTGGAGGCAGATATTGAAGAATAAACAAGTTGTGTGACCCCTTCTTGGTATATGTTTGTATTCCAAGTAGTTCTTGATGTTATCACTGATGCCAGGTAGTCTACGAACACCATAGATTCAAGGCCTGGGGATCAACCTACATAATGGAGGCAGTTATTGAAAAATAAACAAATTGTGTGACACCTCCATGGTATATGTTAGGATTTCAAGTAGCTCTTGTTGTTGTCGTGGGCTCCAGGTAGTATACGAGCTCCATAGAGTCAAGGTATGTTGATCAACCTTCGTAATGGAGGCAGCTATTGGAGAATAAACAAGTTGTGTGACCCCTTCTAGGTATATGTTTGTATTCCAAGTAGTTCTTGTTGTTGTAATTAGTGCCAGGTAGTCGACGAACTCCATAGAGTCAAGGCCAGTGGATCAATCTCCGTAATGGAGGCAGTTATTGAAAAATAAATGTTGTGTGACCCCTAGTTAGTATATGTTTGTATTTCAAGTAGTTCTTGTTGTTGTCGTGGCTCCAGATAGTCTATGAACTCCATGGAGTCAAGGTCCATGGGTCAACCTCCGCAATGAAGGCAGCTATTGGAGAATAAACAAATTGTGTGACCCTTTTTGGTATATGTTTGTACTCCAAGTAGTTTTTGTTGTTGTCATTGGTGCCAGGTAGTCTACGAACTCCATAGAGTCAAGGCTCAGGATCAACCTCAAAATGGGAGGCAGTTAATGAAAAATAAACAAGTTGTGTGACCCCTTATTGGTATATGTTTGTATTCCAAGTAGTTCTTGATGTTGTCGTGGGCTTCCAGGGTAGTCTACGAACTCCATAGAATCAAGGTCCATGGGTCAACCTCCGTAATGGAGGCAGCAGAGAACAATGGAGAATAAACAAGTTGTGTGACCCTTCTTGAAATATGTCTGTATTCCAAGTAGTTCTTTTTGTTGTCGTGGGCTCCAGAAAGTTTTCGAACTCCATAGAGTCAAGGTATATAGATCAACCTCCGTAATGGAGGCAGCTATTGGAGAATAACCAAGTTGTGTGACCCCTTCTAGGTATATGTTTGTATTTCGAGTAGTTCTTGATGTTGTCACTTATGCCAGGTAGTCTACGAAATCCATAGATTCAAGGCCTGGGGATCAACCTACGTAATGGAGGCAGTTATTGAAAAATAAACAAGTTGTGTGATCCCTTCTTGGTATATGTTTGTATTGCAAGTAGTTCTTGTTGTTGTCGTGGGCTCCAGGTGTCTACGAACTCCATAGAGTCAAGGTCTATAGATCAACCTCCGTAATGGAGGCAGCTATTGGAGAATAAACAAGTTGTGTAGCCCCTTCTTAGTATATGTTTGTATTCTAAGTAAGTTTTTGCTTTTTTCATTGGTGCCAGGTAGTCTACGAACTCAAGAAAGTAACGGTCTATGGGTCAACCTACGTAATGTAGGCAATTATCGGAGAATAAACAAGTTGTGTGACCTCTTCTTGGTATATGTTTGTATTCCAAGTAGTTCTTGTTGTTGTCGTGGGCTCCAGGTAGAATACGAACTCCATAGTTTCAAGGTCCGTGGATCAACCTCCGTAATAGAGGCAGCTATTGTAAAATAAACAAATTGTGTGACTCCTAGTTAGTATATGTTTGTATTCCAAATAGTTCTTGTTGATGTTGTCGTGGGCTTCAGGTAGTCCATGAACTCCATAGAATCAAGGTCCATGGGTCAACCTCCGTAATGAAGGCAGCTATTGGAGAATAAACAAGTTGTGTGACCCGTTTTTGGTATATGTTTGTACTCCAAGTAGTTTTTGTTGTTGTCATTGGTGCCAGGTAGTCTACGAACTCCATAGAGTCAAGGCCTGTGGATCAACCTCCATAATGGAGGCAGTTATTGAAAAATGAACAAGTTGTGTGACCCCTTATTGGTATATGTTTGTATTCCAAGTAGTTCTTGATGTTGTCGTGGGCTTCAGGTTGTCTACGAACTCCATAGAATTAAGATCCATGGGTAAACCTCCGTAATGGAGGCAGCTAGTGGAGAATAAACAAGTTGTGTGACCCCTTTTTGGTAAATATTTGTACTCCAACTAGTTTTTGTTGTTGTCATTGGTGCCAGGTAGTCTACGAACTCCATAGAGTCAAGGCCTGTGGATCAACCTCCGTAATGGAGGCAGTTATTGGAAAAAAAAACAAGTTGTGTGACCCCTTATTGGTATATGTTTGTATTTCAAGTAGTTCTTGGTGTTGTCGTGGGCTTCAGGTAGTCTACGAACTCCATAGAATCAAGGTCCATGGGTCAACCTCCGTAATGGAGGCAGCTATTGGAGAATAAACAAGTTGTGTGACCCCTTTTTGGTATATGTTTGTACTCCAAGTAGTTTTTGTTTTTGCCATTGGTGCCAGGTAGTCTACGAACTTCATTGAGTCAAGGCCTGTAGATCAACCTCCGTAACGGAGGCAGTTATTTATTGTTATTTATTGAAAAATAAACAAGTTGTGTAACCCCTTCTTGGTAAATGTTAGTATTCCAAGTAGTTCTTGTTGTTGTCGTGGGCTCCATGTAGTCTTCAAACTCCATAGAGTCGTAGACAAAGTCGGAGAATGACAAAATCGGGTAAATACTGTATATGTTCGCATTCCATGGGTTGCATGTTATTGTCATGGGTTCGAAGTAATCTATGAAATTCGTAGAGTTAGGGCCTACTGATTAAGCTCCCTGATGAACGAGATAACTTCACGATAAAAACGTAAGGAAAAAACGGCTCTATATTAGATCATGTACCGTGTTATTATAGATATTCGTGTAAGCCTAGAAGCCTTACTCCATAAATTTCTAGGATGGCCATTAGCATATGCCATGAACGCATTTTATTCTATGGACCACAAAGGAAAAGTACCACATCTAAAACAGGTTGATATATCTCTGGTTAAGCATGTAGATCCTAACGTCTTACTTCCGGGTTTTCCTGGATGACCATGAACATTTGAAATAAAGCATTCTATTCTACGTACCATAAAGGGCATGTTCAACTTTTCAAACAGGCCAAAAGATCTCTAGTTAAGCGTGCAGGCCTTTTCCAGGGTTTTCTTGGATGACCATCAATCTATGCAATGGACGCTTTTTATTCTGTATACCACAAAGAGCATTTACCGTTTTTGAAACAAGCCAAAAGATCTCTGATTACGCGTGTAGATCTAAAAGGCCCTCCCCAGGTCTAAAAGGCCCTCCCCAGGTTATCCCTCCCAAGGCCATCTGCGAGTTGTGGCGCCTGCCTAGGATGTGGTGGGGTTTGACAGTGGGCCCTGTTAAACCTCTATAAAAAGCTGCATGAATCAGCAAGTAGCCTCCGCCAAAGCGACCGTGTGCCGCTCAAAGCGCACAAGCCCAAGTCCTGGTGTTAGGTGGGACGCTAAACAGCCCTGACACGACGGCCCTCTGACGAGACAGGACTTCCACAGTTATTAACTGCGAGGTTTCTAAGCCAAGTTACCGATTTTGCATACGTATATCAATGAGGCTAACACGATGATACTTTATGCCCAGGGAAGTCGAGACAATTTACAATCCGAAAACTGCGTAGACCAGCACCGGGAATCGAACACAGCCACCCTCAGCATGGTCTTTTACTTTGTAGCTGCGCGTCTTACCGAACGGCTAAGGAGGGCCCTACCAAAAAGGGCTTGTACCACTTGTTGAGCAATCCGATAGATCTCTGGTTACGCGTGTAGATCTAAACACATGTTCCCGAATTTTCTTGGATGACCATTAATCTATGCAATGGACGCATTCTATTCTATGTACCACAAAGAAGTTGTACCACTGTTGAAACAAGTCGGTAGCTCTGGTTACGCGTGTAGATCTTAAAGTCTATTCCGGAGTTTTTTGGGAGACTATGAACCTATGCAATGGACGTATTCTGTTCTATGTGCCACAAAGGGTTGTACCACTTTTTAAAACAAGGCGAAAGAGCTCTGGTTTCACGTGTAGATCTTAAGACGTATTCCAGAGTTTTCTTGGATCACTATGAACCTATGCAATGGACGCATTCTATTATTTTGTACCACAAAGGGGTTGTACCACTTTTGAAACAAGTCGAAAGATCTCTGGTTACGCGTGTAGATCTCAAGGCCTATTCCAAAGTTTTCTTGGGTGACTATGAACCTATGCAATGGACGCATTCTATTCTATAAAGCCACAAAGGTGTTAAATGTAACTTTTGAAACAAGCCGAAAGAGCTCTGGTTATGCGTGTAGATCTTAGGGTCTATTCCAGAGTTTTCTTGGATGATCATGAACCTATGCATTGGACGCATTCTATTATTTGTACCACAAAGGGGTTGTACATTTGAAACAAGTCGAAAGGTCTCTGGTTACGTGTGTAGATCTTAAGGCGTATTCCAAAAATTTCTTGGATGACTATGAATCTATGCAATGGACGCATTCTATTCTATGTGCCACAAAGGGGTTGTACCAATTTTTAAACAAGCCAAAAGAGCTCTGGTTACGCGTGTAGATCTTAGGGTCTATTCCAGAGTTTTCTTGGATCACCGTGAACCTATGCAATGTACGCATTCATTATATATACCACAAAGGAGTTGTACCACTTTTGAAACAAGCCGAAAAAGCTCTGGTTACGCGTGTAGATCTTAAGGCTTATTCCAGAGTTTTCTTGGATGACCATGAACCTATGCAATGAACGCATTCTATTCTATGTGCCACAAAGGGGTTGTACCACTTTTGAAACAAGTCGAAAGATCTCTGGTTACGCGTGTACATCTTAAAGCATATTCCAGAGTTTTCTTGGATCACCGTGAACCTATGCAACGGACGCATTCTATTCTATGTACCACAAAGAGGTTGTACCACTTTTGAAACAAGCCGAAAGATCTCTGGTTACGCGTGTAGCTCTTAAGGCCTATTCCAGGGTTTTCTTGGATGACTATGAACCTATGCAATGGACGCATTCCATTCTATGTACCACAAAGGGGTTGTACCACTTTCTACACAAGACGAAAGGTCTCTGGTTACGCGTGTAGATCTTAAGGCCTATTCCAGAGTTTTCTTGGATAACGACGAATCTATGCAATGGACGCATTCTATTCTATGTACCACAAAGGAGTTGTACCACTTTTGAAACAAGCCGAAAGAGATCTGGTTACGCGTGTAGCTCTTAAGACCTATTCCAGGGTTTTCTTGGATGACCATGAACCTATGCAATGGACGCATTCCATTCTATGTACCTACAAGGGGTTGTACCACTTTCTACACAAGACGATAGGATCTCTGGTTATGCGTGTAGATGTTAAGTCCTTTTTCAGAGTTCTCTTGGATCACCGTGCACCTATGCAATGGACGCATTCTATTCTATGTATCACAAAAAGCGTTGTACCACTTTTGAAACAAGCCGAAAGAGCTCTGGTTACGCGTGTAGATCTTAAGGCCTTTTCCAGAGTTATCTTGGATGACCATGAACATATGCAATGGTTGCATTCTATCCAATGTATCCACAAAACAAAGGTCCAAGCTCCAGGAGGTTCTCGAAAATTTTTAAAGCCTTGAAAATGATAATGAACGTCTTACTGTGCGTCATCAAGGATCTTTACCACTTATGAATGCTCGATTTCTTGGCGTACCAAAAACATCTTAAGGCCTCAGCACTCAAACAATGGGACGACCATGATAACGAAAACAATTTGGACGACCCTAATACCGAAATAGGTAAAAGACACATCTTAAGACTAAAAGTGTGTTAAATATCAAACTTTGCTTACCTTAAAGATTGCAAACTTTTTTTACGCTCCAATTCCAAATAGCGCTCCCTCCTTTTACGCTCAAAATTACAAATAACGCTCCCTCTTTTTACGCCCTAAATTCGAAATAACGCTCCCTCTTTTTACACTCTGATTCAATTTACGCTCCCCCGTTTTGGGCGCAAAAAGAGGTTTTGCAGTACTAGATTTGAAATAGTCCGATAAATCTTAAAGTGACGGGTGTAGATCTAGGGGTTTCTTGAATGAGTTGAATGACCCAGAATCTCTTACGATGGCTCATTCTATTCTAACCATCCAAAAGGACATGTGCCATAATTTAAACAGTCCAACTGAACTTTTGTTAAGCGTGTAGATCAATGGACCTAACTCCAGGGATTTCTTGGGTGACCGAAAACCTCTGCCGTTGACTTATTCTATTCTTCACATCCAAAAGGGCATGTACCACATTTAAAACAGTCCGATTGATCTTTAGTTACGCTTGTAGATCTGAGGACCTAACTCCATGGATTTCTTGGATGACCGAAAGCCTCTGCCGTTGACTTATAATATCCTAGATCTACACATCCAAAAGGATTTATTGGATGCCCGAAAATCTATGCTGAAAATAACTCTATTCTGAGTGGTCTCCACACTATTTACTTCTCTCCCTTTGCATCTATTCTTGCTTTTTTTCTCTCTATTCTTCAATTTCACTCTTTGTACCTTGCACCTCTCACGTCTCGTTTCTCACTTCTCACATCCCATTTATCAATTGTCATATTCCTCTTCATGCATTTTTACTCATTTCTCACACAAAGTATCTCGCTTACTACTTCTCCCCTCCTACTACTTGCTTCTCGCTTTTCACTGATCACATCTTATTTCGCACTTTTTACTGCTTGCCTTTCGCTTCTCACTTCTCAATTCTCATTCTTTTTTCTTGCTTCTCGCACCTCACTCCTCAGTTCTCATATCCCAAATCCAGCTTACAATTCACGATTGATTATAAAACTATTTAGGGCTTTTTAGTCGAATTCTGAATTCCTACTTCTCACTTGTTGTTTCTCACTTCTCACTTTTCATCACTCATAACTTCTCACTCATCACTTTTCACTTTTATTTTATCACTTTTCAATTTTTACATTTTTACTTTTTAAGGCCAGTATCCACTTAAAAAGTAGAGAGGTTACGGAATTTTGTTCAATATTACCAAGCGGAATTTTGACAACTGATCTGCATGGAGCAAAATGTCACTTTTACTTGCGGAATAATCGAGCAGACTATTTTTCCGAAAGTAAAGTGACAGCTCCCATTAGTTTGCGTGGGAACCTTACAAATTCCCTTTTTGATTTTTGTTCTTTTCAGGTGGATACTGTTGAAGAAATTTCTTTTCAACTTTTTACTTTTCCGATTCAGTAAACGGAATTTAACATGGTATTGGGATAGAAAAAGGAATTTCTTTTGAACACGATACCAACCTTTAATTGATAATATTTTAAAAATAAATTATTATCGGCACACGCCCTTCTCAAACTATGACATCCATAGTCAAGCACATTAGATGGGCGCGTTTTATCCTGCATGCAGAGGTTTTAATAAAATGTGTGTTTTTCTATGAAAAATGTAGTAAAGTTAACTTTTTAGTAACTTGGCACAATCTTTACTAATTTGTTTTTCCAGACATGTGCAAAAATTATTGAAAAAATGTTTTTATCTAGTGGAAAATCCTTAAGGGAACGGAAGCTTAAATTTTATCAAAAAGCGGAAAAAAACAAATTTATTTTTAAAAAATTTATTATAAATGTCTTGACTATTATTTTTAATTTGTTGATCTAAAAACATGTTTAGGCGCCAGCTGCCATCGGTTTTGTAACTTAATTTAGCCTATTAACCCAGAAAATGCAATGGCTCGTATTAGCTGACTGGCGCATTTTAAACCTAGTTCCCCTATAATTATCGCCGAAAAAAGCCAATAAATTAATTTCGATAACTGAGGAAATGCTAAAAGAATACTAAGTTGAAAAGTAGGCCAAGTTCCAGTTGGAATGTAGAGCCATAGAAGAATAAGAAGAAGTTCATTAGATTGTTCATGTGAAATTAAAAAGATTTTTCCTTTGTAAATGAAAGTCTATCCCGAAAAAATGCATTTTTTTAAGAAGCGTAATTAAAAAATCGCCACGCCGATTCACGCCGCCGCCGCCGGCTAAAATGGCTTTCGGTGTGACGCCGAAAACGCCGCCGCCGCCTACCAAAATTCTGACAAACGCCGCCGCCGACGAATATCGGACCGGCGCACACCTCTACCCACCCAATGACAAAGTAGATAAACATGAGAAAAACAGCTGATTCGATTCGTCTTATCCTCCATTTCACGCGCGGTAATGGCTGCCGTTTTTTGATACTTTTCTAGGCTGCCAACTGTCAAAAAACGGCACACGCATACCAGGAATGACAATATTATGAAACTAAGATGAACCTCCGATCTGTTTTCACAGGGTTTTAGTACTAATAATCCCCTTCCAGGAAATCATGCGATCAAAATATTCTATCGGTGAAAATTTAAGAAAATTAGGTTTTAAGATTTTATAGGGGTTGACATAAAGGTTTATATACGAAGAAAATTCACTTCTCATAAGACGAGTTTGTACCATCCCATTTATTTCCACCACTTGATTGTACCTTGACAGATACTTATTTCGACCTCAACAGTAAGGTCGTCTTCAGTATCTTGTACTTGACTCGACTTGTCGAAACTCAAATTAGCAAAACTTCTCGTAAAATAATTCACTTTTGATGAAAATAAAACCATTGGATGCTAATTTTTTTCTAGGTTTTACCACAGAATAAATTTCATATCGGTCTGAAGATATCGTAGATGTTCTGGAATTCCGAGGTATGTGGTATGGTATGCATTTATTTACTAATGCTATATTTCATTATTTGAGACTTAAACTTTGAACTAGCCCAAAATCGACAATTTGCAAGGAATTCCCAGATATATGGCCGTTTTTATGGAATGGAGTATGGGAATGTGAACGACGTTGAAAAGACGAGGACTATAGAGATTTTCATGTGGACCATTTTTCTTGTAATATGTTGTTGGGTATCATACTATCATATTTTTGATTTTGTTTTAATTTTTTTTTGGCTTTATTATTGTGATTTTTTATAAAGTTATAAACTCATCACCTAAATTTTATTTAAGACGATGACTACGTAAACGTTTTCTATACCGTGAGATACAATGGCCACTCTGTAACAGGTTTTCGGTGCTCGGGAGTCGTGACAATTAGTTCAGGGAATATAACCAAATTGCTAATGAACGAAATTATGTTTTTATGGGTATCAAACTTTATAGTTATGTGAAGCGATGGCTATGGAGACATTTTCAAGATAATAATTATAGCTGACTACTCAATAGTTGATATCAGAATAGCCAAGAATGCCATTTTTTGTTTTTAGAAGCACTCCCAGCAGAAATTCGTCTGTCTACTGCAACAAATCCTATTTATGACCGTTGCTAATTACAATTATTTAATTTGGTAAGCAAATTCGGCAATTACTGATTCCACTTTTCCATGGTACTCGGAAACTGATAAAGATTGGTCGGTGAGTCTTACAGTCCTGGAAATCTAATCAAAACCAGAACAGGAGGTATTAAATAACATACATATATCATAACTTGATAATAATAAATGATACTCGTCATAGATAAGTAACAATGACCGTAACATGACCTTATTAGTTTATGTGCTAGTTTAGTTTAGTTGCTGTGACAAAATCGGTCTAAACGGTGTCGATATAATTCTGAAAAACCCAACCGTGTTTCTATTGTGCATTTGGTATTCGTAGAACATGGTTGAGTTTCTACTTCAGAAGAAAATTATTAAAGCTCTTTTTTAGTGAAAAGTTTTCATTGTCATAAGACTAGCTTAGTACAATTCCATTTATTCAATGCACAACAAATTTTTGGTCTGCAAATTAATAAAATGTAAAAAAAAATATAAAAACCCAAATTAATCCACATAGCGGTGATGATGCCTTTCCCGTGCCTTTGAAAAAGTTTAAAAGCATACAAGAAAAGTCCAAAATATCACTGATAGGTAGATAGGTCCATATTTATGCATTCGTTTATACTGATTTTAAAATTTCACGTCGAACGCAATTTGTTTCGAGTAAATCCGATGAGTATAGATGCCGAAAAAAAAAATCTAGACACATTTTGAAATTAGTATTTTGGCCATAACCTTTGAGCCCATAGTCCGACCTGGCCAATTTTCAATAGAAAACAATGGGAGTATGGGATACATTCTGTTTAAAGCCAATCGAAGTACAGTGAAATATTTAACGAAAAATTATGCTAAATTGAATTTCGACATTTTTTTCTATCTCAATCCCTAACCCTTAATCTCTAATCCCTGTAAAATCTTAAAATATAATTTTCTCAAAAGTTCACCGATAGAATATTTTGATCGCATGATTTTCGGAAAGGGGATAATTAGTACTAGAACCCTGTGAAAACAGATCGGAGGTTCATCTTAGTTTCATAATATTGTCATTCCTGGTATGCGTGCGGCAGCCATTACCGTGCGAGATGCTGGATAAAATCTCTCAACTATCCGAATAAAAAAGTCCAATGGAATTACAATAGAAATTATTGTAACAATACGATAAATTTAATTGTAATTACAATTAACTCTATTGTTACTCACAATAGAATAACAATTAAAAATATTTTTTTCCACCATAAATCCTATTGTAAATGAAAGTTTTACAATAGAAAATAGGAATTGTTAGTTACCGTAACAATAAAAAAATCGTTTATTTCTCAGACAAATGTTTGCGATTACAATAGAATTTATTGTAATTGTATTGTCAACATTTTTCTGTCAATAGATTTTATTGTACGTTTATTGGAACAACAATAAGGAAAATTAATTGGTACAATAAAAGAATAATCGAGTATTTTGCGCTCGGTAATGGCGGCGTGAGTTCCCTCCAGTTTGACATTCAAGAGGTAGAAAACATTGGAACTCATCTAGTTTGCCCTGGATCATAAAAATTTTGAGAACAACAAAGTCAACAGACGTCAACTATCTTTGACGAAAACAAGGATATACGTTTTAGATATTATTTTAGTTTAATAAATTTTTTAATTAACTCAATATTTTCTTATTTTCTAGGCTTAAAATAGGTCAAACAAAGGACGCTTTACGGTGACTGCTGGATAGTTGTTTCCAATTTCTCATCTGCACCAATTAAATAATCCTGGATATGAATATGTATGAACACACAACCAAAATATTACTCTTTTCATTGCAATGTAGTGTGCCTATCATCAACTAAAGAGTGTTTTTATCCGAATGACATTCTTTCATTTCATAAATTATATTATTCGTGGTAAAATATTGTGGAATACTTCTAACGCGTTTTTGCCTTTCTCGTATACTAAGTATACGGAAAGGCTATAGAACTGCTCCAAAACCGAACTTTTTATAGAAGGCTCGGAGACCCATAGTGTTATATACCAATCGACTCAGCTCGACGAATTGAGGTGATGTCTGTATGTGTGTATGTATGTGTGTATGTATGTGTGTGTGTGTATGTGTACAAAAATGTGAGACACGTTTTTGGGCATTTATCATTATCCGATTTGCTCGCAACAAGTTGCATTCGACGCGGAATGCAGTCCCATTGGTTCCTATTTAAAATTAGATCGATTGAACTTTGCGCTTCGGAGTTAAGGCCAAAAAACTGTTTTTAGGTTAAAAAAAAAAGCAAAATGCTCTGATCTGGACTCGAACTCGTGATCTCTTGATCGGGAAGCGGCTACTACACCACAGCACCATCAATACACATAGCATGTGACAAGATACATACAAATATAAATCATCAAATTGGGTATATATTCATTACCTCTATAAGCATCAGAGTTTATCCTGCTAGGGTACTGATTCCTATACTAGAAGTATTAATGAATCGAGAAAAGAAAATATAAGCTTTTACCGTTGGTTATTAAAATAAACGGTTTCAATACATTAACTTAGAGCAAGATTGCCGGTGGTGAGTATAAGCCGTTTGGCAGCGCAGTATCATTACTTGACACTTTTCCGGTCGCTACTAATTACTAAATAGTAATTTGGGGTGACCTTTTTACGATAGGATATCCGTTCAATAATTAAAAACCCTCTTCTCTGCTAAACGTTAGACATAACTTTTCTCATGTCTTATTGCTATCAAGCGCTAAGAAAAGCATAAATACCCTATATAACAGCCTGTAAATACTCCTCAGTCGTCATATAGCAATTTCAAAAAGCATCGTGCTTTGTTTAACACGTTCAACGCTTTCAGGGCCATCCAGAAACCACGTGGTCATATTTTGAAGATTTTCAACCCCCTCCCCACGTGGTCTATCGTGGTCATTTGGCAGACCCCTTCCCCCCCTTTTGACCACGTGGTTTTTTTTCAAGCACAAATTTAAAAAAACCTATGTAACTAAAACATATGGTTAATCCGATCAATTTTGAAGATGGACAATTTCAACTGATTCAAAATCAAACTAAAACCCAGCATGGAAATTATAAATTTTCATTATTTCGAAGATTCTATTTTTTCTCTAATAAATAATCTAGAGCTGGCTCATCTCTCAAAATTTCTAATTCTCCATTGAAATTTTATTTTGATATTGACTCGTGGAATCCAATGATGCCATACTAAACAATTTTTTTCCGTCTAAGACGAATTAAGTACTGTCCATTTAATTCCACCAGGTAATTTTCGTTATCTTTGCAGATACGTATTTCGACCACAACTGTGTGGTCGTCTTCAGTGTCTTGTACTTGACTCGACTTGAGTCAAGTACAAGACACTGAAGACGACCACACAGTTGTGGTCGAAATACGTATCTGCAAAGATAACGAAAATTACCTGGTGGAATTAAATGGACAGTACTTAATTGTCTTTAGACGGTTTAAAACATTCCACTAAAAGAGCTTAATATATTTTTCCAATTTTTTTCGTTCACTCTGATGTCTTTCGAATAATTTCCCAAGGAACTTCTATTCCATATCTCGAATATGCTTCAGTCAATGGTGGACTCATAGAAGAATGAATGTATTATAGATCAATTATCATTTTGGAGTTCGGATCATTCGATTTATCAAATTAACCAAATTATGAATGATGTATGATATAATATCTCATTAGGTCCATTGGGTTGATATGGCAATTGTTATTTGTACAAGCTACTACAGACTTTTTAGTTAAATAAAATTATGTTGAGCTTTTTAATGGAATGTCTTTACTTGTCATAAGACGAGTTTGTGCCTTCCCATTTAATGCCACCACTTGATTGTACCTTGACAGATACGTATTTCGACCTCAACAGTAAGGTCGTCTTCAGTGGTTCGTACTTGACTCGACTTAGGTTATACAAAACTTTTAGGTTTTAAAAAACGTCCTGGAAGTCGTAATGTTTGAACTCCTATTCATTCAAGTCCGTGAACCCAGTGCTTCTAAGGCCCTACAAAAAGGCAGTATAGTCATTGTGCAGCTTGATGTTGACTCAAGATAATTTTGGGTACCTTGTCTCTTAGATCTCATGTTAATGGAAATTAGGATCATATGCTTATTTCATCGGATTGGGTACATACCGATGATGAGGACATTACAAATGTCATGATTGATCACCCGAGAAGTCGTGGGCTGAACTTAAGAGCAATCACTGGCTTAACGTTCAGGATGACCCATCTTATCTGAGTGTTCAGAATGATTCAAACATTTCAACTTCATTTGCATGCTCTTAGAATCGAAATCTTCCCAAAGTTTCGGATAACTGAGTTTTCAGGGTCAGTCAAATTTGAGCTCCCATATTTTTTCTGTAAAACCAATATCTAGATGAACAATTTTACTGAAGAAAATGGTGGTCTAGCTCTCTTTTGTGATTTAATAGCCAATCTAAAACGCTGGGCATATATGACCCATCCGTCCTGAAAGGGTTGAGATTTGTTTTGGAATTCAATTTCAATCGTTATTATAACACTATTTATTACCCTAGATTGTTTTAGGAATTGGAGTGTTTTTTTCTGGAACACTGCCACTTTTTTCATATCGCCGGACTCTTCTTAGTTCTAAGACCCTTTTATGAATGTAAAAATCATTTTATTTAGAATTTCATGTTGATTTTTTGAATGCAAACTTCTCTATGTCATAACCTTTTTCATACGCACTACTAGAATTTTGTGCATTATTGATCGAAAAATTTAAAAATGCACCTAAATGTTCTAATTAGGTGCATTATTAAATTTTTCGATCAATTAGCCTAATTATTCAATATCATAAGAACTAGGCTTCTTAATCCTAAATAATTGCCTAAATGTATTGCTTGGATGAATTTTAAATTCCAAGATCTTCCTAATTTTCAAGAATAATTATTCTGGAGTTGCAAGGGAAACCCTTCAGAATAGTTAGAAGAAATTCTTCGGAAAAATCTTCAGTATTTCAACGATTTTTTTTCGAAATTCTGTGGAAAAGTTCCTAAAAAAGGTTCGGTAGAAATTTTGAAGAACTAGAAGAATCCGTAGAAGGATCCTAAATGCATGAAAATTCCAATAAACATCAAATTCCGAAGAACTTCCGGCATAAATTAGAAAAAAAAATCCAGCTTACTTTTTTTACATAATCTCTAAAGATTTTTTTCAAAATCCTGGGCAAATTTAATGAATCTTCAAAGGAAATTCTTCTAAATTTCCAATTTCCAAAAAAAAAATCTTAGAAATTTTCAGCAGTTTTTTTTAATTTCCAAAAGAAATTATTTGAAGTATACCAAAATATTTCCGATGGAAATTCCTAAGATTTTCCAGTAGAAAATCGAAAAAAAGTTCATCTAAAACACCAATAATGAATTTCCCGAGGATATTTCGATGTTTTTCCAAGTGGAAATAACGAAAAAAATTGCACTTTTGTAGTACTTGTGAAGGTTGTACTTTAGAAGCAATTCCAATAGGAATTCCTTAGAAAATTAAATCAAAATTTTAAAGGTTTTCTGATGTGAAAATTCCTTAAAATTTTTAAATCATTTCTTGTGCTTTTTTGCATGGTAAAGATTTAAAGCAATGTTTAGCTGAACCTACAAAGAAATCAAAATGACTTTCCGAAGAAGAATGAATTTCCCATGAAATTTTGGAAGAATTTATGGTGCAAATTAAAAAAAAACGAACCTTGAGAATTCTAAAGATTTATTCTTTGAAAATCCAAAGTCTATGGATTATCTATAGACTCTTCCGTGGAAATTCTAAATAATGCCTCGAATAAAAAAAATATTTGGAAAATATAAAAAATGTGATAGAACTCACAAAGAGCGTAAAAAATTTCATTTCAAAATTCCAAATTTGAAAACAAAAATCCAAAAACAAAAAATCAACGGTAATATCAAAGTGTTTCATGTGGCATTGGCTATTTTATTTCTCATGAAAATTCAGAAGATTTTTTCTTGAAAAATTTAGAAGTCTTCTTCTTCTGCTATGGCTCCATATTCCAACTGGAAGTTGGTCTACTTTTCAACTTAGTTTATTCTATTAGCATTTCCTCAGTTATAAATTGAAAGTTTTAAATGCCAGCAATTGTACGATTATATATCTTGTGTAGCAAGTACGAAGGATACATTATACCTAGGGTCGATAATGTTTGACACCCGAAAACATCCTAGACAGGAACGAGAATCGAACTCGTCATCTCCGGATTGGCAATCCTATGCCTTTGCTCGTAAGGCTAACTGGAGACTAAACATTTTGAAGTGCACTCCCTAAAATGCTCGAAAAACTTATTTTGGAAATGAAATAGAATTTCTGGTGAAGATTCGGAAGAACTTGTCGAAGAAATTCATTAGAATGTAAAAAAATATGAAAATATGAACATTTTTTTCCACCAAAAATTATATGTATTTCCCACGAGACTGTTTTGAATTTTCAGACAGAATTCACATGGAATTCTTTCGGCATTTACACTGGCGATATTTTGATTTTTTTTTTCATGACCAATTTGTAGCAAAATTTTCCAGAGAGAATTGTTTAAAAAACATTCTGAATGCTAGCACTTTATCAGGATTGTATGAAGTAAGGTCAAAGTTTTTACAGGAAATTTTTTACTGGATTTTTCCTGAATATCCACAAGACATTCTTTTGAAGATTTTTCTTGAATTATTGTAAAAACATGAACAGTTTTCAAAATTGTAGCTGTAGTCCGCTGATGCAAAAGTGTCGGCGGCGTGATGTCAAAAACCATCTGCGGCGGAATTTTTAGAAAATATTTTTTCATTTTTCTTTCCCAATTTTTTTTTGTGAAAATTGAGACTGAAACGCAACCTGCTTTTTCGTTTATTTTTTTTTATGGAAATAGGATCTAAAGCTAAGTTGGCCAAATAACTCAGATATGCATCGGCGTTGCGACCGACGCTGCGTTACCGGGTTTTCTCGATGCTTAATGCTAAATTCATTTTAACACTGAATTGAAAAGACGCTACGTGGGCATCGGCCCTAAGATGCGCTTTGCGTTTAATGATTAAATCATTAAATTTTGATGATTTGTATTTTTACACCGCTATTGTTATTTACCAAAAATTTTCGTGTTAAAAAAAAAACCACGTGGTTCGAGAGCAACACCCCCCTCCCCCCATGTGGCTTATCGTGGTCATTTTCCAAACCCCCCCCTCCCCCCCTATATGACCACGTGGTTTCTGGACGGCCCCTTCTCGTTGGAATGCGCCTAAAAGAAGGAATGGCAATGTGCCGTCGCGCAGTGGTGGTCCCCCATACAAATGCTCGACTAAACCTAAGATTGCGCTTAAAATTTAGCAACAGTTATTTTGAAACGCTGAATTCATTTTGAAATTTAAATAGTTATCCGACATATGCTATGCTATCCAAAGACTTCCGGAAGCCCAAGGCTTAGGATCACAGCAGCGTCTTAATTCTAACCTTGAAACAGTAAATTTCCCGCTTTGGTGCAGCAAGGCGCAATTCGCCAAACTAACCACTGTTAAGTGACAAAATATATTTCAATGCATCATATCAGTTCTTTCCGAATTTTTCCCGATACAAAATTTAGTCAAATTTAATTTTCCCATACATATATGTTACACCATCAACTTGAACCAAGTCACCAAAAATTAAATTTACCAACTACAATTAACAAATTGAGGAATTATCACTAAATGTGCAAAATTAAAATAATATCAGCTTCACGAAAGAACGATTTGTTTTGGGTTTTGTCTGGGTTTCCGCCACTGTGGATCGGTCGGCTTAACCATCGTAGCATCAGCGGCAAGTTCTATTTTTACGCATATGCATGCATCATTCTTTGTGGCGTTCAATCAGCATATGGGAGCGCAGCTGGTGTGCGGGAAGACGCGGGACGCATGCGCATTCACTTCAGTCTCTTGCCGTCGGATGAATATTGCCGAAGGAAGCATCACCAACACACATCGCATTGCGTGCGGCAATGTTCTATTTTTAGCTCAGATGGGATGAATGTTGATCCGAGCAAATGAGATTTGGGGAAACTGGTTCATGAGTATGTATTACGGAAAAAAATAAAATTTTGGATAGCTCCGCGGAAATAACGCGCAGAGGGAAATCCCCGGTCTCAATTCCTTGGATATAGCGTCTGCTGCACCATAAACTAGCAAGCTTCTAATTTTATTGAATAATTATGTCTTTTCTATTCAGTAAAGCATATTTACTTTTGTGCATTGAAGCAATAGAATAATTTCCTACTTATGTTTACTGTCTACTGAAACTCGGTGGGCAAGTTTGATTACTACCAAGATAAATCAAAAGCTATTTTGTTTCTGCTAAACAATCATTAAAGAAAACTGTTGAGTACATATCGATTTTCAACTTATGTATTTATGTTTCATTTCCTACCTCCATCATCTAAAGTTCAGACCTGAATTCTTTCAAATATTCCAAATAATCAGATGGATTTAATTATAGAAATGTCATGAATATAAATATAAACAATACACAGCATTACGTTCCATTGATTATTAGCATGGAAAATATTAAATACAATTTTTTTAAAGGCGCTTGGATTTTCTAGTATTCAAAATTTTTCTTGCAATGCGTATTATACCACACACCTAAAAAATATGAGTTTTGAAAAAAAAAATGGCTTACACGAGGATCGAACATAAATCCTCTGAATGAGAGCCTATCACGTTACCACTGAACTAACTTTGTTTATTGAGATATTAGTGTTCGAAGAACAAGAGGCTACGCGATTTGCAATAAATAACTATTTCACTACATCAAGACATAGGCTGCTTGTGCATACGTGCGGTGACGCACCGGGGGTTGTGCTTTTCGGGATTTGAGTCAAAACGGTACGATTGAGTTAACATCAGGTGCTTTTGTGTCATTTCATTCAAATAAGTCACATGTAATATTCTTATTGTTTTGGTGCGCAGGGAAGCAACTTCATAATCAATTTCAACATTTTATTTTGAATCCTCTGTAAATGCATTCTTCCTGGCGTTGCAGCAAATAACCCATATTGGCACAGTATATGTAAAACATGGCTGGCCTAACAATTAGTTTGTAAATCAAAAAAATATTTTAAGATTTTGATTTTCTATGAATATTTACTTACTATTTTTGTACCTTTTTGCTTGCATACCTTCTGTGTGGTTTTTGATAGTTAATTCATTCATGCTATACATAAGTCCTAAATCTTGGACTTCGCTAGACCAAATAATTGGAACCCCGTTCATAGTGACAGCATGTCTGTTAGAAGAATTCAAATAAAAAGCACTCGGATTATGTAGGAGAAAATGAGTTTTGGTAGGCTTCGGAGAAAATTTTCTATTTTTGGAAGTAGAAAAAGTATTCAAACTTTTCTATAACCCAAGTATGTTTTAGATAATTCAATAGTCTTAGTTCGATCATTGACAAACTACAATGACTCATTCCAGAGGTTAAATGTCAAAACGTGTTACAGCAGTGTTCTAGTGCGATTATTTTTCTACAGCTCTGCCTAATATTTTGTTGTTTAATTCAACTAATAACAGAGTTAAAGCACTAGTTACTAATACTGAATGATAACAAAATTTCGATCAATCTGTATAATAAGTTACTGCAACTAGCGCTATAACTCTGTTATTAGTGCAATAGAAACAACAATTAGGCAGAGTTGTAAAAACCTTCGCTCTAGAAGTCCTCCACATATCACTTTTGAAATTTAACCTCTGGAATAAGTTATTGACAAACTACTAAATTATCGAAACTATATTACTAAATGATCGAAAACAGCCTTGCTATAATCCATAACAAATTACACGAAGGTAAGCAACGATTTTCGATTTTCCGATATATGTTATCATTACGATATAAAGTATGATATGAGCTCAGGAATGCTGATTTTGGTAACACTAGCTCTGTCATGCGTTATCTATCAGATTTTGTGCTTGAATCGTTTACCTGTAAAGAGTGATCTGATAAATAATTTTGGATCAGTTTAGAAATTAAAATATTCAATTTTAACCATACATTCATACCAATTACTGCGAAATGCTTTCCATATAAAGAAAAGCAATCCCAGTAGAATTCTCTTCAGATTTTTTAAGTCGGATCAAATTTATAAATCTTGTTGAAAAATGTTTGAATGATAATGACAAAAATGGAACTCCTCATCACCAAAAATTTACATTCTCGTCAAAAATGCTCATTCCCTTAATCGATTCTTTGGCTTATTTAAGGTTAACATTCTCAATTAACCTATATTTTTTCACGCCACTAAATATTTTTTAAATTTAAAACAAAAATCGAAAAAGTGCTGATTGACCCGATTTTGAACGAACATCGAGTGAATTTTTGCAGACCGGTTCACACATGCACACGTTTTCGGTTTTTGTTTTCGATTTAATAAAAGATATTTTAGTTACTAAGTAGATAAAGATTGTCGCTTCGGTTCCCTTTGTTCTGCTGTCCGGAACATGTTGGGTATCAAGCTGTCAAATCGTATGGATTTTCCTTCTTTGACATTTAGCTCCCCTATCATCACCGGCAAAAGATGTTCCCGACAGCGACGACAGCGACAAACCTTATCTTGTAACTAAAACATCTTTTGATTTAATCGATTTAATAGTTTAATAGGAAAGCACTCGAAAGTTTGACAAATGGAAACATTTGTTTTTTCTCACCACCGATTTTTTTTGCTTTTCTCGTATTCAAAGCAAACGATACGAACTTTTTCAGAAGAAGTATGTGTATGTGCATGTGTGCAAAAAAATCCAGCTCATTTTTCGAAATCTTATCCTGAACCGATTATTTAAACGGCGAATCCTGTCCCATTGTTTCACATTAAAAATCAGCCCGAAGTCACTATGGGCTCAAAAGTTATGGCCAAAATACAAATTTTTATACTATGCCTGAAACTCGATTTGTGCAATTGCACAACCTCATCACATTTTCCGGGCACTTAACCTCATCCGATTTGCTTGCAACAAATTGCATCCGGCAGCAATTATAACAAATGTGAATTTTCAATTCAATCTATCTTTATTTACGAGATCTTCGACCCTAGGCCGGTTCATCTGGTATAAATAAATGTGAAAAATAAGTCTTATTCACCAATTGTTATTTTAGGCTTTTCATATATGTTTATCAACTATTTTGAACGAGCGAGAAAGGCATCATCACCGCTAGGTGGATTAATCAGGGTTTTTTAAATGAACCTTCAGATTATTGGACTATAAAAGCGATCATGCGTTCATTTTATTTCGATTATCCTTAACTTTAATCCATGAATACAATTTCAAACATTCAGGCCAAATATGGGAAAAATCCAACTAGGCTTGACGACCAATTTGGGTTTTATTTGGTTGGAGAATATAATTATGTGAATCAACTGATTTTACTATTGAAGAATTGCACTTCTCTCACGTGAGTCGCCCATGTATTTCAAAGCATTTTCTTTAGTTTAAGTTAAAGTGACCAGACGTTCCGGATTATGCGAGACAGTCCCGGATTCAGCTAACTTGTGTCCCGCATTGCCAGGTGTCCCGGAAAACGTCCCGAATTCCATGATGAATCTGTGGAGCCTGAAGAATCTATGGAATCTGCAGAAAATGGGATGTCTAGAAAATCTGTAACAGATCCGAGTAATCAGAAGAAAAAGGAGAACTGCGGCAGACCACTTATAATCCAACTGACAATAAATTGATAGTGCTGTCCAATGAGCTGCTCGAAGTAGCTCGAAGTTGTCCCCGTCCTGCTCTTTCTTTTTTGTCAACAAATGGGCATGAGCAGGACAGGGAGAAACTTCGAGCTACTTCAAGCTCTCATTGAACAGCATTGATGTCTTTATGAATAAAACTTAACCTCACAGGAACGAAGTAACATCAAAATAAAATAGGTTGCAAACTTGTTTAGTTGGTGGCTAACTGAACGAATGGGCTCGTGCAGAGCATAATCTGTGCTTAGTAAAATCGTACAATGATTAATTATTTGTGAGCGTCTTAGGGGAAATGTTACACGGTTAAAAGACTATTATTCTTCCATTTACTTCCACTAATTAACTTGAACTTTTTTAATGGTTTCTATTCAACCGATCCAACTGGGATAGAATGTGCTCCATATGGCAGCATTCGGCTCCAAAATAGACCGAACCAATGAACAGAAGAGGGCTCTGAGACATAATATCTCATGGAACTTGGCAGAAATTTTGAGAATGAACCCCAATTATTGATTGGATCTGGTGATGATGGAAGTCCGCTGGCCAGGATAACACCGAGACCTTTCAGATGCTGCACTAGGATAAGACTACGTCCGGAAAGGATATTGCCGAAGATGATCTCTTACGGTGGTTCGAAATGATGTTGTATTTTGCTACACTTGAGCACAACAAATTACGTGAACACCAATCTGCGAAGGTACGCATCATATTTTGAAGCTCCATGCAGCCCGTGTCGCATTTTCATATTTTGTAAATTGCCATGTCATCTGTGCAAAATAAGCCGCAATTATCAGGTAGCAACAGCGAGACATCGTTTAAAAAATTGACAAAAGCAGTGGATCAAGTTTCCAGCCCTGCGGAAATCTCGAGCTATTAAATGGAATATTCCGACTACGACTAGCCCATCTTAACTCGAAAGAAGCTGTACGCCAGGTAGGATCATAATTAAAGCACAGAGCTTGATGAAACCCCTAACTTCTCCAGTTTAGAAGAGAAGAATCCCATGGTCCACTGTATCGGAATCCTCCTTCAGGGCCATATACGCAGCACCAATCTGTCACCCCGAGTCCATGCTACAGGGTGTCCGCAAATTATCTGTACATCAAAACATTTTTGAACAAATTAAAAAACCATCATGCATTGCACGTTTTTGTAATAGAATTACATGAGCCAAGCTTCATTTGTTCATTTCAAATGGTCAGAATCTCTTCAGCAGAATCTGAAAATGAGATATACTAAAATGTGTAAGATCTGCAACATCCCAAATTCCTCAAAGATCAAGGAATATGCAAAATCAGGAAACACCTAAAACATTCGAAGATTGGAGAAGACATTTTCAGCGTCCTCAATAAATGATTGTTCAGACTGTCAACTGACAATATCCAGTAGGTCATTGAAGAATATTTCGCTTATCGCTTCTTAGGTAAAATAAAATGTTGTAAGTGCATGAAAAAGCTACGTACCAAAACCATGAATATCATACAGAAAATTATTTGACGTTTTGTTTTTATGCAATCTGGTGAGTGCCAATGTTATTTAATTAATCAAGGCCTACAGTGATCAAAATATGAAAATATTTTCTACCTCTTGAATGTCGAAAAGGCACTCATTCGGCAGCCATTACCGAGAGCAAAATACTGGATAGAATTGATTGTTCATAAATAAAATGTATTGTAATTTTATGATATTTTAATGTAATTCTATTGTATTTTCCATTCAGGTAGTGATGTGTAACAAAACAGCTAGTAAACAAAATGTCATGGGATTGCCTTTACTAATTTGGTAATAACTTTTTTCAAAAGTTATTTACAAATCGGATTTTTCGATTAACATGTAATGCTTTAAAGGTTCCAAAACTTTGTCAAACAGATCATTGTTCTAAATACAAAGTGTGCCCACCAGAGCGAAATTTAAAAAATGTCTCGTAATGTCATGACATTAATTTCATTTAACATTTAGATAAATGACCTATCAGAAAAAGTGTTCGGGTTCTTTAAGAGCTACATGTTTATATGGAAATTATAATTGTAAATAATTTGTAAATTAGCAAATCAGTCCTATGACATCGAAATGACATTTCCCGCCACTGCTCTCAGTATTCCATTTTAATTGAGTCTTCCTTTTTTAAACTCTAACTGCGACCTTCGGAGCGACCCCAGCGTTTGGTAAAAGCCTAGGGCGAACAAACCTTGGCCCACTTTGGTGCCGGTAGATCAGATGTCATGACCCACCTCACCGGAACGACCGGATCGTCCAGTGGACGAAGATTCTAAACCCCTACCCATGCCATGAACAAGAGTACACCCCCTGCCATCCCCCGTCATTTCTTCAATGTCTCGATCTACACCAGTTTCCATAACATATTTTTTAATAACACCTTATTTTTGGGAATTCTTAAATCTATAATTAAACAAAAATAAAGCTCGCAAAAAGCGACCACAGTGTTTATCCTCGAAAACGCTTTATTAACACAAAGCAAATGTTGGAACTCTACATCCTTCAGAAAAACATGGTAACCATTCCGTAGTTTGTTCGTTCATGAATAACTCTATTCTGATTATGTTCGGACAACCTTTTCTCTTTGAACTTTCACTCTGCAAGCAAGTTTGCGAGCTTTGAACTGCAATGAGTTTTCATTTAAATTTAAATCAGGCGCTGGTTGAGTGAATTTTCTTTCTTAATTTCAATGTTCCCCAAGGCACCAAACTGCCGCCATTCTGCACTGCATCACATTTTTCCGTTCCAACAGCATCACAGGGATCACTGATACGGATACATCAACCGGAGCCCGCGCCCCCTCTGAATATGCATAAGAGAGAACGGCCAGATAAACAGGAAAAAAAACTCCACCCGACTGGGCGAAAGTATACGCCAGGAAGCGCCCAGGTGAGTGTTTATGACATTCTAATTAAAGTACCTTTTGCCGATATGAAACTCTGCTGGTTCCATCATTCACGGTGTTCGCCATAGTTGGGGTATACTGAGATTTATTTCACCGCATCAGCAAACGGTGACGTCTACGCCGGCCAGGATGTTGCTGTTCTTTTTATGTTGGCAAAAAATACGAAACTCATCTGGCAGGGTTTATGAACTAATATTTGTCCCAATATGCAAAATCAAGCTCGATTCAATGCGACATCACTCAAGTTTTTATGCGTTGAGCCGCTACCCGTCTAACTTTCGCCTTTTGAGTGATCTGTGAAGAGCCATATCCAATGGTTCTACCATGCATTTTGTATGTCAGAAATATGCTCGAAACGAAAAATAGCGCATGACCCTAAGTCATCACTCAGGACAAAACGGAGAAAAGGAAAATATTAAACATTCCTGCGGTGAATTCCAGGGGACTAAAGAGAAGGCCAATACGCCTACCCACCATTCATTCAATATGGCGTACAATGTTTTTGTTTTAATTTCGTTTGATTCATGATAACAAAACTTCGGAAGTACCGACGAGCTATTTTTCGACATAAAGAAGCCATACATATACAAAAGGCTCGATGTACCTCAACCAATTGCAAGCTTTCGCCAGGAGAAGTTAATTGCCGATAATTAGCACTAACTGCGTACGAACCAATCACCCAAAATGAGCGCTGAATTCGGGTATACTACACAGAAACTGGGTACCAAAAACAGAAGTACCAAAAACGATGTTGGGTAGAGTGCCATTGTACCGCGGATGACAGGCGTTTCACCCTCCTGGTGAATTCGCAGCATCATCCCCGACGATTACGACGACGACGACGACGATGACGATAGCAGCAGCTGTAATCGCGATGCTACGATGGCGGAAAATGACGAGTTGCACTTTCTGTACTTTTCGTTTCTCCACACAACACTGACTGATCGTCACCGCCTTAACGTCCCAAAACTCGCGTCCCCCTAAAATTCGTGGGCTTTCGCTTCACTTCACAGCACACTGCACGTCAGGTGAGAGTCACTGCTCTTAGTCAGCGGCTTTTCATTTTAATTTTCGGCCCTGTCGTAAACGAAACGTCGACGGAATGACCGGGAATAGGAAATAGCGCTTTTGACTGAGCCGTACTACGGTCGATGTGATGAAAAGCAATGTGACCATCAGAACGTCGAGGTAAGCTTT
Source organism: Armigeres subalbatus (assembly GCF_024139115.2). NCBI lineage: Eukaryota > Metazoa > Arthropoda > Insecta > Diptera > Culicidae > Armigeres > Armigeres subalbatus. Next base: position 68,621,095 of record NC_085141.1, read on the forward strand.
GCGCTGTCGATGACACGCCATGACGGTTGAGTTTTATGCCACAGTCACCCACCGTTGTCGACAGGCTCGAGCGATGTGACAAAACGATACGATTTGATGTTCGTTCCAGATTTGGCCGCTTATGGGATACAGTTTTAGGGCACATGTACAGTTGACAGTGATTTTCCAAAGCTTTCTTAGTCAAGTAAACGATGAAAAGCTTTTTAAAATGATCCGTTTTATCATCGATTAATTTATTGCAATGGTTTGGAAGCACTTAACAAGATAGCAACACATGCCACTTAGTTACTAATTGAAAGCTTTTCCTATGTCTGCCATCGCATGAGTGAGTATGTATCTTGTATGGCAAGTACATCGGATACACTATGCACAGGGAGTCGAGAATGTTTTCCACCCGGAAACCCGGATCAAAGAATCAAGTTCGCCGTGCCTGGATTACCAATACTACACATTGGCTCTCAAAGCTAACTGGAGACCCTAACACTAAATTGAAAAGTTGGCCAAGTTCTAGTTTGAAGGTAGAGCCACAGTATAAGAAGAAGAAGAAGCATAAAGAATGACCAAATTTGAAGAACAGGAAATATTTATCTATTTTAAAAGCCATAAGATACTAAAATAACCCACATTTATCCACCTAGCCGTGATAATGCCTTTCTCAAATGAAAACAATCACACAAAAAGCACATTACGTATTGATTTATATTTATTGCATTCATTTATATGCATCACATTAAGGCTCAAGACTCCATCACAATGTTTTGAAAATTAATGTCTGTATCGCTTGTTTGTAATAGTGAGTCAATTGGTATGGAAAAGTGCAGCAGCGATAAATAAATTTTGTTTACAACTGGGGAATTGGAATTGGAAATGGGGTGTTAAAAATATGCCAGCTGATGCATAATGTTGCCAGACTTGACAGAAATACTTATTTTATATCATAATACATGTTCATGGTTTTATCAAATATATGGGTATTTACCGGTTAAAAATTTTGTATACACCACTTGGAATGTAAGAAGCTAACATAACATGTTTAAATATTTATTTCTGGTTTATTTGTTCAATCCGACAAACAGCAATGATTTTTTCCAATATATAAATCTGGCAACGGTGAAGAGATGATTATTTTCTTGTTTATGCACACCTTCGTTTGCGTGTTGGCGTGGACGTGGCTGGCGTATACGTTGTATTGTTCGGATTGAATGAAGTTGCATCGCGTAGATTTTGTTCTCACCATTTCACTTATTGCGCTAGTGAATTTGAGTCTTCCGCATTTTTATGCATTGACAATACGGTCGTCAAATTTGTCTCTCACTTCGATTTTTGGAAAGCAGTTTTCGACAGTTTTTGGACTTGAAGTGAAATAATCGGTAGTCAAAATTGAAGAAAAAGGTGAAACTCAGTTAGTGAATATGTTTTAGGAGTGATTAAATCAAGGAAACAGTGGGAAAAGATCAAGTGAAAAATCAAGTGCGTGTGTATGTGTTTGCTCCGAACTATCGGAGTTAGTATGCGTTCGATATAAATGCGAATGTCGGTCAAGGAAAAAAGCAGTTTTCAGCGTTTTTCCAGTAATATCTTAGTAATTGTTGGTTTGGATAAGTGAAAAATTAATATGAAAATGTAATGAATATGCAATGATTGAGGTAAGTCGGCAAAAAGCACCACAATATTGACCTGTGTTGTACATAAAAGTCTTCTCCATTCGACTCGGTCCATGGCTGCACTTCGCCAACCACGCAGTCTGCGGAGGGTCCGCAAATCCTCCTCCATCTGATCGTTCCACCTTGCCCGCTGTGCACCTCGCCTGCTTGTTCCCATCGGATCGATGTTGAGTACCATTTTTACTGCATTTTCCGACATTCTGGCTACGTGCCCGGCCCACCGATTCTCGCGTTGTGAATGGTTCTCCCAACAGCTGATGCAACTCGTGGTTCATTCGCCTCATTTACGCACGGTCCGCCATTTGCACCCCACCATAGATGGTACGCAGCACTTTCCTTTCGAAACCTATCGTTATCAGCGGTCATAAATGAGCCCAAGTCCTCGATTTCGTCACCACCAATACAAACTCATGGTGTGTGGCTAACGTTGTCCTCCCTCCAAAGCGATGTTGAATAGCAGAAACGAAAGACCATCACCTTGCCCTTCGCGCGTTTAGAAGCGACTCGAGAATGCCCCTGAAACTCGAACTACGCAAATCACCCGATCCATCGTCGCCCTGATCAACCGTATCTGTTTATCCGGAAGTCAATTTTCGTGCATTAGCTGCCATAGCTGGTCCCGATCGATTGTATCATATGCGGTTTTGAAGTCGATAAATAGATGACGTGTGGGCATGTTGTATTCACGGCATTTCTGAAATACCTGACGTACGGCGAACATCTGATCCAGGATGAATACACCACTAGGTGTTCCAATCTGCCAAATTCACGATTCAACCATCTTGGATTTTAGTATGGGAGAGCAGCGGGTTTGTTTTCGTTTTGCACTGAAAATGAATTTTTCCAACCCGCCTTCTTCTCTTCCATGAACTTGGCAGAACTTGGTCAACTCCAGGCTTTGTTGTTTTTCAGTCGGCAGATCTTTTCCTGGCAGTCTTCACGAAAACATGAACCGCGTTTAAGGTCACTCCTGATGGAATCCAAGATTAAAAGTGCTCGCGTTTTCGGGGGCACACCACCCGATTCAGAGGCGGCGCACAACTATCATTTTTGTTGATTTAGCTTTGCTGCGTCGCAGCATGCGTGAAATAATAAAAATGACAGTTGTGCGTTGCTTCCGTATCGAGTGGTGTGCCCCCGAAAACGCGAGCACTTATAAACTTGGATTCCGTCAGGAGTGACCTTAAACAAGTGCAGTTTTCCCGTGTGCAAGTTCGCACTCAAACATGCATACTAGATCCAAACCGAGTTCATCATAAACCGAACCAAAATCGCACCCGGTTTGAACACGAGTGTGCGCCCAAGTTCAAACACACGGGTTTGAACATGGAAGTTTAAACATCAGTTTACACACAGCATGCTGTTCATCTGTTCATATTGGTCAAGTGGTTTCTCTTCTTGAGTAGCGGTGATGGCCTAGTGGTAACTCGTTTGGCGTTCACTCAGAGCACTAGTGTTTGAATCCTTGTCTTTGGATTTTTTAGAAATGGCATATGAATAGTTTTAGTTTTATAAATGCCACTTTTCAGCCCTTATCAGGTGATGAAATAACTGAATAAGATACTTAACCGCCTACGCACAGTTTGCGTTTGGTCCGATATCTCAATACCACAACAATTTTTTACTCAACATTTTGCATAAAATCTTCAGATATTATTCTTAATGTTCATAACAACTGAATATTATGTGTATTTTCCCGGTAAGACAACCGGCAGCCTCCAATGTAATGATTATTTAAAGTATCCTTGTGTTTATGTTCTAAACGAGGTAAAATACATAAGTCTCTGTTCGTCTGTCTAAAATGCAGCTCCTAATTTTTTTTATATCCGTTACATATGCAAGCATGCATTTTGCTTTATTGGATACGATGGGGTTTGCATATCGTGAATAAAATATAGATGTTGATTCTAAAAAGTTCTAAGACACACTTTTAGTGTGGGAGGGTGGTTATTTACCAAAAATTCCAATTGATATAAATTTAAAAAGATAGTGGGGTCTGTTCATAATGTATTCTATATTGCTATGTATAAATAATACGCCGATGACATTATGCAATACAAAGGAAATTCACAAACGATGGAGCTCCAGGTCAGAAATGAGCCCAGAAATCCTTAAACATAAAAGTCTTATAAACTACATGGCTCTCATAAAAAATAAAATCTCTAATTATTAAAATCTAAAAAAAGAAGCTGAAATTTAAGCCCGTTGATCATAAGGTTGGGCTGCGAAATGGTGAGTTGACATCCGGGAAGGGGCGCCTAACAAAGCTCTGGTCCTCACAAGTTCCAATACTCACGCTTCCACGGGTCTTCCGATGACAATTGACCGCCAGCTAAGGGTTGCGTACTTAGCTGGTAGTGTAGCCTGGGCACTGTTGTCCTTCTGACATCAGCTAGAGTGAGAGGGTGCGTCATGTGGGGTCTGCCTAGGATGTGGTGGGGTTCGACAGTGGGCTCTTTTGCACTTTTATAAAAAGATGCATGTGTCCCCAAGCAGGCCCTATCAAAGCGACCTTGTGCCGCTCAAAGCGCATTAGCCTGGTGTTGGGTGGGACTTTAAACAAATTTGACCCGACTGATCAAGCGTCTGTCCACCAAGGAGGTGCGGCTCCAACAGCGTCTGTTCTGGCATCCAGCGGCTGAGTATGAAATGCTATTCCCCGGAAACTATACCTAAGATGGCAGCCCCATGTGGAGAGGGAACCTTGGGCCAACAACCTACTGTTCCCGAAACATCAATTTGTTCGAGAATCCGATAATGAAAGAATACGGACTGATTTTACGGCGACGACTCTTAGCGCGAAACAACGGACACGAATAGGAACATGGAACGTTTTAACCTTAGCCCAGCAGGGTGAATTGGCACAACTTGCCAATGAGGCACGCCGCATGAAGCTTGAGATCCTGGGACTGAGTGAAGTCCGTTGGCCAAACTTTGGAGAACACAGAACGCCGTCGGGACAAGTTCTGCTATACTCTGGTTTACGAGGTGAACACGCTCCCCGGCAACGCGGAGTTGGCTTCCTACTAAGCGCTCAGGCACACTCTGCGCTTATGAAGTGGGAACCTATAAGTGAAAGGATAATCGTTGCCAGATTTAGAACACGGGTCCGAAACCTTACTATAATCCAATGTTATGCGCCAACCGATGCTGCCGATCTGCAAGACAAAGAGAACTTTTACAGTCAACTCAATGCCGTCGTAGATAGAATTCCGAAGGGTGATATCAAGATCTGTTTGGGCGACTTCAATGCGAAGATCGGATCTGACAACTCGAACCATGAGCGCATTATGGGACGCCATGGTCTCGGAGAAATGAGCGAAAACGGAGAGCTGTTCGCAGAATTTTGTGGTAATAACGACATGGTGATCGGGGGATCGCTCTTCCCTCATCGATCGGTTCACAAGGTCACGTGGGTCTCCCGTGACGGCTTTACAGAAAATCAAATCGACCACATCTGCATCAGCCGAAAATGGAAACGGAGCCTTCTTGATGTACGGAATAAACGTAGTGCCGATATCGCGTCTGATCATCACCTCCTCATCGGCGAAATACGCCTGCGCATTGCGCGGATTCGTCGGCAGGAGGACAGAGTTGGACGACGATTCAACACACGCCGACTGGAAGATGCCACGGTGAAACGGTCCTTCGTTGAAGAACTGGAGACGCGTGCTGCAGATATTCCGGAAGGTGGCAGCGTGGAAGACCAATGGAACGCCATCAAGAATGCCTTAATCGCCACCAGCGAGAACAATCTGGGCGAACTACGCACCCAGAGAAAACAATGGATCACCGATGAGACCTGGAGGAAGATAGAGGAGCGAAGAGAAGCCAAAGCCGCGATAGAGCGATCAAAAACCAGAGGAGCCAAAGTTCTAGCCCGCCAACGATACGCGGCTCTTGAGAAGGAAGTAAAACGCTCATGTCGACGGGACAAGCGAGCGTGAGCTGACGAAGGAGAGAGAGCCGCCGCAACCGGGGACATTCGCCTCCTCTACGATATCTCACGACGCTTAAGCGGGGCGAAGATGAATGCAACGATGCCTGTTGCCTGACGCGAATGATCAGTTATTGACCGACCCAACTGACCAGCTGAAACGCTGGTTCGAGCACTTCGAACAACTTTTTCAAGTGCCAGCCAGGCCATCACCACCTCGGCATGGTCTGCCTAGGATCCGACGTATAACACGCGTCAATACCGAAGCTCCATCACTGCTAGAGATTCAAACAGCCATCCAAAGCATGAAATCGAATAAAGCCCCAGGGGTCGACCGCATATCAGCCGAGATGCTCAAAGCTGACCCCATGACATCCGCTCAACTACTGCATCGTTTATTTCATAATATCTGGGACACCGCAACTTTCCCGGTCGACTGGATGCAAGGTATCTTAGTAAAGGTGCCCAAAAAGGGTGACCTGACTGTATGCGATAACTGGCGAGGCATTATGTTGCTGTGTACCGTTCCCAAAGTTCTGTGCAAAATTATTCTAGCCCGGATTCAGGAGAAGATCGATGCGACTCTCCGGCGGCAGCAAGCCGGATTCCGTGCCGGAAGATCATGTGTGGACCATATTGTCACGCTCCGCATCATTCTGGAGCAGGTCAACGAATTCCAAGAGTCCCTTTACTTGGTATTCATTGACTACGAAAAAGCTTTCGACCGTCTCAATCACGAGAATATGTGGGGCGCCCTGAGACGCAAGGGAGTTCCTGAGAAAATCATCGGCCTCATCGAAGCACAGTACGAGGCCTTTTCGTGTATCCGGGTCGTAGCTGGTGTGAGGCAAGGATGTATCCTATCACCGTTACTGTTCCTCATCGTAATCGATGAGATTCTGGTAGGTGCGATTGACCGTGAACCAAACCGCGGGCTGTTATGGCAGCCTATAACCATGGAGCATCTAAACGACTTCGAATTGGCTGATGACGTTGCACTCCTCGCGCAACGGCGCTCTGATATGCAGAGTAAGCTCAACGACCTTGCCGAGCGCTCCTCTTCGGCAGGTTTAGTCATCAACGTCAACAAAACCAAATCGTTGGATGTAAACACGGCGACTCCTTCCAGTTTCACAGTAGCCGGGCAACCAGTGGAGAATGTTGAAAGCTTCCAATATCTTGGTAGCCAAATGGCGTCGGACGGCGGTACCAAGATCGACATAGGCGCACGGATCAAGAAAGCAAGGGCTGCCTTTGCGAGTTTAAGAAATATCTGGAAAAACAGGCAGATAAGTGAACGCACCAAAATACGAATTTTCAACTCTAACGTGAAATCTGTGCTGTTATACGCTAGCGAAACATGGTGTGTATCAGTGGAGAACACTCAACGGCTGCAGGTGTTCATTAACAGATGCCTGCGGTATATAATTCGGGCCTGGTGGCCTCACAACTGGATCTCAAACAATGAGCTCCATCGTCGTTGTCACCAGAGGCCGATAGCAACAGAAATTCGGGATCGGAAGTGGGGCTGGGTCGGCCACACTCTACGTAGGGGGCGGAAACGAAATCTGTAAACAAGCATTAGACTGGAACCCAGCGGGACATCGCAGCAGAGGCAGACCCAGAGGCTCATGGCGGCGAAGCCTCAATAAAGAAATAAAAGAAGTCGACCGAAATCTAACCTGGCAACAGGTTAAAGCGATAGCCGGGCAACGCTCAGGATGGAGATCTTTCAAGTCGGCCCTTTGCACCACCGGAGGTGTACAGGATCCGTAAGTAAGTAAGTAAGATCATAAGGTTCTTCAAAAAGGTTGAAATCCCTCTCTCTCTGGCATAAAGAAATCTCTATGCAACCCTGAACTTTGCTTCAGATTTTTGGTATAATTATCAAGTACCACCGCAAAGTAAGTAGAATAAATTATCCCCTTATGAGCGTGTCCAAAAAATCCTATCCCAAAATTTTAGAAAAATGAACTAATCAGTTTTTTAGTGGTTGCAGAATCCCGCAATCCTAAGAAGAATTGCTTTCAGAACCTCGAAAATGGAACAAAAAGCTCCGCTCAGAGCAGATTCGAACCAAATAAGTCATGAATGAAAGACCACACCTCTATAAAAGCTTCGTTATGCAATTGAAACCAAGGTGCAAAACATGTTTCAATTTTTCAATAATGCCTTCATTGAAGTTTGGTTAAGTTCTCTTATTCGAGATATGAATAACAAGGCTGGGAAACGTGAAGAATCAACAATAGTCTCCCTTGCAACCCGTTAATTTACCCAAGCGTAGCATTCTCGTGTGCAAGCGCACATGTTTGAACAAGTTTAAACTCGATGTTTGAACATTGCACATTGCGCCTGGGTGTATCGGAGTTCCGGCTCGTGTTCAGATTGATATGTGCAAGTTCGAACATAGCAATCAAGATTGCTTAGGTGCAAGAACTAACGTGAACATCTCACAAATGTTGCACCTTGAAGACTGCCTCCTGGAGATTCGGAGTCGGATATCGTATGTCCTACGCACATGCTTCCAGGTTCATTATCATACCACCACCGCACCGTTGTCTGCTACATCGCCATTCAGGCGCTCTTCGTAGTGCGACAGCTACCTTTGGATCACCTTACGCTGGTTCGTAAAAAGGTTTCCGATTATGTCCTTGCACTTATCGGGCAGTGGCACGTGACCCTTACGTGAACGGTTTAACTTCTGCTGCTTTTTCCTCCGAAATTACTTTAATAAAAATTACATATAAAAAAAATCCTCCGAAAAATCGAGTTTTGTCTGTTCCGCGCCCATTTGTATCGTGCCTCGTTCGCCATCGCACGGTGTTGCAGCAATCTTGCTCATGCTGCATTATTCTCCTCAACAAACTGGTCTCATTCGCCGCCATACCAATCGTTTCGTTGATCCAGGGGCACCGTGCAGCGGTTGCAGTGCTTCCAATGGCGGATCCAATATCTCTCCAGCCACCTTCAAGAGACGCTGCGCCAGCTGCTGCGCGTACTCTTGGGCTAGTCTACGCGTGTTGTACACCGTCGAGAGTTTTGAGCGCAGACATACTACAACGAGGTAGAGGTCGGATTCAATATTCGCACTGCGATAAGTGCGTACGTTCGTCATGTCGGAGAAGAATTTAAGATGTCGATTTGGTTTTCCGTTTGTTGATAAGGTGATTTCCATCTGGCCTTACGGTATACAGACTATCCGGTCCGATGACCGGTCTATACATTTCCTCCCTTCCTACCTGTGCGTTCATGTCGCCGATGACGATTTTGACGTCCAACGTATGTCTGCTCCAGCTCTGCATTGAACGTTACTCGTTGTCAGGTCTTCCTTCGTGTGGGCAGTGCACGTTGATGATGCTATAGTTGAAGAAATTGCCTTTTATCCTCAGCTTGAACATCCATGCGTTGATTGGCTGCCACTCAATCACGCGTTGGCGCATCTTGCCCAAAACTATGAAGCCGGTTCCTCGCTTGTTGGTGGTGCCACAGCTTTGGTAGAAGGTAGCCACTCAATGCCCGCTTTTCCACATGTTCTGTCCTGTCCAGCAGATAGCATGCAGCGCTACAGCGTCGAAGATGCGGGAATGTAATTCATCGTAGATTATCCTGTCACAACCTGCGAAGCCAAGCGACTTGCTGTTCCATGCTCCAAGCTTCCAATCGTGATCCTTTATTCGTCGCCGTTTGTATCGAGTCGTATTAGGGTATCTGCTCCTATATCAATAACAATAAGGCAATGCGCATATGAAATGCATTGATTTCCCACCCACTAATCAATAAACATGAGAATAATTATGCTCGGCTCACGTAATTTTTAATTGAAAACAATTTGGTAACTTCAAAAATGATTTTTTATCACATTATAGAAGTATTTAGATAAAAAACATCATCACCGCCATGCACCTATTTCAATAACATTCAAAAACAGTTAATCCTATGCCTGTACCTATATCAATAATATTGTTTCCAACATAAAATACGCACACTATTACTTGTGTGTATACGTAACGAAATGATTGCAGTGATGCCGAATTCTTCAATGTTTTGTATTTGAGTTGAAAAATAATTACAAAATTGAAGTTTTTGTTGTAGTTTTCCAGCTTGTCAGTTTAATTTTATGTTTATTATAGCTTATCTTTTCAATATACCTTATTTTACAAACATAAGAGGTAAATTTTACAATAAAAGTTTATTCAAGCATTTTTGATTGAATCGTCGGATTGAATGATTTGTGTTCTCATCGGTTTCGACTAATAATGCCGAAGACGTTCTGAAGAGCGTCGGATTGAATGATTTGGTCATCGGTTTCGACTTGTGATGTCGAATACGCTCTGGAAGAGCGTCGGATTAAATCGGTTTCAACTTGTAATGTCGAAGATGCTCCTGATGAGCGTCGGATTGAATGATTTGCTTATCGGTTTCGACTTGTAGTGTCGAAGACGCTCTGTAAGAGCGTTGGATTGAAGTATTTTTCTATCGGTTTCGACTTGTGATGTCGAAGACGCTCTGGAAGAGCGTCGGATTAAATTATTTCTAGGAACTTTTTTCAAATGGGCGTAATTGATTCTGACCTTTATTTTTGGAATGACGATTGTACTCTGATTTCGAACTATTTTAGTCAACTAACGTACTCAGTAGAAAGAATAGATTGCGATCTATTAGGTAGTAACGTCAGTTGCGTAAAATATGCTGAATAGAGACAGTAGGAGTCGTTTCAAATTTCAAAGTCAAATACAGTTACGCCTATTTGAAAAAAGTTCCTAGATTTGGTCATCGGTTTCAACTTGTAATGTCGAAGATGCTCTCGAAGAGCGTCGGATTGAATCATTTGCTCATTGGTTTTGGTTTGTGATGGCACTCTGGAAAAGTGATGGATTGAAAAATGTGTTGTTTCTCAACTGTTTTGACTTAAAAAGTTGAAGGCTCTTTAGAAGGGCGCCAGGATAAATGATTTGTTTTCTCATCGGCTTCGATATATGAAGTCGAAGCTACTGTGGTAGAGGGCCGAATTGAATGATTTGTCATCAGTTTGGCTTGTGACGTCGAAGACGATCTGGAAGAGCGCCGAAACAAATGATTCGTTTTCTCATCGGTTTTCACTTGTAATGTCGAAGGGACCAAATTGAATGATTTGTTGTTCCTATCTGTTCCTATCTGTTAACATTATTTGTTTTCGGAATAAATTATTTGTTTTCTCATCGGTTTTCTGCTCTTGTTGTTGAAGGTGCTGAAGAGTATCGGATTGTTGCAGCTTTTGATGGTAAAGGTTGTATAGAAGAGGGACGGATTGTTCACGTCAAAGAAACGATAATACGATAGACCAGCAAAACACAACGATTCAAATTTGAATTAGAATGTATTTGAAAATGGAAATTGAATACGGATATTGGATGCTTGATTGTAAAATTAGACTTGACTGTAATTTTAAAAAAATACGCTGTAAATAGTTGTTTATTAAAATCTGAAGTCAATGTTTTTTTTTTCACTTTTTTTGTGAGGGAAGAAGGGAAATATGAGGGTGAGATATATTAGAAAATGAGTAATCCACTTCCATCGTGCATTGATGATAAATATGCAAATATCATCCGTATAACAGTTTGGTTGCCAACATGGACTAGTGATTAGCAGGCCATGACTTTGCCTCTTTTCAGCACACTAGTGATCACCCCAACGGATAACTCGTTCGGCGGAATTGGGCCACACACCGACCATATTGCAGGGATCCAGAAGCAAGTGACGTAAAAAGGAGATTGAAGCTGCAGTTGCAGAAAATCGAAGTGAGAATAGTCTTGAGAAAAAAATACTTAGAGAAGAAGTATAAGGCGCTCTTTGAATTTGGCAGTGAGTCATTGACGGTGGTGAGTGACATTGAGTCAATTTCGGATCAAATATCAAAGATCGAACAATGGATTGCCAATACTGACCGTTTTGGAGAGGAACACGATTTCGGTCTAGCTGTTGATGAAGTACTTTAGCCCGCAGCGAGGAACTTGCGAAGGACTACAGAGCAAACAGCTCATACTTTCAAAACAATAAAGCGTGAATTAACCAGCGTTTCAATCGGGTTGTTAGCTACAACCAGCAGTAGGGTTACGGCAAGAAAAGCATCCTGCACTCAGAAGCAGTTTCGCTGCTCAAACCGTGCAAGATCAACCCCCGAGGAGAGAAACTTTGATCCAAGCAAGCCAGATTGTTCCAGAGCAAAGGTCAACTCCAATGTACCGCGATCAACATGATCGACACATTCTCAACCGGATTGGCTGTACAGCTGGCAGCGCGACAAGCGGTCCCAGAAGAACTTCCAGACTTCAACGGAAACCCAGAAGACTGGCCTCTATTTTTTTTCGGTTTTCAACAGCTCTACTCAAATGTGCGGATACTCAAACGAGAAAAACATGCTTCGTCTTCGGAAATGTTTGAAAGCGAGGGCATTAGAAGCAGTTAGATGCCGTTTACTGCATCCATCCAACGTTGCCGGAGTGATATCAACTCTAAAGATGCTGTACGGCAGAGCGGAAACGAATGTACAAGCTGCCGTAAAAAGGTGCGTAGGGAATTTGGTCGCGACGATTCAAACCTGTGGAGCTAATGATTTCGTGTACAACGCTTCGTTGCGATACGAATTAGTGGAAAGTCTTCTATCATCTCTGAAGCTCGATTGGGCAAAATATCCCAGAATTACACCAAATCCTAATTTGCTAGACTTCGGCACCTGGATGTACTCTACAGCGGAAGATGCCAGTGTGGTTATGGCCTCGTCCAGCAATAATGGCAGGCCTCGTGTCAACAAAAAAAGATGGCTTCCTAAACGTGCATTCAGAGGCGAGCGGAACAATTTGCAAGCAGCTCATCGTGCCACCAAAGAACATGATTTCCAGTGAGTTGACAAAACAGTGTCCAATCTCTAAAGGTACTTTCCAGAACATTGCGAAATGTAAGCGCTTGTATGATATCTACCAATGTTCCCAGTAGTAAACCCGAACAAACCCGGAAAAACCAGACTCGTTTGGGATGCCGCAGTCACCATACATGGGTTTCCCTGAACAGTGTACTGCTCAAAGAGCCAGATCTGCTGACTTCACTGCTGTCGGTGCTTATTCAGTTCGGAGAACTCAAGATTGCAGTTTGTGGTGACATTGGGGAAATGTTTCACCAGGTCCATATCCGTGAAGCTGATCAGCACTGTCAGCGGTACTTTTGAAGAGACAACGCAACTGACACGACGTAGACCCAAACACCTACACCGTATAGATGTTTGGAGCCTGTTGCTCACCAATTACCGCACAGTATGTACAAACTTGCACGCACGCATATTCCAACAAGATAACCCGGCAGCCGTTGAAGCAATCATCAAGCGTCATCGATATGCTTTTGGGTGTCGAGGATGAGGGAGAAGCAATTCAGCTTACACTAGATGTACGACAAATACATGCATCTGCTAGATTCAAAATCCGAAACTGGACATCTAATTCTCCCACTACCCACTCCCCGCTACATAAACTTCGCATCAACAGCACTACCTGCATACCTGAGTACCAGCACCTGCTGCGTCCACATATGTTAGTACACACGGGGGGTAACACTTACGTGATAGACGTGCATCGCTTCTCAGATTGGCAGAAATTACTTCGTTGTACTGCCTACGTTCTCCGTTACGTTAAAAATCTGAAGCTCTTCGTAAGTAATAATGACCGCGCCATCGGTCTACTGCAGCATTGGGAGCTGAACAAGGCCGAGAACTACCTTCACCGTGAAGCTCAGAGAGCAGCTTTTTGCCGATGAAATTTCCATTTTAATAAGGGACTGCGAAACAGAGAATCCGGACAAGTGTTAACCAAGAAGCAGTTCACTGCCCCATCAGTGCACCTTTCTGGACGAAGCCTATGTTATCAGTATTCGGGGTAGAAAACAAACCTATGCATTTAATACCCGCGATGCAGCTCAACCAATCGTTCTTCCACGCGAACATGCTCATCATTACCATGCTCATCATCCTAGATTTTCATTCACGCTTCAATAGTTAATTAAGTGCGCCAACGCTACCACATTCCGAGACTGAAGGTAGCCTACAAGAAAGCCGGCCAGGGCTGTCATAGCTGTAAAATTGATCAAGCTTCTCCACAACCTCAATTATGAACGCCCTACCGATGCATCGTCACGCAGCATACACCCGTCCGTTTACTTACATGGGAATCGATTATTTCGGTCCCATGACCCTAACTGTTGGACGACGCTCTGAAAAACGATGGGGAGTCTTGGCAATGTGCCTCACGATTTGCGTGATTCACTTAGTCCACACTCTGACCACATAAGCTGAGAGCTGTTTTGCAAAACAGTTGAGAGTTGTTTTGCAGAACATCAACCTGGACCAACTCGTGCGGGAGTTCATGACACCGAATACTTTTATACCACCTGGAGGAGCATGGGAACGCCTGATCAGAACTGTGAAAGCTAACGTGTCCAAGTTGCAATGGTAGTAGAAATCGAAAATGTCCACTGACTGAAATCCGCCGAATCACCTGTGTTGACACCGAACCATTTCCTACTCTGTTCGTCGAGCGGCCTGAAACCATGAGTACCATATAACGATAATCCGTCCGTTCTCCGGAACAGCTACAAGCAATCACAAATTATGGCTAACGAATTGGAGTCACCAGTGGCCCTACGAGCAAAGGCGTAGGATTGTCAATCCGATCTAGAATGTTTCAATTTCTATTCTAACTGATAAAGTTGATGGATTCGGGATATTCAGGCGACGTAAGCAGCTATTCTTTCCAACACGGTCAATGCTTAGTTCCAAAAAGTGTGTATTCAATGACTGTTTCAGGTTGGATAGAGATAAACATCTACTACGAAATCCGGAAAAATTGGGAGACCATCTAATTGCCTCAGAACTGCATTTGTAACGTTTCATCTGAACCTATTATCACAGACAAACAGACATAACACATTGAACATTTACTCATCAAATTCATCGTCGGTCAAACACCAACGACATCTGTTGGTTTTAGTTAGTTGGGCATATCACGAACCAGATGGCGGTAGTGAACAAACGTCAAACTCGAGCAAAAACGATGCGCGCGCCACGAGCGATCGTTTGGCCAACTAATGATTATTTGAATTGACCAGTAAATCAGTGAACGAGGGAAATTTGACGAGTGTTATGTCTGTTTGTCTGTGCTATTATTATTATTTATTCAGACTAAGGCCGAAGTGGCCTGTGCGGTATATAAGAGTCTTCTCCATTCGGCTCGGTTCATGGCTACACGTCGCCAACCACGCAGTCTACGGAGGGTCCGCCAGTCATCTTCCACCTGATCGATCCACCTTGCCCGCTGCGCACCTCGCCTTCTTGTGCCCGTCGAATCGTTGTCGATAACCATTTTCACCGGGTTACTGTCCGACATTCTGGCTACGATGGATGGTTCTCCCAGCAGCTCATGCAACTCGTGGTTCATTCGCCTCCTCCACGTACCGTCCGCCATCTGCACCCCACCATAGATGGTACGCAGCACTTTCCTTTCGAAAACTCCCAGTGCGCGTTGGTCCTCCACGAGCATCGTCCAGGTCTCGTGTCCGTAGAGGACTACCGGTCTAATGAGCGTTTTGTAGATTGTCGGCGAACTCTATTCGATCGGAGCGTCTTGCGGAGTCCAAAGTACGTACGATTTCCAGCCACTATGCGTCTCCGAATTTCTCTGCTGGTATCATTTTCGGCAGTCACCAGTGAGCCCAAGTACACAAATTCTTCTACCACCTCGAATTCGTCACCACCGATGCAAACTCGCGGTGGGTGGTTCACATTGTCTTCTCTTGAACCTCTTCCCAGGGTTGGTTCGCTCTGAGGAGTATTCAAGAGAAGGTGTAAAAACTTCTCTTTTCTCGATCTGTTATCCGAGTGTATTGCGCAGAAATACACTTTATCTTTGTATGAAAGAGCGTGCGTAGTATCCACTCTTCGTCGCACAAGTCCACAAGTGTAAAGAGTACAAGAAAATGGTAATTTGCTGTTTACCAAAATGCATACATTTAGGCTATAGTCTAAATCTTCCATGTAAATACGCTGTTGTGAGCGCCTAAACATAGGCCATTTTGTACTCAATATCAAAACACACGCGACCGAAAATATTCTCACTCTTTATCGATCATGTTTCTCTTGGCTTCAATCACACGTACGTCTGAACGCTCTCGAGTGTGAATCAATACACTTCTCTTTATTTGTAAATTCTCTACACATTTCAAGACGAAGTGTGAGAAATGACCAACCCTGCCTCTTCCTATCATGTACTTTGTCTTCGACGTGTTAATGGCTAGTCCGATCATCATGGCTTCCCTCTTCAGTCTGATGTAGGCTTCCACCATCTTCTCAAAGTTACGTGCCATAATATCTATGTCGTCGGCGAAGCCAAATAGCTGGACGGACTTATTGAAAATTGTACCACTCGTGTTAATCCCTGCTCTTCGTATTACCCCTTCCAAAGCGATGTTGAATAGCAAACACGAAAGACCATCACCTTGCCGTAACCCTCTGCGGGTTTCGAAAGGACTCGAGAATGCCCCTGAAACTCGAACTACGCACATCACCCGATCCATCGTCGCCTTGATCAACCGTATCAGTTTATCCGGAAAACCGTGTTCGTGCATTAGCTGCCATAGCTGGTCCCGATCGATTGTATCATATGCGGCTTTGAAGTCAATGAATAGATGATGTGTGGGCACGTTGTATTCGCGGCATTTCTGCAGTACTTGGCGAATGGCGAACACCTGGTCTGTGGTGGAGCGTTCGCCCATAAAACCCGCCTGGTACTGCCCCACGAACTCCCTTGCAATTGGTGCTAGTCGACGGCATAAAATTTGGGAGAGTACCTTATAGGCGGCGTTCAGAAATGTGATTGCGCGGTAGTATCTACAATCCAGCTTATCGCCCTTTTCGTAGATGGGACACACAACACGTTCCATCCACTCCTGCGGCAAAACTTCCTCCTCCCAAAGCTTGGTAATGACCTAATGCAGCGCTCTAGCCGGTCCCTCACCACCGTGTTTAAATAGCTCTCCTGGTAGTTGGTCAACCCCAGGGGCTTTATTGTTCTTCAGCCGGCCAATCTCCTCCTGAATTTCCTGGAGATCCGGAGCCGGTAGAATTATGTCCTGCGCGTGTTTTGAACCTACTTTATTCATAAGTGGTTCAAGGATAGCACGAAAATTTTCATGAAACACGTTAAATATAAAGTTTTAAGTACATTAGAACGTGCCTCAGAGGAACACAACATTCTCCAGTCATTTCCCCCCAGCCCACAATTGAGCAATACTTCGACGGATGCATATTAAGCAATGCGCTTCCGTAAGACATACGCAAGTAGACGTATGCGCTTCAACTCTCCTCTACTCCCTTAGACTGGCCCAGGAAACAAAAAGTTGTCTAATTCCACGGGGCACCCATTTAATCATCATATAATGTTCTGTGAAATTGTTTTATAGCATACCGACTGCCGTTTTTGCAATTCTGAGCTCAATCGAGCAATCAGAACCGATTTCCAGATCGAATAAGTGACGAAGGTGTGTTTTCCTCTACATTTTGGCTGAAATCCCCATACAATCTTCGAATTAAATGCGCCAGCTTATGCAACAAGCTATTGAGCTGAAATTTTGAGAGCTTGATTTTCTCACCCAAAGACATAATCCTGGGGGGTGCCCCGTGGAATTTGACAACATTTTTCTCTCCCCATACTAAACACCCGATACTTCTGCCAGGCCTAGCCTAATTCTGTCACAGACAAACCACACCATGAGTGTGTGGGTACCATAAACAGTCACCTCACTGTCCAGGCTGTCACACCATTGACCACACGTACCATGCGATACTTACTTATCTAGACCAATATTTGAAAAAAGCGTAACAGCCAAAATTTATTCCTTCTGATTCTTTGTCTTCATGTACAGCGTTATATGCAGACTTAGGCTTTATGGTCTGTTTGGCCAAATGGCCCTTCGCCTATTCTAATGGATACCTTCTGTTAAAACGTAGAATGCCTGACTTATTTCTATTATTGGAATGGTCTTGGGAACTAGATGACCAAACACGTTGCTATACGGAGAACCTGGAGCCTAATTGAAGCTCAAATGTTCCTAAAATAAACATAATCGAACACCTCGTTACCCACAGCAGTAATTTTGAAAAATTCACTAGCCTATCAACACCTTTTCTACACTTCGTCACGTTTCAATTTAGTGAAAAATCGCGTCGCTACACTAAAACTTGCCACTAGCTGCACCCAGGATCAGCAAGATTGCATGTGAGGTTAACTTAAAGTGACACATACCTGCTCGCCGGCTCAATTTACATATGCATCCGTCGTGCTCCGAAACCGGCACCGTAGAAAGCTCTGCAAGCTGCGGAGCCAATCGCGCTAATTACCCCGGAACTGCCCCTTCTGACTGTGCTTCCTCCATCGCATCGAGTAGTGTGTTATATGCGAGTATGACGAATGGGATTACTTGGTGCACACGGGTCTACGAGTTTATGGAGTTGTTTGTGCCATGAAAAATTAGCATGATTATTTCCTTTAGGCTGGTGATGTGAGCTACGTGTATGCCGCTATTATAACAACGCTACAATACGGTGAATAAATTTTCCGTTGCACAAAAAAGGATACACTGCAATAACACAGGTCGGAACCGGAGCTAGATTGTTCAATCCTGAGCTTACTGCATTGCTAGTGGCTCTTATGTTATTCTAAAGTGGATCAATTTTCACATATTTTTTCCCTGGTAAAACATTTGGTCCAAATATCTCACGGGAGTTTGAAAACATTTTCATATGATTGAGGAAAATCAAAATTTCACTGTAGGTGGATTAATCTGGTTTCTCCATTTTTCACTGACTTCATCATATAAGAGTTCTTATTGTTTATCAATGTTGATCAATGTTTAATTCTAATTTTAAATCTGCCAGTGATCATGGTAAGTCGATTTCAGGATACACTTACTTTAAGGCGTGAAAATATTCAACTTTTATCCTAACAGAAGACAAATGTAAAAAAAAGGATAACAGATAACCAAATAGCATCCTAATATGCCATCGTTCTTCATTTCTCATATAGTGGTCTCATCTACGTGCCTTCTGAACGAATTGGCCGGCCATCCTGTGTAATGCTGCTTTCTATTACATACCTCTTGTTTACGGATAAACCTTGCGTCTATGATGCCAAAATGCATTCCATATTTGCAAAGCAAACAATGGATCCAAACAAGCTGCTCACATTTGGCCATCAATTTTCATATAAGGTGCATTTTCTCAAATATTGATCGGTTTGCTCGGTTTTCGGCCTGTGTCCGATTTTATCTGGACAATCATATTTACCGGATACATTTTTTTTAGAAAGTCGAATTGGATTATTTATTTTTAAGCTGTTAATTTTCCAAGAAACAAATAATAATAAAATACACGACAATTTTGAACAATTTTGTTTTAATTCTTAAATTTAATTCCATTACTGACTTGGTCAGAACCTTTACGAGTTAATTCAAATTACCACTCGCTTTCCTTCAAATTTCGAGTGTTTCTAGTGATGCGTGTCACCAGTGACGCCGGGAGTGGGTATGACAAGCAGGACATGTCCTACGCATGAATGTTGCTGGGTGGGACAGTCAAGGCATTGTCCTACCCATGATTTCTAGGCCTACAATAGAGGTCCCAGAGGTTTCTGGGAACCCAAAGAAAATGATAGACTATTTTGTTCTATATTGTTCTTTAAAACTATAGGAAATACTTATTAATCCCAAAAGCGCACATAGTTGCTTTGTGGTTTCGAAGGTAAAAAAAGAAGTTAAGTATAGTAATTTAAAAATGAGATTGATTCACAATTTACATAATTTTTAGCTGTTCGACACAAGTGTATCCCAAGAAACAATCAGTAACCACAAATAGACATCACTGTCGAACTAAGGTTTAAGTATTCGTAGCTGTAATACGTACCGACAATACGACGTATTGAATAACAAACATTGTTGGGCAAACATTGTTGACATCAGTAACCAGCTTCTGTTCCGCTTTTAGCTATGTTTCTGAATAATCATTTATAAACGTTACTGACTAATTTCTTTCTAAACGAAATGGATATTGAACAACTAACTGAATACAAAAACTTATCTTGCAAATTTGATTCTATTAATCGTGATGCATATGTTTGAATAGGGCTGCGAAATGGTGAGTTGACATCCGGGAAGGGGCGCCTAACATAGCTCTGGTCCTCACAAGTTCCAATACTCACGCTTCCACGGGTCTTCCACGATGACAATTGACCGCCAGCTAAGGGTTGCGTACTTAGCTGGTAGTGCAGCCTGGGCACTGTTGTCCTTCTGACATCAGCTAGAGTGAGAGGAAGCGTCCTGTGGGGTCTGCCTAGGATGTGGTGGGGTTCGACAGTGGGCTCTGTTGAACTTCTATAAAAAGCTGCATGTGTCCCCAAGCAGGCCCAATCAAAGCGACCGTGTGCCGCTCAAAGCGCACTAGCCTAGTCCTGGTGTTGGGTGGGACTTTTTGACCCGACTGACCGAGCGTCTGTTCACCAAGGAGGTGCGGCTCCAACAGCGTCTGTTCTGGCATCCAGCGGCTGAGTATGAAATGCTATTCCCCGGAAGCTGTACCTAAGATGGCAGCCCCATCCCGGTGGATAGGGAACCTTGGGCCAACAACCTACTGTTCCCGAAACATCAATTTGTTCGATAATCCGATAATGAAAGAATACGGACTGATTTTACGGCGACGACTCTTAGCGCGAAACAACGGACACGAATAGGTACATGGAACGTTTTAACCCTAGCCCAGCAGGGTAAATTGGCACAACTTGCCAATGAGGCACGCCGCATGAAGCTTGAGATCCTGGACCTGAGTGAAGTCCATTGGCCAAACTTTGGAGAACACAGAACGCCGTCGGGACAAGCTCTGCTATGCTCTGGTTTACGAGGTGAACACGCTCCCCGGCATCGCGGTAAGCGCCCAGGGACGCTCTGCGCGAATGAAGTGTGAGCTTTTAAATGAAAGGATAATCGTTGCCAGATTTAGAACACAGGTCCGAAACCTTACTATACCTTACTTAGAACACAGGTCGAAACCTTACTTACTCGCTCTTCCCTCATCGACCGGTTCACAAGGTCACGTGGGTCTCCCGTGACGGCTTTACAGAAAATCAAATCGACCACATCTGCATCAGCCGAAAATGGAAACGGAGCCTTCTTGATGTACGGAATAAACGTAGTGCCGATATTGCGTCTGATCATCACCTCCTCATCGGCGTAATACGCCTGCGCATTCCGCGGATTCATCGGCAGGAGGAAAGAGTTGGACGACGATTCAACACACGCCGACTGAAAGATGCCACGGTGAAACAGTCCTTCGTTGAAGAACTGAAGACGCGTGCTGTAGATATTCCGGACGGTGGCAGCGTGGAAGACCAGTGGACCGCCATCAAGAATGCCTTCATCGCCACCAGCGAGAACAATCTGGGCGAACTACGCACAATGGATCACCGATGAGACCTGGAGAAAGATAGAGAACCAGAGGAGCCAAAGTCTTAGCCCGTCAACGATACGCGGCTCTTGAGAAGGAAGTAAAACGCTCATGTCGACGGGACAAGCGAGCGTGGGCAGACTCTCTGGCCGACGAAGGAGAGAGAGCCGCCGCAACCGGGGACATTCGCCTCCTCTACTATATCTCACGACGCTTAAGCGGGGCGAAGATGAATGCAACGATGCCTGTGAAAGACGCGAATGATCAGTTATTGACCGACCCAACTGACCAACTGAAACGCTGGTTCGAGCACTTCGAACAACTTTTTCAAGTGCCAGCCAGGCCATCACCACCTAGGCATGATCTGCCTAGGATCCGACGTATAACACGCGTCCATACCGAAGCTCCATCACTGCTAGAGATTCAAACAGCCATCCAAAGCATGATATCGAATAAAGCCCCAGGGATCGACCGCATATCAGCCGAGATGCTCAAAGCTGACCCCATGACATCCGCTCAACTACTGCATCGTTTATTTCGTAATATCTGGGACACCGCAACTTTCCCGGTCGACTGGATGCAAGGTATCTTAGTGAAGGTGCCCAAAAAAGGTGAGCTGACTGTATGCGATAACTGGCGAGGCATTATGTTGCTGTGTACCGTTCTCAAAGTTCTGTGCAAAATTATCCTAGCCCGGATTCAGGAGAAGATCGATGCAACTCTCCGGCGGCAGCATGCCGGATTCCGTGCCGGAAGATCCTGTGTGGACCATATTGTCACGCTCCGCATCATTCTGGAGCAGGTCAACGAATTCCAAGAGTTCCTTTACTTGGTATTCATTGACTACGAAAAAGCTTTCGACCGTCTCAATCACGAGAATATGTGGGGCGCCCTGAAACGCAAGGGGGTTCCTGAGAAAATAATCGGCCTCATCGAAGCACAGTACGAGGCCTTTTCGTGTAGAGTGCTGCACAATGAGGTCCTGTCCGACCCTATCCGGGTCGTAGCTGGTGTGAGGCAAGGATGTATTCTATCACCGTTACTGTTCCTTATCGTAATCGATGAGATTCTGGTAGATGCGATTGACCGTGAACTAAACCGCGGGCTGTTATGGCAGCCTATGATCATGGAGCACCTAAACGACTTCAAATTGGCGGATGACGTTACACTCCTCGCGCAACGGCGCTTTGACATGCAGAGTAAGCTCAACGACCTTTGCGAGCGCTCCTCCTCGGCAGGTTTAGTCATCAACGTCAACAAAACCAAATCGTTGGATGTAAATACGGAGACTCCTTCCAGTTTCGCAGTGGCCGGGAAATCAGTGGATAATGTTGAAAGCTTCCAATATCTTGGTAGCCAAATGGCGTCAGACGGCGGTACCAAGATCGACATAGGCGCACGGATCAAGAAAGCAAGGGCTGCCTTTGCGAGTTTAAGAAATATCTGGAAAAACAGGCAGATAAGTGAACGCACCAAAATACGAATTTTCAACTCTAACGTGAAATCTGTTCTGTTATACGCTAGCGAAACATGGTGTGTATCAGTGGAGAACACTCAACGGCTGCAGGTGTTCATCGACAGATGCCTGCGGTTTATAATTCTGGCCTGGTGGCCTCACAACTGGATCTCGAGCTCCATCGTCGTTGTCACCAGGGGCCGATAGCAACAGAAATTCAGAATTGGAAGTGGGGCTGGGTCGGCCACACTCTACGTAGGGGCGGAAACGAAATCTGTAAACAAGCATTAGACTGGAACCCAGTGGGACATCGCAGCAGAGGCAGACCCAGAGGCTCATGGCGGCGAAGCCTCAATAAAGAAATAAAAGAAGTCGACCGAAATCTAACCTGGCAACAGGTTAAAGCGATAGCCGGGCAACGCTCAGGATGGAGATCTTTCAAGTCGGCCCTTTGCACCACCGGAGGTGTGCAGGATTCATAAGTAAGTAAATATGTTTGAATAATTTAATATCTAAAATTTGTTTTTGAAGTATCTAACAAGATCCAGACATTAATGACAATTTTGTTTGCAAAATATTGAAATATTGACATTTCTAAAAATTAAATGAAATAAAATGAATCAGAAGCCTAAATGCGTTTATCTCTCTTTAACTCGATGTCCTGTAACTCGTTATTTTCCCTTACTCGATGAAATTCAAAGTCCCTTGAATCTAGCATACTGCGTTACCTCTGTAAATCGATATCTACCTTACTCGATATTCTCTAAGTCGAAGTAATTTTTCAATGCATTTTCACTTCGCTAACTCGGTGTTGTCAGAAACAGTTGCATACACGATAAAGTTAGAGAGAGGCTGGAAGTGAAAAGTGATAAGCGAGAAGTGATGTGAGAAATGAGAAATTCAAAGTAAGAAGTGAAAAGTGAGAAGTGATTAGTGAGAAGAGGGAAACGAGAAGTGAAAAATTTTGAAGTGCAAAGTGAAAAGTAATAAGTTTAAAGTGAAAAGTGAAAAGTAAGAAGTAAAAAGTTAGAAGTTGAAAGTGATAAGTGAGAAATGAGAAGTTTGAAGTAAGAAGTGAGATAAAAGAAGTTATAAGTGAAAAATGAAAAATGAGAGAAGAGAAATAAATAGAGCGAAGTGAGAAGTGAGAAATGATAAATGGGAAGTGCGAAGTTAGAAGTGAGAAGTGACAAGTGGGAAGTGAGAAATGATAAATGAGAAGAGATAAATGAGAAGTTAGAAGTGAGAAACTTGAAATGAGAAGTGAAAAGTAAAAAGTGAAAAGTGATAACTGAGAAATGAAAAGTCAGAAGTAAGATACAGAAAGTTATAAGTGAAAGCTATAGTGACAAGTGAAAAGCTAGAAGTCAAAAATTTGAAGTGCAAAGTGAGAAGTAAAAAGTAATAAGCGAAAAGTGAGAGGCAAAAAGCAAGAAGTGAAAAGTTAGAAGTTAGAAGTGGAAAGTGATAAGTGAGAAATGAGAAGTCAGAAATAAGATAAAAAGAAGTAATAAATGATGAAAAGAGAAAACATTAAAATTAGAAGTGAGAAATAAATAGAGAGGGGTGAGAAGTTAAAAGATAAAAATGAGAAGTGGTAATTTCGAAGTGTAAAGTTGAAAGTGAGAAGTACAAAATTAGAAGTTAGTAGTGAGTTAGAAGTCAGACCGCATCGTGCTTTCGTGCTGTGCGGTTCTTTCTCTCTTTGCGGAAGGAAGTTTTTAATACTACCCGAAGCTATTTTAATTTCAACGGTGCTTCTTAGCGCTATTTGTACCCACTGATCCCGTTACGATCTTTGCAAGGACCCGTGCCTTCGTTTTACGTTGGACCCGTTTGCGGAAGTAAAATTCCGACAAGCGGTGGTAATCCTGCAGGGACACCGTTCTGGGAAAAGACCTCTTAGAAGGTCACGTCTCCACGCTCAGCCATGAGCATTAATAAAAACAAGAGGAAGGGGGAGTCTCTGAATTCTCCACTTCCTTCAAAGAAACAAGGTTTCAAGACCGTCCTGCCAAAGCGCGGAAAAAATAGAAGGAAGCTGGAGAATTCAGATATTCCTTCTAACTCTAATATCGGAAATAATTCTTCTCCAATCGAACTGAGCAATCAGTTCGATTTGATTAATGATGAAATTGAGCAAATCTAATATACCTCTAGCCCAGGTGATTCGATTCATGCGAAAAAGCAAAGGATTCCGCCAATTGTGGTACCGTGGAGAATCAAATTTCGGACACACTCAAACTTCGGACGCTTCAATTCGTATGGGAATTTTTCTGAAATATTTCATCGAAATGTTTCATCAAGGTGGGTAGCAAGGACTAATAGTTTTAGCTTGTTTTAGCATAGTTATATTCTAATAGGACATGTTAAAACAATGCAACGAAATAATTAAAAGACAGTCTGTGATGTGCAGTGAGAATTGTTTTCAATTATTCTTCCCGTCACTGTGTATTCAGGTGTCCGAAGTTTGAATGTTTGTGTCCGAAATATGAATCTAACCCCGCCGGTGTCCGAGGTTTGAATCAAACAGAAGCCGGACATTTTCATAAATTGCAAATATTCTTCGCAATATCTTGTACATATTAAATACGTAATTCAAAGATGAATACTTTACTTTATGATTGCAATGGTGGTTTAAACAGTGTGATTAATAATGTGAGTAAACAGGATGATTATATATCAGAAAGTGCTTAAGCGTCCGAAGTTTGAATTTGCACGGTATCTGTTGCCGAGTTTTCTGGCTTCCGGAATGAGATTTTGAGTAACCTTCAGGGGATCAAGGTTTCATTTCAGATTGCTAGGAAGGGTGACTGCCGCGTTTTGCCGGGATCCTTTGACGATCGCATACGTCTTCTTCACTATTTAACTGAGAAGCGCCATAAATTCTTCACATACGACGACAAAACTGAGCGATTGTTCAAAGTCGTCTTGAAAGGTCTCCCCAGTGATGACAAATCACTGGATGAGATTAAAATTGAAATTTCTCAATTACTTGGATTTTCACCAGTCCAAGTAATTAAGATGAAAAAGAAATCCCACTCTGGTACTTCCCAGAGGGGCATTTCTCAAGAATTTTATTTAGTTCATTTTAACAAAAGTGAACTAAATAATATGAAAAGTTTGGAAAAGGCCTGTATTATGTCTCATGTCCGTGTAACATGGGAACATTTCCGCAGGCCTGGGGAAAATTTTCAAAACCCCACCCAGTGCCGTAAGTGCCAAAAGTGGGGTCATGGAACCAAATATTGTCACATGGATGCTAAATGCATGATTTGTGGTGGAACCTCTCACGCCAAGGGCGCATGTCCTGTGAGAGAAGATTCAATAAATTTAAATGTGCAAATTGTGGGGGCAATCATAAATCCAATTTCTGGGAATGCCCTTCACGCAAAAAGTTTTGAATTCCCGTGCAAAATTGATGACGGGAAATTCCAGTCGGATCCCAGATTCGACGGGTAGAAATTTTCAAACGCTCAAATTTCGAAACCGGTTACCGGTCGAGCAATTCATACCCACCACAATTCACAAACAAATTTTGCCGCTCGTCAACGGGTAGCAAACACTTCAGTAAATTCAATTTTTCCAATGTACCTACGTATGCAAACATCGCTGCTGGTAGACAAAATTTCTCTTCTCAAAATGAGGTTTATACCCATGTCCCAACGGAAAATAACGGTCATGTTGCCGATTCAGGTAGCATGACTGCTTCCGATTTTGATTTTTTAACTGAACAATTGCATCACATGATTGATGCAATGTTCAAAGCAAATACCATACCAGAAGCTGTTCAGGTTGGTATGAAGTACACACAAAAAATTGTTATCGGACTCCGTTTTAATGGATCTAAATAATTGTGTGAAAGTTCTAAATTGGAATGCCCGCTCTCTAAAGGGTAAGGAAGATGAATTACTCAACTACCTAACAGTTCATAATGTGCATCTTGCCATTATAACTGAAACGTATTTAAAGCCCGGACTCTCCATTAAACGAGATCCAAATTATTTTATCTACAGAAATGATCGTCTTGACAGCGCCTGTGGTGGGGTCGCCATTGTCATTAATAGACGTATCAAACATAAATTATTTTCTTCGTTTGAAACCAAAGTTTTTGAAACCTTGGGAGTTTCTGTTGAAACAAATTTTGGTCAATTTTCCTTCATTGCAGCCTATTTGCCTTTTCAATGCAATGGGCAGCAAAAGAATTTGTTGAAAGCTGATCTTCAAATTCTGACTCGCAACAAATCAAAATTCTTCGTAATTGGTGACTTCAATGCCAAACACCGTTCATGGAATAATGCTCAAAGCAATTCCAACGGCAACATTTTATTTGAAGATTGTTCTGCGGGATATTATACTATTCAATATCCCAATGGCCCTACTTGTTTTTTTCCAGTCGAAATCCTTCTACAATTGATTTAGTTTTAACGGATTCAAGTCAGCTGTGTGGCCAATTGGTAACTCATGCTGACTTTGACTCTGATCACCTTCCTGTGACATTTGAAATCTCACAAGAAGCCATTTATAATCCAATCAGCTCTACTTTTAATTATCATAGAGCTGATTGGGATTTATATAAAAAATATATCGATAGGAATTTTGATGTTAATATTCCTTTGGATACCAAAAGTGATATTGACAATGCGCTCGTATCTTTGACAAATTTAATTGTCGAAGCCAGAGGCATTGCAATTCCTAAATGTGAAATTAAATTCAACTCCATTATTATTGACGACGATCTTCAGCTACTGATCCATCTTAAAATGTGAGGCGAAGGCAATACCAAAGAACTCGCGATCCCGCGTTGAAAGTTATTTTGCGAGATTTGCAAAATGAAATTAAAAAACGTTTCGCTATTCTGAGAAATACCAACTTTGAGAATAATGTCTCGAAGTTGGATCCCAGTTCGAAACCCTTTTGGAAATTAACAAAAATTCTTAAAAAACCTCAAAAGCCAATTCCAGCGCTTACTTTACTTACTTACTTATGGATCCTGTACACCTCCGGTGGTGCAAAGGGCCGACTTGAAAGATCTCCATCCTGAGCGATGCCCGGCTATCGCTTTAACCTGTTGCCAGGTTAGATTTCGGTCGACTTCTTTTATTTCTTTATTGAGGCTTCGCCGCCATGAGCCTCTGGGTCTGCCTCTGCTGCGATGTCCCGCTGGGTTCCAGTGTAATGCTTGTTTACAGATTTCGTTTCCGCCCCTACGTAGAGCCCCACTACCGATCCCAAATTCTGGTGCTATCGGCCTCTGGTGACAACGACGATGGAGCTCGTTGTTTGAGATCCAGTTGTGAGGCCACCAGGCCCGAATTATATACCGCAGGCATCTGTTAATGAACACCTGCAGCCGTTGAGTGTTCTCCACTGATACACACAATGTTTCGCTAGCGTATTTCAGCACAGATTTCACGTTAGTGTTGAAAATTCGTATTAAGGTGTGTTCAATTATCTGCCTGTTTTTCCAGATATTTCTTAAACTCGCAAAGGCAGCCCTTGGTTTCTTGATCCGTGCCCCTATGTCGATCTTGGTACCGCCGTCTGACGCCATTTGGCTACCAAGATATTGGAAGCTTTCAACATTCTCCACTGGTTGCCCGGCTACTGTGAAACTGGAAGGAGTCACCGTGTTTACATCCAACGATTTGGTTTTGTTGACGTTGATGACTAAACCTGCCGAGGAGGAGCGATCGGCAAGGTCGTTGAGCTTACTCTGCATATCAGAGCGCCGTTGCGTGAGTAGTGCAACGTCATCCGCCAATTCGAAGTCGTTTAGGTGCTCCATGGCTATAGGCTGCCATAACAGCCCGCGGTTTGGTTCACGGTCAATCGCATCTACCAGGATCTCATCGATTACGATGAGGAACAGTAACGGTGATAGAATACATCCTTGCCTCACACCAGCTACGACCCGGATAGGGTCGGACAGGACCCCATTGTGCAGCACTCTACACGAAAAGGCCTCGTACTGTGCTTCGATGAGGCCGATGATTTTCTCAGGAACCCCCTTGCGTCTCAGGGCGCCCCACATATTCTCGTGATTGAGACGGTCGAAAGCATTTTCATAGTCAATGAATACCAAGTAAAGGGACTCTTGGAATTCGTTGACCTGCTCCAAAATGATGCGGAGCGTGACAATATGGTCCACACAGGATCTTCCGGCACGGAATCCGGCTTGCTGCCGCCGGAGAGTCGCATCGATCTTCTCCTGAATCCGGGCTAGGATAATTTTGCACAGAACTTTGAGAACGGTACACAGCAACATAATGCCTCGCCAGTTATCGCATACAGTCAGGTCACCCTTTTGGGCACCTTCACTAAGATACCTTTGCATCCAGTCGACTGGGAAAGTTGCGGTGTCCCAGATATTACGAAATAAACGATGCAGTAGTTGAGCGGATGTCATGGGGTCAGCTTTGAGCATCTCGGCTGATATGCGGTCGACCCCTGGGGCTTTATTCGATTTCATGCTTTGGATGGCTGTTTGAATCTCTAGCAGTGATGGAGCTTCGGTATTGACACGTGTTATACGTCGGATCCTAGGCAGATCATGCCGAGGTGGTGATGGCCTGGTTGGCACTTGAAAAGTTGTTCGAAGTGCTCGAACCAGCGTTTCAGCTGGTCAGTTGGGTCGGTCAATAACTGATCATTCGCGTCTTTCACAGGCATCATTGCATTCATCTTCGCCCCGCTTAAGCGTCGTGAGATATCGTAGAGGAGGCGAATGTCCCCGGTTGCGGCGGCTCTCTCCTTCGTCGGCCAGAGAGTCTGCCCACGCTCGCTTGTCCCGTCGACATGAGCGTTTTACTTCCTTCTCAAGAGCCGTGTATCGTTGACGGGCTAAGACTTTGGCTCCTCTGGTTTTCGATCGCTCTATCGCGGCTTTGGCTTCTCTTCGCTCCTCTATCTTCCTCCAGGTCTCATCGGTGATCCATTGTTTTCTCTGGGTGCGTAGTTCGCCCAGATTGTTCTCGCTGGTGGCGATGAAGGCATTCTTGATGGCGGTCCATTGGTCTTCCACGCTGCCACCTTCCGGAATATCTGCAGCACGCGTCTCCAGTTCTTCAACGAAGGACCGTTTCACCGTGGCATCTTCCAGTCGGCGTGTGTTGAAACGTCGTCCAACTCTTTCCTCCTGCCGACGAATCCGCGCAATGCGCAGGCGTATTTCGCCGATGAGGAGGTGATGATCAGACGCGATATCGGCACTACGTTTATTCCGTACATCAAGAAGGCTCCGTTTCCATTTTCGGCTGATGCAGATGTGGTCGATTTGATTTTCTGTAAAGCCGTCACGGGAGACCCACGTGACCTTGTGAACCGGTCGATGAGGAAGAGCGATCCCCGATCACCATGTCGTTATTACCACAAAATTCTGCGAACAGCTCTCCGTTTTCGCTCATTTCTCCGAGACCATGGCGTCCCATAATGCGCTCATGGTTCGAGTTGTCGGATCCGATCTTCGCATTGAAGTCGCCCAAACAGATCTTGATATCACCCTTCGGAAGCGCTTGAAGAGGGAAATAAAATTTTATTAACAAATGGCGAAAAGGCTAAAAAACTTGCTCAGCAGTTCGAGAGTGCCCATAATTTTAGTCTAGGTCTCACTAGTCCAATTGAGGATCAGGTTACACGAACCTTCGAAGACATTCTCAACCAAGATAATGTTTTTGACCCTTCGTTGGGAACTAATTTGGATGAAGTGAGATCTATTACTAGAAAATTTAAAATATGAAAGCCCTGGGTGATGATGGTATTTTCTACATACTTATCAAAAAACTTCCTGAGAGCTCTTTATCCTTTTGGTTAATTTATTTAACAAATGTTTTCAATTGACATACCTCCCAGATAAATGGAAAAACGCCAAAGTTGTTTTGAAGCCGGACAAAATCCAGCTGAGGCTTCTAGTTATCAGCTCAATCAGTTTGCTTTCTTCAATAAGCAAACTGTTTGAAAAGATTATTTTAAATAGAATGATGGTTCATATTAATGACAATTCTATTTTTTGCTGATGAGCAATTTGGTTTTTCGCCATGGGCATTCAACCACTCCTCAGTTATTAAGAGTTAGGAATTTAATTCGGCTCAACAAATCTGAAGGATATTCGACTGGAGTGGCTCTTCTTGATATAGAGAAAGCATTTGACAGTGTTTGGCATGAAGGTTTGATTGTAAAATTGATGCATTTTAATTTTCCTCTGTACATTATTAAATTGATCCAAAATTATTTATCAGATCGCTCACTGCAGGTAAACTATCAGAATTCTAAATCTGATAGATTACCTGTAAGGGTTGGTGTCCCCCAAGGCAGCATACTGGGGCCCATTTTGTATAACATTTTTACTTCTGACTTACCTGATTTATCACCAGGGTGTCAAAAATCTTTGTTTGCAGATGACACAGGTCTCTCAGCCAAAGGGCGAAGCCTTCGTGTCATTTGTAGTAGATTGCAAAAAAGTTAGGATAGGTATTTTCTCCACTTACTTGCAAAAATGGAAAAAATCCCCGAATGCTTCCAAAACTCAGCTTATAATTTTCCCACATAAGCCGAGAGCTTCTTATTTGAAACCTTCTAGCAGACATATTGTCACTATGAATGGGGTTCCAATTAATTGGTCTATGAAGCTAAATATTTAGGACTTCTGCTAGATCAAAAATTAACTTTAAAAATCACATTGAAGGCCTTCAAGCCAAATGTAACAAATATATTAAGTGTCTATATCCACTTATAAACAGAAAATCAAAACTTTGTCTTAAGAACAAACTTTTGATTTACAAACAAATTTTTAGACCTGCCATGTTGTATGCTGTGCCAATATGGTCTAGTTGCTGCAATACCAGAAAGAAGGCACTTCAGAGGATTCAAAATAAAATTCTGAAAATGATTCTGAAGTTGCCTCCGTGGTATAGTACCAATGAACTTCATAGAATTTCTAATATTGAGACATTGCAACAAATGTCCAACAAAATAATTTCAATTTTAGACAAAAATCGTTGCAATCTTCTATTGTAACGATTAACTCCTTGTACTCTTAATATAAATTAGGTTAAGATTAGTTTAAGTTGAAAACATTGTAATTCTACATGGTTCAATTCAGTCATAGGAAAGATCCTATCTGCCAGAGGCAATTGAAATGTATTAATAATAACTAAAAAATATAACATAGCAAATAAGGATGATAGTGTTAAGAAAACACGGAACACCTAGTCTAAGAGATGAATTAGTTAAAAATAAAAAATTAGTTAAAATAAAAAAAAAATAAATAAAAAAAGGAGTGGGAAGAAAGGAGTATGGACCAGGTAACGAGAAATAAAAACGAGGTTCTGTGCCCTCCTTTCTTTTTGCTTCTTTCTTCTTCAATCTTCCTTCTTCTTTCTGTCTTATATCTCTCTACTCACTTCTCACTACTCAACATCCCGATTCTCTCTTCCCAATTATCATCTATCATTTCTCACTACATGCTTTTGTTTATGTCAATACTTACATCCTACTTCTCACTTCGCAACTATCACTTCTCACATTTCATTACTGGCTCCTCACTTCTCATTTTTTACTTTCCCCTAACTCACATGTTACTTCACAACTCTCGCTACTCAATACTCACTTCGTTTTTTCAGTACTCAGTTGTCACCACTGTTTTTATTTCCAACATGTCGTTTCGCAGTTCTCGCTGTTCACTGTTCGCTTCGACATCTCACTTCTCACGTCACTAAAGAAACAAATTTTAACTACTACCAAACGGCATTCGGCCAAATATGAATGTGTTCCCTATCTTCCTAGCTCGATGGTCCCTGTAGGTTTACTGTATATAGACTAGAAGCCAAAAATACTAAAAATATTAAGTAACATCTTGTTCTTCTTCCTCTTCTTCTTCTGCTATACATTCCAACTAGAACGTGGACTGCTTTTCCAGCATCTTCTCATTGTCAAACCTACGCCATTGCTCGCATGGCTAACTGGAGAACCAGAATAACATATTGTTCCAAAAACTAAACAAAATATAGAGAATGCATCTAAAACTACTTGATCTTGTATCTTGATGTCACAGTTCACCCATCTTGTTGTTGTTTATTATGTCAAGTTATAAAACTCGTAATCAGAACAGACTGTAAGTTTCATTATTACTTTCATCGAATTTTTGGAAACCAAAAATGTTCAAAGATATGGAAAATTATATTTGACGAACTATATCCTATCAAAATTTTCATTTCGGTTTTCTTTACCGTAATTGAATAATAGTATAACTTGATAACTTTACCTTAGAGATACAGACAAATTAGCTCAAAAGTCTATTCATGGTTGCATATGAGGAGCTAGTGCTAAAAAATGCATTTTAGCTATAACTTTTGATCTCCATAGTTCGATCGGGATATTTTCCAATACGAAATAATAAGACAGGATTATGACAGGAATACAACCTATCGTGAGAAAATCGGTTGAGAGTTAGTGCCTAAAAAATGGGCGAGACATTTTTACGCGGTTTTGACGTCAAAAAATATATTTTGGCCATAACTTCTGATCTCATAGTCCGACCGGCTTATTTTCAATAGCAAACAATGGGTCGAATGCAACTTGTTGCGAGCAAAACGGTTGAGGGTCAGTGTCTTAAAAATGGGCGAGACTTTTTTGCGCACAAACATACACACACATATATGCACACACACAGACATCACCTCAATTCGTCGAGCTGAGTCGATTGGTATATAGCACTACGAGTCTCCGGGACTTACGTTTGGTTTTGGAGCGAACATATAGCCTTTACGTATACTTAGTAATAAAAACCTTCTATTAATCGTGATGCATATGTTCGAATAATTTATTTTTCAAGTACCTTACGAACACTTAGCAATTTTATAACAATCTAAACACGAGCATGATCTTATTAAGAAGTTTTATAATGTGGAATTATTGATGAAATTAGGATAAAAGTCCATGATGGCAGCTAATAGGCAGCAGCAATGATGACGTGATTCTGGATGCTATCCAACTTATTTTTATCTACTTTATAAAGCTGCGTGCTTTATGTTTAGTGAGATTATAAAAAGAAATTGCACGTAACTCATAACTTATTAAAACAAACTATAACATCAATTCTGATAAACTACTTTCCGGAATGACATTACACCAACTATAACTTTTTTGACGCTTGTTGAACATCGTCGAGAGTTTTAAGCGCAGGCATACTGCACCGAGGTAGTGGTCGAATTCAATATTCGCACTGCGGTATGTACGGATGTTCGTTATGTCGGAGAAGAATTTAACGTCGATTTGAACGTGGTTGATTTGGTTTTCTTTTTTTTTTATTAGTTGATTGTAAATATTCTTGCGAGGGAAGAAAGTGCTTCGGTATACAGACTATCCGGTCCGATGACATACAGAAAGGTATTCATGTCATATAATATAATATAATATAAATAATATATATATTTATAGTGGTCAGTCTGTCCAAATTTGCTGGGTATGTTTGTGAATGTATCCAACGGGATACTGGCTCACAGTTTCAAATAGCCAGCCGAGCCAGATATCAGCTACCCACATTGCTATGCAGCCCAGGAAATGTTTTAAATTCTATGGAAGCAGAATAATTTGGATGAGTAAAAGTTGTTTTTCCGACGATTGTTCGTATTTAAAGTTTTCGTGTTTTGATTATTTTTCCAAACTCATGTGAAATCATTTCTGGTCATCCTATTTGCAGTAAATCAACCTATCGTTTGCATTCCATATTAGAAGTTGTTGATGAGAAGATCTGAAGTGGAGGAGCACACATCGAAGGCATTCACATGTTCTCAATTGGACTTCAATTTTTCGGTTCTCATAAAAGCAGCATTCTACAAGGTAAGTGAAGTCTGTACCCGATAAAGCCTGGATATGTTAAGATGTTATTTTACAGCGTTATTTTTTGAGAAAGTCAGTTTGTACCCGTCAAACACGATCCAAACTGTTAAATACGAAGAATCGTCAGAAAAACAACTTTTATATACCTGACATGAATATCCATATAATATTATATTTATCCATAGAATTTAAAAACATTTCTGGGCTGTAATAGCAATGTGGGTAGCTGATATCTGGGCTAATTTGAACTGGAGCCATATCCTGCTGGATACATTCACAAACATACCTTCAGCAAATTTGACAGACTGACCACTGCAACAGCACCGACCGAGCCACATTGGAAAACTTCAATGCACTAAATAAACCAGACATTACTCGCCAGCCTGGCACAAGGAATGGATGTGGCAAGTTTTGCCGTTGCAGTAGATTAAAACCGGTGGAAGTTCTGTTCTGTTTGCTAATTAAATTAAATTGTGTTCCCAAAAGTGCGTCTCACAATCAGGGGCAACTGTGCAATACAGCCAAACAGCATTACCGGAACCGACTGAAGGCAAGACCAGATATCCAGTCTGCGAATGAACCTTTGTATGTATGTAGTGAGGACTGGCAGTAACTTGCTACTTTCACCCGAAGCACTGCTCCAACTAGGAATTTTCTAGATACAATGTTTGCAAGTCTCTCTTTTTAATTGAGCCGTCCAACACAGCTGGCCGCACTCGTAGGAAGGAAAGCCTCATGCAGAATATGGTAAACTTCAACTGAGTTGATTTTGGCACAGAAAAAAAAGAGAATATCTATAGACCAGGAAAAAATCTTTTCAAACAAAACAGGATGAGAAATGTTTTGCATGTAAAAGCATTGTAGAATGGATTGTCAACTAGCGAAACAGACGGCTTTTGCCAAATGTGTTATGGAAAGGACAACGCCTTCAAAACAAATCTAAAGGTAAGGCAATTGTCAGCAATAGAAATTCATATTAATTCTATTGTTTTTTATTGAATTTGATATTTTCCGAACTTGCAAAATATTTTTTTGAAAATTAACAATCAGTGTTGCGAAGAAGACAATGTTTCAAAACTCATACACGATACAAATAACGATTCAGTTGAAATGCACCCATCTCATCCACTAATAGTCATGGATCCATGCATAAGTCATCGTAGGTTTTCTTTTGTGTTCTCTATTGACAGTGAATTGATGGTTGTCGCGAAGAATAATGAAATTCTTGCATGTGTTGCTTTGCACCACAATTGATTTCAAACGATTTTTGGAGCGATATCATCCTTTGAGAATGTTATTTATATATGAGTGTGCTATTAATAATAAAATAAATATCCTATAATATTATTTTCTAATATTTGTTTAGTCACGGCAGTTCAGTCATTTAGTTTAAAGATGAGTTTATTTCTAGAATTTCCGAACCATTGCGTAAAATGTTGGTAGACGTGAGAAGAAAGTGCATTATCGGAAAATTATTTTTTTTTTTTGCGGATACTTCAGTTGATGTCCATCGCCTTAATTTATTTGCTGAGTCAATCTCCTGCCCAGGCATGAAAAGTTTCCATTAAACAAATGTACAATTAAGTCTCTAATTACAATTTCATCATTGCTGAACCAAGCATTCCAGTAAATCGTGCTAAACCTAAATCGTGCATCGTTCAATCCTAGCAGTACCCTCGGTACACTTTGACCTGAACTGTATGTTTGTATGGTTTTCATTACGGGCAAGTTCAAATGACAACTTATTACTTTTATCGGACCCTAATTACTTCGTCCCCATGGCTGCCACATCGTGATGATGACTACACGATGATAGCTGCTGTTCATGTGGGCCGGCACCGACTAGCAGCTACTCAGTGCAATTTATGGCCATCCAATGAATGACTAAGGGTTTTGCAGGCGGGCACAGTCCTAGCGGCATGTTTTTGTGCCGCAACGGTTTCCATCCGGCGAGCGACAGTTTATCGCCTCACGCAAACCACCGCAGCCCGATAGGATCGTAATTGTCAAGTTGACTTGGTTTTCCACGCCGACATGACATTGCCAACACACCGCCAACGACTGGCCCACCACCAGTTGCGTAGGGGACGTTGAGTTAATATGCATCTTCAATGCTTTGGGTTTACCTTACGAACAGCAAACGCAATCTGTTTTCAAAAAGGTATTGTTAGGGTCCGTCTTCGTAACAATTTTCCAATCACCGTTGTAATCGTTTATCTCCAATCTGTGAGTTGATAATAAGGTAAGTGATCTGAAGCGTTTTTTTCTGGCCCCTCCTTTTTATGGGTGATATGAATGCGCACCATCCTGCCTAAGGCGGCTCAAGGTCGGACCCCCAAAAATTAACATTCTCCTCCAACATACATACATAACATACCTCCATCGAGGGTTCCGCGGTGAGTAGGTCCATCCCATTCCCCCGATTCTAAAACCTTTACGGGAGCAACCACATTCCCATTCAGGTGACTGCGCATTAGCGTGATTCGAATTTTGACTTTTTTGCTCCCCTATGCTTAAACGATTGCATTTTCCATTTGAATTGTCCTCTCAAATTTTCAGCTGGTTTGGATGTAATTTGATTGCACACGTGCCATTTGAAGTTCCCCATAATTTAACCCAACCTAATCTTTTCGCCTCACTTCCAGTCTGTGAAGGTCAAATTTCGCACTAACCTAATTTGAACACTCTCGAGGCCTTATTGAACAAAAAGTAGGTAAGAAAATTATTTTGAGCTTTTAGTGGAATGCTTTCACCTGTCATAAGACGAGTTTAAACAATCCCATTGAATTCCACCACTTAATTGTATCCTGACAGATACGTATTTCGACCTCAACAGTAAGGCCGTCTTCAGTGTCTTGTGCTTGACTCGACTCGACTACGTAGGGTCCAGTAAAAGACACTGCAGACGGCCTTACTGTTGAGGTCGAAATACGTATCTGTCAGGATACAATTAAGTGGTGGAATTCAATGGGATTGTTTAAACTCGTCTTATGACAGGCAAAAAGTAGGGATCTTTACGGGTTGAACAAGCAATATGCTATTGTTGCGAGGTAGACGTTTTGTTATAGAACTTCAACCACTACGTTCGAATCGCCTCTCGTCTTTTTCCATCTGCACCATCCGAGTCTGCCTGGTTGCCATATGTCGAAAAGGTCAACTTCTGGGAAATGTAGGATCCCTCTCCTTGTTGTAGGAGACCGGATCCTTCGCACTTGGCGACGGTCTCCCTCCAATGCGAGTCCATTGGCATGCAGCGAGGAGCTGGCACTCATTCATAGACACTTAAAATAAATCAATCACGATTACTTTTTTAGATAGGAAACAATGTGGAGGCCCTCCGCATTATGGGCGAGATTGCTGCAACACCGCACAAGGGCGAACGAGGTACGATATAAACGGGCGCGGAACAGACAAAACTAGATTTTTTCGGAGGAAAAAGCGCCAGAAGGAAGATCGAGACCGTGAACAGACGGAACAACTGTACCGCACCTATAACACACGAAAGTTCCATGAGAAGTTGAACCGTTCACGTAAGGACCACGTGCCACACCCTGATATGTGTAAAGACATACTGGACTGGCTAGAGCGATGCAGTGGGTCATTAGCAAGATTTGGGAGGAGGAAGTTTTGCCGCTGGAGTCGTGGGTTCCATCTACAAAAAGCGCGATAAGCTGGATTGTAGCAATGAATGAATGCTGAATGCCGCCTACAAGGTACTCTCCCAAATTGTATGCCGTCGACTAGCACCAATTGCAAGCGAGTTCATGGCGCAGTTCCAGGCGGGTTTTATGGGTAAACGGTCTACCATGGCCACAGACCAGGTGTTCGCCATTCGCCAAGTACTGCAGTTGTCGCAAATACAACGTGCCCACACATCAGCTATTCATCGACTTCAAAGCCGCATATGACACAATCGATGGGGACCAGCTATGGCAGCTAATGCACGAACACGGATTTCCGGATAAACTGACACGGTTGATTAAAGCGACAATAGATCGGGTGATGTAGTTCGTAGTTCGAGTTTCAGGGGCGTTCTCGAGTCCCTTCGAAACGCGCAGAGGGTTACGGCAAGATGATGGTCTTTCGTTTCTTCTTCGTTTTTCTTCTATTCAACATCGTTTCGGAAGGGGTAATACGAAGAGCAGGGATTAACACGAATGGTACAATTTTCAAGAATAGGCTGAACCATTTTGGAAATACGATCCAAGGGGAGAGAATTAATATCAAATTTCAACACAAATCAAACGATTGGAGAAAGGTAGTAATTTTAAATTGTACGGAAACTATACTATTATTGCAGGTGTTAATAAACTAAAGAGGTGTTTAATTATTTTTTAAATCGATTTCAATCGGAAGAATCAGTGGATATCTGAAATGATTTCAGTGATCCCTTGAATAGTATATTGAATTTGTCTGACAGCAAAAGGTTTTTGTTTTTTTTTTTGGTTTGAATTAATCAAACAAAAATAAGGACTAAAAACCCATGATTGCTTGAAAATTTTAAGAGTAACGTTTTTCAGAAGTTGGTATATGACGATAAACAATAATTATAACGCAGTAATAAATAAAATGAAATATTCTTTGCCAAAGCAGTATGTTGGAAATTTAAATTTGTATCAGAAATGCTGGATTCTTTTCACTTTTATTTTAGCAAAAATTTGGTATTTATCCACCATTGAACAAACACAAACATAAACATAAAATAAAAGCGTTGTTTTTGAGAAATATTTCATATAATCAGGATGGTAGTGACAGTGTGTTAGAAGAAAAGTATCTATTGGAAATGCAAAACACACAGAGAATAACCATCAATGCAAGAGAGTGGATACAAGCGGGAAAACGGCTCAAAGAGCGATTCAAATACAATAGTACTAAACTTTTGTATAACCATTTTGTGAGTTAGAACAACTGTAGCTGGACTATAATATGGGAAAACATTGAGATGCAATTTATTTCCACTGACATACGATCCACAATTTTTTGTTTCGTTAATGATATAATTTCAAATGGCAGTAAACTTCCCACGTACAACATTCGCAGAAGTCAAGAAACATGTCGTAAATGCAATTTTATGGATTCAAATCAGCATAGATTGAAAGAATGTCCAAAAGCAAGAATCATTTGGGAATGGTGTAGCTCTATAGTGAGATCGCGGCTCAATATAAATATCGTTGACCTAGAGCAGCGGTTCTCAACCTGGGGTACATGTACCCTGAGGGTACCTTCGCCGGGCCCAAGAAGTACCTCGAAAAAAAAATGCATAATGGCGGATTTCTCACAATTTTAATCAAAACTTATTGATAAAGTTGTATGTATGTTTTTTTTAATTTCAGAATTTTGTCTTGTACATAATATGCATGGCGATCAATAATTCAGAGATTACCGAATCCTGCCCTCCACAACCAGCACAGTGGATGAAGGTCTGTGGGTCAAAAGATCAAAAGGACAGGACGACGAATGAACAAATAATAAAAATCTTCTATGTAATCTTCCTAATCGAAATAAAATGTTGAATGATATGTTAAGAATACGCTTTCTAACTAAAATTTAGAGTAAACACGTTCGGAAGCCTCTATTTGAGAGACATGAAGGTTTTTTTTCTGAAAAGCTCGGTTGCTTCGATGCAAAAGGATTGGAAGCATCTTTCTACGCTTCTCGAAAGCCACCTTCTAAGCACCTCGGAGTACTCCTTTCAAGAGGATTGGAAGCCTCCTTTTAAAAGGTTCGGAAACATACTTTCAAGAGGTTCAGAGGCCTCCTTTCAAGAGGCCCGGAAGCCTCCTTTCAAGAGGCCCGGAAGCCTCCTTTCAAGAGGGCCGGAAGCCGCTTTCAAGAGACCCGGAAGCCTCCTCTCAAAAGGCCTGGAAGCCCCTTTCAAGAGGGATGGAAGCCACTTTCAAGAGACCCGGAAGCCTTCTTTCAAGAGGCTCGGAAGTTTCCTTTCAAGAGGCCCGGAAGTCTCCTTTCAAGAGGCCCGGAATCCTCCTTTCAAGAGGCCCGGAAGCCTCCTTTCAAGAGGCCCGGAAGCCTCCTTTCAAGAGGCCCGGAAGCCTCCTTTCAAGAGGCCCGGAGCCTCCTTTCAAGAGGCCCGGAAGCCTCCTTTCAAGAGGCCCGGAAGCCTCCTTTCAAGAGGCCCGGAAGCCTCCTTTCAAGAGGCCCGGAAGCCTCCTTTCAAGAGGCCCGGAAGCCTCCTTTCAAGAGGCCCGGAAGCCTCCTTTCAAGAGGCCCGGAAGCCTCCTTCCAAGATGACCGGAAGCCTCCTTCCAAGATGCCCGGAAGCCTCCTTTCAAGATGCCCGGAAGCTTCCTTTCAAATGGCCCGGAAACCTCCTTTCAAGAGGCCCGGAAGCCTCCTTTGAAGAGGCCCGGAAGCCTCTTTTCAAGAGGCCCGGAAGCCTCCTTTTAAGAGGCCAGGATGCCTAATTTCTTGAGACCGGAAGCCTCCTTTTAAGAGGCCTGGAAGCCTTTTTTCAAGAGGTCCGGAAGCCTCCTTTCAAGAGGTCCGGTAGCCTCCTTTCACGAGGCCCGGAAGCCTCCTTTCAAGAGGCCCGGGAGCCTCCTTTCAAGAGCCTTCTTTCAAGAGACCCGGAAGCCTCCTTTCAAGAGGCCCGGAAGCCTCCTTTCAAGAGGCCCGGAAGCCTCCTTTCAAGAGGCCCGGAAGCCTCCTTTCAAGAGGCCTGGAAGCCTCCTTTCAAGAGGCCGGAAGCCTCCTTTCAAGAGGCCCGGAAGCCTCCTTTCAAGAGGCCCGGAAGCCTCCTTTCAAGAGGCCCGGAAGCCTCCTTTCAAGAGACCCGGAAGCCTCCTTTCAAGAGGCCCGGAAGCCTCCTTTCAAGAGGCCCAGAAGCCTCCTTTCAAGAGACCCGGAAGCCTCTTTTCAAGAGGCCCGGAAGCCTCCTTTCAAGAGGCCCGGAAGCCTCCTTTCAAGAGGCCCGGAAGCCTCCTTTCAAGAGGCCCGGAAGCCTCCTTTCAAGAGGCCCGGAAGCCTCCTTTCGAGATGCACGAGAGTCTCTCTTCAAGGGGTTTGGAATTTATCTTTTTAGGGGCTTGGAAGCCTACACACTTAAAATGAATCGAAGATTTCTGTGAAATTTCACCGAAATCTCAACAGCAGAACTGTTCGGTGAATAATTTTACAGATTTTCGGTGATTTTGACAGTTGAACAAAGGAAAAATTTCCGAAAATTTTGTGAAGTAATTAGCAAACAACTCAGTTGTTGAGATCTCGGTGAATTGAAGCAAAATTCACCGAAGTTTATGAAATGATTTAAATGTGTACGTTGAAGAGGCTCAGAGGCATCATTTGAATATGCTTAGAAGCCTCCTTTTAAGTGGCTCGAAAGCCGTCTTCCAAGAGGCTCCGAAATCTCTCTTCAAGAGCTTGAAATAATGAAAATGTCAGCCAACTTTATGGTATATATTCCGTTAATTTTCAGTTCCATTTTTCATATATCTTAGTTTATTATCTGAGTTACACTTATTTTCATTTACAGCACAAAATAGGGGTACTTAATTTAATTAAAAAATTCGAAAGGGTACCTCTCAAGAAAAAGGTTGAGAACCGCTGACCTATAGGACATCCTTCCGTTCATGATTAGCAAAACATCGCAAAAACAAAAAGCTACATTGTGGCTGACCATGAAAGTGATTTCTTTCAACTTAAGAGCATCGGTTCCATCATTTTTTAAATTCAAAAAGAAAATAAGAGAAGATGGAACAACAGAAAAATGTTTTTTAAAGAATTCGGATCAAATTTAAATAATTGTTAAATTGTGGACAATCGTTGGACATGTGTACGTTATAAATAGTATAAGGTTGACAAGTGCAAATCACGAACTTGAACTATGTATTTTGTGAATAGTGAATAGCTGACGCGAAGACAAGGGTCCAAAGGATTGCCACTCGCCAGCCAGGACTGGAAGAACTAGCCAGTAGGCGTCTAACTCTTCCCAAATACGAAAATGGAGGAAACCACCGCACCATGGTACGATTTGCCCCACCACAGGAATCAGCAGATCGTCTTCCGTTTCCGTTCAGCAGCAACCACCGGAAGCATCCTCGCATCGTTCTTCTCTTATTTCCTTTTTGAATGAAAATAATGATGGAACCGACGCTATTCTTGAAATCTTCAACCGTCTAAGACGAATTAAGTACTCTTCATTTAATTCCACCAATAATTTGGTGCATTTAAATGGAGAGTACTTAATTTGTCTTAGACGGTTGAATACATTCCACTAAAAGAGCTTTATATATTTTACTTGAGGGGCCCTTTTACTTAGGGGCCCTCCTTAGCCGTGTGGTAAGATGCGCGGCTACAAAGCAAGACCATGCTGAGGGTGGCTGGGTTCGATTCCCGGTGCCGGTCTAGGCAATTTTCGGATTGGAAATTGTCTCAACTTCGCTGGGCATAAAAGTATCATCGTGTTAGCCTCATGATATAAAAATGCAAAAATGGTAACCTGGCTTAGAAACCTCGCAGTTAATAACTGTGGAAGTGCTTAATGAACACTGAGCTGCGAGGCGGCTCTGTCCCCCAGTGTGGGGATGTAATGCCAATAAGAAGAAGAAGAAGATATTTTACTTAAAATCTTGTTTGAACCAAAATTTTTCAAATATTATGATTTTCCATAGGTTTACAAGTTTTTAACATAGCAATCGAGAAGACTCTTTGACAAAAGTTTTCAATGTAAGGGTCTGTTCACAAATTACGTAACTCAAAAATCCGAGTTTTTGACCCCCTCCTTCCCCCTCGTAACAAAAAGTAACATTTTTGGTACCCCCTCCCTCCCCCATATAACGCGTAACTGAGAAAATTTTAAAGCAATTTTTTTTTCTTTCTCTGAAGCATGTGGGCTTTGGCTGTTAGAATAGGAACGGCACATGATTAAAACCAAGGATATGAAGAATGCAGCTAGTAAAAACGAAAATTGAATTCAAACTTTAGTTTAACGGGACTATTCTATCGAGAAATACAAAATTCGCTTGGTGTTTTTACGCATAAATGTCTCGCTATGTGCTTGATTTTGGTAATGACTAGAACGACCACGGTAGAGCTAGAGCCCTATAAGAGCTTAAAATATTTTTTCTTGAAAATATTGTTTTTCGTGTTATGCGTAACATTTGGTAGTACCCACCCCCTCCCCCACCTTTTAGTGTAACCAAGTATAACGCAAGTTGGACCTCCTCCCTCCCCCCAAAAGCGTTACGTAATTTGTGAACAGACCCTAAGTAGAAAGATGAAATGGGCGACTTTCAGCATATCATGAAGAAATTTGCGACTTTTTGCAATTAAGGGAGTAATTACAAAAAATAAATTATAAAAAATGTAAAATTTTAAGGTAACTTTTGTTGTATGTGAGATGGAATGTTACAATGCACTATGGGGATTTAGGCGGACATTAATCGGAAAATCGACTTTCACCAATCATTTTTTCACTATTTTGTTTTCGAAAGTAGATACTCAAGATAAGAGAACCCCAAAATTTCAGGTCGTTTTTGAGATATTAGTTATCAAAGTTGAGAAATGGTAAAAACGCGGGTTTTTCCTTCAAAACCTTGCTTCACTTCATACCTGTTTTTGAAAGGTTTTTACTAACACGATACCAAGGTTTATATCTAGCATTGTAAAGAATCTTAATCTTAAATCTTACTAAAGATAATTAAAAGAGCTTTCATATCGTACTAACAAAAATCGTGATATCACGAAGGAATTTTTAAAAATCGAAATACGAACAAAACATTGAAAAATAGAGGTATTTTTAACTTTAAATTCAGCCACTTTTTTCCCGCATTTTCCGGCGGAGATATTTAGTTGGGGATCATATTTGGGATGTGTACTTTTGGA
Organism: Armigeres subalbatus; assembly: GCF_024139115.2. Lineage (NCBI taxonomy): Eukaryota > Metazoa > Arthropoda > Insecta > Diptera > Culicidae > Armigeres > Armigeres subalbatus. Next base: position 68,665,338 of record NC_085141.1, read on the forward strand.
TTCTCACAGAAAATCTTGCGCAAACTTGTGCCATTTTGAGAAAAAGCGATTTGAAAAAACGCGTTCGGCCTAAAACTTGTCTTTTTTCCGTAGTGTACATCATAGCAACAAAAATTTCAATATCCTACTATAATAAAAGTTCTTCCCTATTTGTTCTTGAAATTTTGTGAATCAAAATCCCACATAATGTATATATTCACATAAGAGTTTTCACAATATTGTAAATTAATATCCAAGTCGGGTGGTTTAATCCCCGGAATATAGGAAATTTATTTTGATTGAAATGTAATTTTGCTTGATTACCAACCAAAATAAGATTTTAAAGGGATTTTTACATAAAATGTTTTAAGTTTGTTATATATAAGAGATAGAGACTTGGCACATTCAGGGGGATTAATCATCAAAATGTTTTCATAGCATATCTTGAAACTTCTTTGAACAAACCCTATATCCAAAATCAACGCTTTTTGAGCTTTTGTAGTTCGATCGTGAAAATGACGAAATAAAACACTGTGTATTGTGGCGAAACCTGCAATTTGTTCAATTTCAATGTCTGTGCTTGCGAGGCACGTACGGGATTGGTTAGTTTACCGATTTCTAAACTTGTTAACTATTCCCGATGTTAAATAATCATAGAACGCAATAAAGAAGCATTGAATCTTCCTTGACCAAATAGTAGAAAACATCAACATATATCGAGAATTATTAACAATCAAAGTGTATCATATTTAGTGACGCTCTACGATTTCCGCAATCGCAAAGTTTACAAAGGTATTTAAAACACAGACGTAGTCCTAGGGTTACTGCTCCTGGACTTCATCTCATAGCTCCGATATTGGTCTCACGGAAAACAAAGCAATGAAAAGGTATTTTGTTTGTTTATTATTTTTGTGATTTTTTCAGCAATGAGCATGCATGTTAGCAAAAAGAAGCGACGAAATTGGTGCCGTATTTCTTTGTTTCGCGATGAGATGAATATATGTACCGTGAGATGGAAAACGGAACAGTTCCCCTACATCAAAGCTAATCTCGATAACTGTAAAGCAAAAATCTTGTAGAAAATTAAATAGGTACTATATTCCAGGTTACTGTTTCCTTCATTCCTTTTATTAAAATATGTGTTATCTGCAGTATTAATTATTTCCGCTTCTCAGGTCCAAATGCTTCACGTGCAATGCGGTTTAATTCGATTACTTTGTCAAAAGTGGGCTGAGCAAATTCTTCGGTTGTCCTGGGGCGCAAAACTTTCGCCACGACAGCAAAACAATGCCCACGAGTCCAACCATTCACAATCTCTGGGAAATCAGTGCCACTTTTACTTCGTCAAGGTGTTTCGGAAGCATTCCCCAATTTCAGTCGTTCGCCTTCAACATAAACATTAAACAGCCTCCCAGTTCGCTGGCTATCTTTTTCGAACACTTTGAAAAGTTTTCAGACATTTGTTTTAACCCAGGCAATTATAATGTGCTGCTTCAAATGAAAATCGTATGCTGAAATTGGTTAATAGTGTCGCTATAATAATGAAAATTGTGAATGCTAAAATACTGTGATTATTATCCGTTGATCTAATGTGCAAAAATAGGTAAGTCAATACAGAACACTACTTTATTGGGCAAAAGAAAACTTTTGCACCGTGATTTTTTACGCAACTCTAATGCGATTAATAGTTAAAAGAGCATGAATCTAGGTAAAATACGCTCGATACACATTTTTAAAGAAACAGTTATAAATATTTCTCTACAAAACGATCAATTCGCGTGATGAGCCAACGTTACATCCTAGGATAACATTACCTTCCATTACCCTAGTTGAACAATAATTTGTGGGTATCGATTGGGATTCGGTTACAGTTAGGTTACAGGTTAAAGAGTTACGCATTGCTTTACACCATTGCCCTCTAGGTGAAGTGTCACCGCCGCTATTCTGTCGCCGTCGCATAGTCCTTTTCTGGCTGGCCTGTTCGATACCCGGCATTTGTCTACGTATCAACAGTCGGGTGCAACTGGATGATAATTATGGTGCACTTTCTGTAATATGAAGTGTCGCAGCCATGTTGAAACAGGGGAGCCCATTTCCCGTCATGGATGGTAGTGGTGCACGTGCAATTAAATGATTCGATAGTCGGCTAGTGGGCATTTAAAAGTTTAGATTAGAGCTTGCGGTTTTTAAAGCTTGGGTTAGGGTAATGTTCTTTGCAGTGGCGTAGCCAGAAAATTGGTTTGGGGGGGGTTTTCTGAACATTTTTTTTTCGAAAAAAAATATTTCTTCTAAAAATTTTGTCTCTGGGGGCGGTTTTATGTCCAAAACCACCCCCGTGGCTACGCCACTGGTTCTTTGTAAAGCCAGGTTAATTGTGCTTATATCTGTGATATCGAAGTTTTCAGTCTAAGAGACTCGGCGTTTGAGAAAAAAAAGTATCTAGTAGTGAAAAGTAAATATATGTAGTTCATCAGCAAATGAAATTCAGTTCCTCTCACTCACTGTTGGCTGAGGTAGAATGGTTATTGTGAACAATTTCCTGTTAGCAACCGCAAAGCTTTTACAGCAAGAACGCCACATGATGATACGAAATCCGATTGGGCAACCACCGCAAGAAGTGGTTTACTACATACAAACGGTATCCAACTTTGCTGGGCTTGTTTAGGATTTGTGTTCAGTGCAATGAAGCTGGAGAGCCTGCAGTTTGATTGAAGTTCACTCAGACAGGTGCAGACGAAGCAGAAATCATTGTGGTACATATTCTATTTATAGTTTTAGTTAACTGAAGCATGAAAACATTGCCATGAAAACAAATGGAAAAAAGAAGATAAGATGACCAGACAGCAAAAGAACTCTGTCGCATACACTGTAAATTGTTAGACATACTAGAAGGTGGGCTGGAAGAAATCGTTATAATGGTGCGATTTTGAGGAAAATACTACAGAAATTAGTTCACGCCAAACAAACTCTCTTACGAAAACCATGATTATTTAAATTAAATGATTAACTTTTGCAGCACTAGCATCAAAACCAGTCGTTATCCTACGCTTTGATCCAATGATGTACAATGAGTGTACTAAAAAAAGCTTTGTTTTTGTAATTTTTTAATTGTGCTTAACCTTTAGGAATTTGTCCTTGTAAAACCATTTATCATACTTCTGTTTCAAAAGCAGCTTACTATGAAAGATTTGCACTAATTTTCGATGATTTGTCTGGCACGAGACAACCGCATGTCGATTTTTTTCCCGTATGGCATTCAGCAGCTTTCCGAGAAAATGTATCATTATATTGGATTTAATAGGAAACGCTACAGCCCCTACCAAGTGATGAAGAACGACCTTTTTGTCACCGGATAAGCATTTTGGAGGTGGTAGCCTAAGGGAACCTTTAATAATTTATTTATTTGAACACCGTCTTTTAATTATAGATTGCACAGACTGATTGTTTAACTAATTTGCTAACATTGAAGTCGAAAAAACAACATAATCTAATGGATTATTTTGGACGTTATAGATCAGTGGTCCCCAGCATGCGTATTATCTAGGGCCGCATAGCAATTTTGAACTGTTGAAGCGGGCCGCAGTACATTTGCAGCCTTTGCTCTTCGTTTCATGTAGAATTTTACAGCTTAATCAACATTATTTTTATTATCTGTTTCACATTTCAGTAAAATTTGTTGTGATGAATATTCTTTAAAAAACATACTTGTAAAAACATTTTATTCTACGGGTTTTATCACCGTAGCTGACTTTTCAGCATAGTTTGCAGAACATATTAATCTATTTTTCCAAATTATCATATGTTGTCCACGGTGTCTCTATGGGGAAACATTATTTTACAAAAATCAGTATCTCTGAAACACTCACCACGTGAAAGTAGATGCTCTCCTCTTTCATATAGTGGGTGAACTAAAATGTTCTATCGGGGGATCAAGAACAATTTTTATTTTTTTCACTAATTTTGGTGCAAACTACATAGAAATCTCAAATGATAGTCGATTTAACCCCCTCTAAAATGTATGAAAAAATGACCCCCGATAGAACATTTTAAAAATGCACTTACGTGAAAGAGGAAAACCTATACTTTCGTGTAGTGAGTGTTTTAGAGATACTGATTTTTTGAAAATAAGCCTCTTTGGACAAACACACCGTGTGTCCGATTCAAGGATTCTGATTTATTTGAAGGATTATTGTTCACTACACACAACAGTAACGATTCCTTAACCTTATTCTTTCGGTTCAAGGGCTTTAAATATGTGCATAAATACATGGAATAATTTTATTTCCTATTTGGACATTCAAACTTTTGAAATCTCCAATTCTGTATTATTGAACAGATAAAATTTAGATTTCGAGACACCATTGATCATAACTTGTCGTGTCAAATAACGACAAATATGTTTCCAAAGCCAGGTGAACTTGCCAGTAGTTTTGATTTATTTATTTATTTATCATCAGACTAAGGCCGGAGTGGCCTGTGCTGCACATAAAAGACTTCTCCAGTCAGCTCGGTTCATGGCTGCACTTCGCCAACCACGCAGTCTGCGGAGGGTCCGCAAGTCGTCCTCCACCTGATCGATCCACCTTGCCCGCTGTGCACCTCGCCTTCTTGTTCCCGTCGGATCGTTGTCGAGAGCCATTTTCACCGGATTACTGTCCGACATTCTGGCTACGTGCCCGGCCCACCGCAGTCTTCCGATTTTCGCGGTGTGAACGATGGATGGTTCGATCGAAGCGTCTTGCGGAGTCCAAAGTACGTACGATTTCCAGCCACTATGCGTCTCCGAATTTCTCTGCTGGTATCGTTATTGGCGGTCACCAGTGAGCCCAAGTACACGAATTCTTCAACCACCTCGATTTCGTCACCACCGATAGAAACTCGTGGTGGGTGGCTCACATTGACCTCTCTTGAGCCTCTTCCTATCATGTACTTCGTCTTCGACGTGTTGATGACTCGTTCAATCCGTTTAGCTTCGCTTTTCAGTCTGATGTAGACTTCCTCCATCCTCTCAAAGTTACGTGCCATGATATCAATGTCGTCGGCGAAACCAAATAACTGGACGGACTTCGTGAAAATCGTACCACTCGTGTCAATCCCTGCCCTTCGTATTACTCCCTCCAAAGCGATGTTGAATAGCAGACACGAAAGACCATCACCTTGCCGTAACCCTCTACGGGTTTCGAAGGGACTCGAGAATGCCCCTGAAACTCGAACTACGCACATCACCCGATCCATCGTCGCCTTGATCAACCGCATCAGTTTATCCGGAAATCCGTTTTCGTGCATTAGCTGCCATAGCTGGTCCCGATCGATTGTATCATATGCGGCTTTGAAGTCGATAAATAGATGATGTGTGGGCACGTTGTATTCGCGGCATTTCTGCAATACCTGTCTGTGGTAGAGCGTTGACCCATAAATCCCGCCTGGTACTGCCCCACGAACTCTCTTGCAATTGGTGTTAGTCGACGGCATAAAATTTGGGAGAGTACCTTGTAGGCGGCGTTCAGCAATGTGATTGCGCGGTAGTTGCTACAATCCAGCTTATCGCCCTTTTTGTAGATGGGACACACGACACCTTCCATCCACTCCTGCGGCAGAACCTCATCCTCCCAAACCTTGGTAATCACCCAATGCAGCGCTCTAGCCAGTGCTTTACCACCGTGTTTAAACAGCTCTCCTGGTAGTTGGTCAACTCCAGGGGCTTTGTTGTTTTTCAGCTGGCCGATCTCCTCCTGGATTTCCTGCGCGCGTGCTCCTAGGTTCATTACCATACCGCCACCGTTGTCTGCCATATCGCCATTCAGGTGCTCTTCGTAGTGCTGCCGCCACCTTTGGATCACCTCACGCTCGTTCGTAAGAAGGTTCCCGTTTATGTCCTTACACATATCGGGCTGTGGCACGTGGCCCTTACGTGAACGGTTCAACTTCTCATAGAACTTTCGTGCGTTATTAGCGCGGTACAGTTCCTCCGTCTCTTCACGGTCTCGATCTCCCTGCTGGCGCTTTTTCCTCCGAAAAATCGAGTTTTGTCCGTTCCGCGCCCGTTTGTATCGTGCCTCGTTCGCCCTCGTGCGGTGTTGCAGCATTCTTCTCCTCAACTAACTGCTCACATTCGCCGTCATACCAGTCGTTTCTCTGATCTCTTTTAGTTCAGCGGTTGCGGTGCTTCCAATGGCGGATCGAATATCTCTCCAGCCATCTCCAAGAGATGCTGTGTCTAGCTGTTCTTCCATTGGAAGTGCCACTTCCAACTGCTGCGCGTAGTCTTGGGCTAGTCTACCGTCTTGTAGCCACCCAATGTTAAGCCGCAGCGGACGACTCCGACACGTGTTGTACACCGTCGAGAGTTTTGAGCGCAGACATACTGCGACGAGGTAGTGGTCGGATCAAGGGTCGAATTCAATATTCGCACTGCGGTAAGTGCGTACGTTCGTGATGTCGGAGAAGAATTTACCGTCGATTAGAACGTGGTCGATTTGGTTTTCCGTTACTTGATTAGGTGATTTCCATGTGGCCTTGTGGATATTCTTACGGGGGAAGAAAGTGCTTCGGACTACCATTCCGCGGGAGGCTGCAAAGTTTATGCATCGTTGGCCGTTGTCGTTCGATACGGTATGCAGACTATCCGGTCCGATGACCGGTCTATACATTTCCTCCCTTCCTACCTGAGCGTTCATGTCACCGATGACGATTTTGACGTCCCGCAGTGGGCATCCATCGTATGTCTGCTCCAGCTGCGCATAGAACGCTTCTTTCTCGTCGTCGGATCTCCTTCGTGTGGGCAGTGCACGTTGATGATGCTATAGTTGAAGAAACGGCCTTTTATCCTCAGCTTGCACATCGTGAGTTGCCGATTGTATCGAGTCGTATTATCTTCTATGTCGTTCGTAATAGTTGTTTTTAAAGGCGGCTTATTGGGCCTGCGCAAACCTCCTGTCTCGTCGGAGGGCCGTCGTGTCAGGGCTGTTTAGCATCCCACCTAACACCAGGACTTGGGCTTGAGCGCTTTGAGCGGCACACGGTCGCTTTGGCGGAGCCTACTTGCGGATTCATGCAGCTTTTATAGAGAGGTTTAACAGGGCCCACTGTCAAACCTCACCACATCCTAGGCAGGCGCCACAACTCGCAGATGGCCTGGGGAGGGATCGTCAAGCCCTTGGACATAGTCCCTGCTGCCCCAGTAGTTTTGAATAGATATCGAATAAATCTGAATTCCACACTATTTACCGTGTTTCTAGATTTTCGGTCAATTGAATTTTACAGAAACCTTTATTCATCAACTAATGAGGAAATTCTCGACTTTGTTAAATATTTTAGGTACCATCGTTCGAGGGTTCTTTTGACAAATCGGGGGCTATTTTGGACGTTTTTAAACAAGAATTATAACGTAAATGACTCTCAAATTGCCATTATCACCATCCGGGTGTCGTGTTGATAGTTGGATGGCAACTTTCAGTTTCAAATTTGATATTTTATCCGTTTACTTTTTTTTAGAAAATCAAAAATCCAATGTAGCCCTGGAGTCAAAAAGAAGCCTTCCAGTACAGTAGCGTAAAGTATCTTGGTATTCAGCTTATTTTATGGAGTTGAAAATAAAACAAATATAAATTTTGCCAAACCCTAACTTGCATTGAAAGTTTCCTCATTTCAGAGCAGTATATGGCAACATTAGTTTGACCAGCAGTTTAACATTTAGTTCGTTAGAATCTGCGAAAAAATGACGAAGTGGCTATTTTCATAGCCCGGGGCAACACCATCGAAGTTGGCCTACGTAACATCTTTGAAGTGATGAATTGTCACACTTAATAGGGCGTAACTGTATTGATCGATTTCTCTAAATTAAATTTTTAATTAAACATGATGGTGCTTAAACATCGTAATGATGTAAACTTGACAGCTTCCCTGAGTATAACAAAAAACTGAGCATGATGAGAAGCGTTTCGTGTCATCTAAAGGTTATCAACGGGCCACAAGTAGTGTAGATTCTGAAATCCTTCGCGGGCCGCAGGTAAAGGCTTCGAGGGCCGCATGCGGCCCGCGGGCCGCACTTTGGGGATCACTGTTATAGATTGAACCGCATCCGTTGGCGAGATCTGTGTTGAAGAAACGGTGCATCATATCGAATATTCTCCAGGATGTAACCACTCGACGGTCTACTAATGGTTGCAAGTCAATCAAAGAACGAGGATTTTGGTATGGATGAAGGTTGGCTGGATCGTTCCATGGTAAGAGTCGCAAGGTGTAGTTGATTTGGATTTGGTCATTTGCTCTCGGAACGGACATCGCGGAATAGGTTCCCGTGTACCCTATAGTGGCCACAAAATCATTTAGATCAGCGGTTCTCAACCTGGGGTACATGTACCCCTGGGGGTACCTTCGCTGGCCATAGGGGGTACCTCGGACAAAAATGCGTAATGGCGGACATATTACAATTTCAATCAAAATTCATTCACTTGTCATAAGACGAGTTTGTACAATTCCATTGAATTCCACCACTTGATTGTATCTTGACAGATACGTATTTCGACCTCAACAGTAAGGCCGTCTTCAGTGTCTTGTACTTGACTCGACTTAGTCGAGACTAAGCTCGGAAGCCTCCTCTCAAGAGGCTCCTCTCAAGAGCCTCTCTCTAGAGGCTCGGAAGCCTCCTCTCAAGAGGTTTGGAAGCCTCCTCTCAAGAGGTTTGGAAGCCTCCTCTCAAGAGGCTCGGAAGCCTCCTCTCAAGAGGCTCGGAAGCCTCCTCTCAAGAGGCTCGGAAGCCTCCTCTCAAGAGGCTCGGAAGCCTCCTCTCAAGAGGCTCAGGCCTCCTCTCAAGAGGCCTGGAAGCCTCCTCTCAAGAGGCCCGGAAGCCTCCTCTCAAGAGGCCTCCGGAAGCCTCCTCTCAAGAGGCTCGGAAGCCTCCTCAAGAGGCTCAGCCTCCTCAAGAGGCTCGGAAGCCTCCTCTCAAGAGGCCTGAAGCCTCCTCTCAAGAGGCTCTGGAAGCCTCCTCTCAAGAGGCTCGGAAGCCTCCTCTCAAGAGGCTCGGAAGCCTCCTCTCAAGAGGCCTGGAAGCCTCCTCCTCAAGAGGCCTCGGAAGCCTCCTCTCAAGAGGCCCGGAAGCCTCCTCTCAAGAGGCCTGGAAGCCTCCTCTCAAGAGGCTCAGAAGCCTCCTCTCAAGAGGCTCGGAAGCCTCCTCCTCAAGAGGCCTCAGCCCTCCTCTCAAGAGGCCTCAGGCCTCCTCTCAAGAGGCTCAGAAGCCTCCTCTCAAGAGGCTCAGGCCTCCTCTCAAGAGGCCTGAAGCCTCCTCCTCAAGAGGCTCAGCCTCCTCTCAAGAGGCTCAGAAGCCTCCTCTCAAGAGGCCCGGAAGCCTCCTCTCAAGAGGCTCAGGCCTCCTCTCAAGAGGCTCGGAAGCCTCCTCCTCAAGAGGCCAGAAGCCTCCTCTCCAAGAGGCTCAGGAAGCCTCCTCCTCAAGAGGCCTGGAAGCCTCCTCCTCAAGAGGCCTGGAAGCCTCCTCTCAAGAGGCCCGGAAGCCTCCTCTCAAGAGGCTCGGAAGCCTCCTCTCAAGAGGCCTCGGAAGCCTCCTCTCAAGAGGCTCGGAAGCCTCCTCTCAAGAGGCCTGGAAGCCTCCTCTCAAGAGGCCTGGAAGCCTCCTCCTCAAGAGGCCTGGAAGCCTCCTCTCAAGAGGCTCTGGAAGCCTCCTCTCAAGAGGCTCAGGCCTCCTCTCAAGAGGCTCAGGCCTCCTCTCAAGAGGCTCGGAAGCCTCCTCCTCAAGAGGCCCGGAAGCCTCCAAGAGGCCTGGAAGCCTCCTCTCAAGAGGCTCGGAAGCCTCCTCCTCAAGAGGCTCAGAAGCCTCCTCTCAAGAGGCCTGGAAGCCTCCTCTCAAGAGGCTCAGGCCTCCTCTCAAGAGGCCTGGAAGCCTCCTCTCAAGAGGCTCGAAGCCTCCTCTCAAGAGGCCCGGAGCCTCCTCTCAAGAGGCTCAGAAGCCTCCTCTCAAGAGGCTCGAAGCCTCCTCTCAAGAGGCCTGAACCCTCCTCTCAAGAGGCTCGGAAGCCTCCTCTCAAGAGGCCTGGAAGCCCTCCTCCCAAGAGGCTCGGAAGCCTCTCTCAAAGGCCTGGAAGCCTCCTCTCAAGAGGCTCAGGCCTCCTCTCAAGAGGCCCGGAAGCCTCCTCTCAAGAGGCTCAGGAAGCCTCCTCTCTCAAGAGGCTCAGGAAGCCTCCTCTCAAGAGGCTCAGGCCTCCTCTCAAGAGGCTCAGAAGCCTCCTCTCAAGAGCCTCGTCTCAAGAGGCTCGGAAGCCTCCTCTCAAGAGGCCTCGAAGCCTCCTCTCAAGAGGCTCAGAAGCCTCCTCTCAAGAGGCTCGGAAGCCTCCTCTCCAAGAGGCTCTGGAAGCCTCCTCAAGAGGCCCTGAAGCCTCTTTCCAAGAGGCTCGGAAGCCTCCTTCCAAGAGGCTCGGAAGCCTCCTCTCAAGAGGCTCAAAAGCCTCCTCTCAAGAGGCTCGGAAGCCTCCTATCAAGAGCCTTTCCAGAGGCTCGAAAGCCTCTTTTCAGGAGGCTCAAAAGCCTCCTTTCAAGAGGCCCTGAAGCCTCTTTCCAAGAGGCTTAGATGGATCCTTTCAAGAGGCTCGGCAGCTTCCTTCCAAGAGGCTCGGAATCCTTCTTTCAAGAGGCTCAGAAGCCTCCTTTCAAGAAGCTCAAAAGCCTTATTTTCTAGATGCTCAAAAGCTTCCTTTTCTAGAGACTCAAAAACCTCATTTCAAGATGCTCGGAAGCCTTCTTTCAAGAGGCTCGGAAGCCTTCTTTCAAGAGGCTCAAAAGCCTCCTTTCAAGAGGCTCTGAAGCCTTTTTCCAAGAGGATCGGAAGGCTCCTTTCGAGAGGCTCGGAAGCCTCTTTTCAAGCGGTTTGGAAGCCTCCTTTCAAGTGGTTAGGTTGCCTTCTTTCAAGAAGCTCGGAAGTCTACTTTTGAGAGGCTCGGAACCTTCTTTCGAGAGGCTCGGAAGCCTCCTTTCAAGAGGCTCGGAAGCTTCGCTTCAAGAAGCTCAGAATTATTCTTTCAATAGGCTTGGAAGCCTTCTATCAATAGGCTCAGAAGCGTTCTTTCAAGATGCAATGGAAGCTTCCTTTTAAGTGGCTTGAAAACCGCCTTCAAGAGCCTCGGAAGTCTCTCTACAAGAGGCTCAGAAGCCCCTAATAATGAGGCTCGGAAGCCTACTCTAAAGGAACTCAAAAGCATAAAGGAGCTCCCTTCAAAATTATGTTTTCAAGAGGATTGGAAGCCTACTGTCGAGAGGGGTACCTCAAATAATGCAAAAGTTCGAAGGGGTACCTCTCAAGAAAAAGGTTGAGAACCGCTGATTTAGATGAAATCCAGGCAATATGGGTATCAAAATTCTTGGAATTATTCCGGAAACAGGGTTTTTCATGTTGTTGAGACCATGGGATGGATATCGACCATACCGGTTGGAACATCTGGAACAGGTTCCCGTAGGTCCTGAAGTGGCCACGAACTCATTTAGTAGAAACCCAGGCAATCTGGGTGTCAAAATTCTTGGAATTGTTCAGGAAACATGTATTCTTAGTAGTATAGACCATTTACAGTATGGGTATCAACATTCTTGGAATTGTTCCGGAAACATGTTCTCCAAGCAGTTTAGACCAGGGTCGATGGTAATCGGAACGGCCATCCTAGAACATGTTCCCGGAGACTCTGAAGTGGTCACAAACTCATTTTGAAGAAACAGTGTTAATATGGGTATCAAAATTCAAGGAATTGTTTCAAAAATATATGTCTCCAGGAAGGTGGGACCGATGCTGGGTCATTAGGCCGAATGGCTGTTAGGTCTCACGGTCATTAGGTTGAATGACAAGTAAGGAGTGAATAGTTAGAAGTGAGCAGTGAGAAATGAAAAGTAAAAAGTGGAAAGAGAAAAGTGAAAAGTGAAATGAATGAAATGAGAAGAGAGAAGTGAAAAGTGAGAAATGAGAAGGGAGAAGTAAGAAGTGAGAAGTGAAGAGTGAGAAGTGAGAAGTAAGTAGGGAGAAGAAGGTGGGACCTACACAGCAAAAAATAATTAAATTTAAACGACATGTAATGTGTCGCCAATCTATTTTTACATTGATTGGATTAGGTATTTTATTGAAATCTACATTTAAATCAATGCACATAATTAGAGCACGAATAAGCATTAGATATTACATTAAATTTCACTCGAATTTCACCCAAAGTGCATGACACTTTCGTTGCTATAAAATTCAATAAAAATGTATGTGGAAGTAAATTATTAAACCTGTATTTTTCAATCGACGTGTAAAATTATAGCAACACAGTTTGAAAAAAAAATATGGCCGATCTTCAGTTTTTCATCTCATGCAAAAGGTTTGCATAGTAAGTGCGTCGCTGCAAATGGCCGAAGAAATTGTTTGTAAGTTCTGTGCTTCGCATTTCAACGATGTTGAAAGATATATTTACCATTCGCGAGTGCATAAGTGCCAAAAAATAATCGAGTGCGTTATCTCGGAATGCGGTTTACGGTGCAAATCCTTCGACGCGTACAAAAAACATTTGCGTCAGCGGCACCAATATGTGAAAGTCAAGCGCATTTTCCGGTGCTCTGTTGTGTCGTGTGATTGCGTGGAATACAGTGTGAAAACGATGGCCAAACACTTGGCGAAGCACCTCAATGCTGGTCAACCTACATTTTGTCCATTCGGGTGCTGGACAAAAAAACCTTTTGTCACTGTTAACAGCATGCGCATTCACAACATGTACTTCCATCGTAATGGGAACGTACAGGCAGAATGCGGTGAACAAAGGGATTCTGAAGATCTTGCCGGAAGACCCTTGGATCCAATTCCTGAACATGAAGAATGCGTTGATGCTCCGCCGGAAATCGTCAAGAATGAACTAGCAGTCGGAGGATCGGAGTCGGAGGAGTTTGATTGGGGCAGCGGGACCATACATATTTTCGGAACATTGTTTTTAAAGCTGTTGTCACAAAAACATGTTACGCAAACAGCAATCCAGGAAGTGGTCACAGCGTTGGGGGAAGCCGCTGCAGTGCAAAATACTTATGTGGCCAACAGTTGTGTCTTAGTGGGAAACGAAATGGAAGATGAAATTGACAGGGAACTTAAAGAGCGATTCGTGAGCGGTGTATCCCAAAACTACGTAGCATTGATATTTTCAATGTCATGTTCGGGACAAGAGGATTGTTCAGGTCACCTTACATGCGTCAGAAATTCTATCAAGAGCACTATAACTTTGTTCCTTCAGTTCAAATTTCATTGCAAAAGGATAATGAACATAAGGATGCTTTCTATTATTATGTCCCAATACTAGAAACACTTCGAGCAATGTTAAATGATACAAGCATTTACAAAGCTGTGTTTCGGGATAAACTGAAAGTACCCGGATACTTGACGGATTATGACGATGGGTTGAAATTCAAAAATAGCGAGTTTTTTACTCATAAAACTTTAAATATTTTTTTGTACCAGGATGCTGCAGAAATAGTTGTGAATGCCATTGGTAATGCAACTTCTCGGTACAAACTATTGTGCGTGTATATGGTTCTAGGCAATATTGATCCATATTTGCGTTGTAAAACCGAAAATGTACAGCTTGTCCTTCTGTGTAAAAATAAGGATTTTTCATTTTTTGGGGGCGACTGTATATTCCGTCGACTTGTGGAGGACATCAAAATATTGGAGGAAGACGGTATTATTATACATGGTGGTGGTATCCCTGAAACTGTGCGAGGGTCAATATTCACGACCATGAATGATAATCTTGGTGCCCATCAAATTGGTGGACTCGTAGAGAACTTTTCCACGAGTTCTCATTTTTGCCGTACCTGTTATATTGAACATAAGTCGTTCAAAAATGATTGTCTCTATAAGGCAGAATTAAGAACACCTGAGACACATGCGGCTGATCTCCAGATGATCACCAGTAATCCGCATTGTGTCCCATTCAGAGGAGTAAAACTAAATGTATTTTCGATGAGCTGCAATATTTCGAAATGTTTGAACTTGGTGCGGCTCCATGCGTCGCTCACGATCTATTTGAGGGATGGATTAACAGCGATGTCTTCTTAATTTTGAAGCGCATTTCTAAGGAGCTGCACATTTCAGCTCTGTTTATGCAAGGTAGAGTAAATGAGGTTTGCCAGAAACTGAAACTGGATACAAAAATGGTTATCGATTTTACTAGAAAATCCAAGAATTTCAAAGCAAAGGCTTGCGATATTTGGCATCTTGTCCAAATTCTGCCATTTGTTTTTCTCAACAAGCCAATAGATTATGACAATTCACTAATATTAATGTTGATGCTCATTAAAAACATCACAGACATTGTCACTACGCCCGTTGTATCGGAGTCTCAGGTTTATCTGTTGCGATCATTCATAGCGGAATATTTGGAACTCAGAAAAAGTCTTTTTGATATTCCGCTAAGACCAAAACACCATTTTACAACACATTACCCTTGGCTTATATCGCGACTTGGTCCGTTAATGTCCTTTTGTACATTGTTTTGTGAGAGAAAGCACTGCTTCTTCAAGCGAGCCATCCGAAGCACTCTCAACTTCAAAATGTGGTTAAATTCTGTGCTGAACAGCACCAACTATATCAAGCTCTTTTATCACAAGAAAACGCACGTTTTGAAAGGCATTTTGTGGTATCCAAGTACGTAGAATCCTTTGAAGATCTTCCTGAAGCAGTGCGAATGGAGCTAAGCAAGTATGATCTACTCAGTGAAGATGCCTTATATGCTGAGGAAGCATCTTATTGTGGCTACGATTATAATCGAAACGATTACCTTTTTCTCGAACATCACGAGTGTGGAGAAATCTTCTGTGTGGTCCAAATTCAGCTTCTCGTATTCAATAAATCCAATGATCAAATCGTAGTCTATGGTACAAAGCATTCGGTCACTAATATTGTGGAAAAGGGAATTATGGAAATAGCTATTGAAGCCCACGAAACTGTTGCCAGGGACATAACTCAGTTTATCGACCGAGCTCCTCTGAAATCGTTTTGGGAAAGCAACAAACTGTATCTTTTATTCGGCATGCAATTCCTCTAATTTAAGTTAATAATTGAAAAGACGAAGAGAGAAAATGGCAGAAAATTTTAAAATCTACAGAGTTTGTGATGCCTTGCGTATCAAACGAATAACTCTGATAGCACTTCCCACCGTAAGCAGTCTATTGCAGCAAGGTAAGCACAATACTAATAAAACTATACCATAAAAAAAATAGAATAAACATAATAATCTTGATTTTTAATTAGGATCAATTGCGTTTGGTGTCAACATGGACAGCGTGTACATCGAAGCTGATGGGTGTAGAATAACGACGAACCTAGCATTGGCTGCATTTGAAAACACTCTTCTCATGTTATTAGGACAGAATTGAAGCGTGGACCCCAAACATCATGCACACAATGGACCTCAAACCTGCTCTTCATGCTACAGGTAATTTTTATCACATAATATTATACACATATTGTTTTGTTACAAAGCTCAAAAAAAAGTAAAATCTCCTACAATATGGTAAATAGTAAACTGCACTCACTTCGATTATTCGGTCATCTTTGAACCAATTTAGAAACAACGAGGATGATTTCTGAGTACACTATCCACCTAATTAGAAGCAAAAACGTAGTGGGTGGACATTACTACTCACCGTGTTGTAGAAGTTTTCACCATAATACTATGTCCATACTATTGAGTATTACCTAGCTACTCCTTTAGTATGCATGCTCTTAAGCCATGGATTTTAGGTACTTATACATAGAATATATACTTAGTTTCGAAAACATAACTTGCCTGTAAATGAGAAATCACTTTTAATACGTATAGACGCTTCATGTATCATTGTTTTACCATTTTCTGCTATTTTATCAGAACTGTTCGTTTCCTGGACTTAACATAGATTTAGATTCAACCAACTATGTAAATGATGCAAATAGACACAGACTACTAAAATATTATAGTTTGGCAGCGATTGCATTGCCTAATCGTGCCCTGTGATCGTAAAATTCAAACTATCGTGACAAATCTATTTTTGTTGATATATTTGAAATTATGACAGGAACAACAGTTTATTTTTATGTTAACACTGTGCATGACGACCGAATTTTGTGTATATATAAAGCTTGCTGACGTTTATTCATCTTTCTTTTGCACGCGGACAGAACGGATAGGATTTGTTTTCATCAGGAAACGCTTCCGAAGGGTTTCCCGATGAAAACAAATCCTACCTTTTCTGTACGCTCGAAAGAGAATGATGATTAATCGTAAGCAAGCCTTATGACATAGTGGCATGTATATATTTATTTATATAGAATAGACTGGTGGCGCACGCAGCCTTTGTGTACTCCACCGACGGCAACAGGCTAAATTAGGGTCTCACCGACATTTCTCACCAACACGAACGCAGGTTCGTGGTTGCAAACAATCTCATTTGATTTTGCCGTGACAGCTGCTCGTGGTTGCAAACAAACCGAGTAAAAGTGTGAGTGAAACGTGCGTGTACGTACACGATCGCTGAAAGCCTAATTGTCGCTACATGTGATTGTTACACCGACATTTCTGGAGAACGGATTATCATCGGCACTGCGGTATTGTTAGTTGAGAAGTGAGCTTCGCGACAATCGAGTTTTCTCCCGTTTCCTTTGTCGCAACTACGTCGCGACTAGTGCGCATCCTGGCGCCTGGCGGTAGCATAGATGCGCACTAGTCGCGACGTAGTTGCGACAAAAGGAAACGGGAGAAAACTCAATTGTCGTGAGAGCTCACGTCGATTTTCAACTGGAAGCACAATACTGTTTTGACTCAAGTCCCGAAAATGACTCATACACACTTATTTTTTTTCGCCGAGGCCGGTAGAATAAATTACAGTGATCGTGCGCTAGTTGGGACACGACCTCACCCCAACTAGCGAATGCCGTTTGCTAATTGCGGCGTTTTGACAAGCGTCAATGTTGTTTACTTTTTGCATTGAACAAAGGAAAATTTTACGCGCCAGAAAAAATCGATCCAGCCAAACACGGAAACAAAACGTCAATGCGTTTTTGACATCACATTCTGACTTTTAGCTGCTTTTTAATTGGGTTTCGCCCCAATTAGCAAACCCCCAACTAAAAAAAAACCAATTAGCGAACGTTCACTGTACTGAGAATCCAACAGCTGAGATCTCGGTGAAAATCTCGGCAAAAGTTTAAATTACCGACTGGTCGTAAAATTTACGAAAATATCCAGCTGTCAAAATTTGCCGTGTCGTTCGGTAATACTTTGCCGAAGTGCTCGGCGAGGTGCTTTACCGAGATAATGTAAATACAGTAGACGTTCGATAACTGCAATGCTTTTTAACTGCAATTCGATAGTTGCAACAGTTTTGAAATTATCGGACCGTATCAGACTGGTGTCAAACTCAATGACAGCTGCATTGCGCTGCACATTTAGATGCACTTTTATTGCATCTGACGTCTATTGACAACCGTTTGACGTCTAGAATGCGTTGCAGTTATCGAACGGCATTCGTTAGCTGGAAAGTAAACATTTTGCAGTTATCGCTGTAATTATTTTGTAATAACTGTAATAACTGTAATAATTTTTATTTGTTTTTCATTTCAATTATAGAAAAAAAAAACTCAAAACCGTAAAGAAGCCTGAAATCACTCATTTATTTAATCGAAGAACATGAAATGAACTTTCAAAAATGAATATCTGTTAACAAAACGCCGTAATGATGTTTTATGTCCTATTTTATATTTAAGCCCGGAAAGCAGACCTTACACGAGGCATATATTGACAATACTTTTTTCGTCAAACTTTTCATCAAACTTTACTTCAATATTTTCACTGATTAGCCGGCATGGCCGTAGCTGAAGAAAACTCATTTTTTCTTGAAATAATATGAATCAAATAGCGGTATAACGCACAAAACACGCACACACTCAACCGTCATCGACTACTGTGGGCAAACTGTGGGGGGAGATGAGGGAAATATTGAAAAGAATATCAAACTTTTCTGATTTCAATATTTACTTCAATATTTTGGGTTCGCACTCACACGATCAATCTTTTCTTCAATAATCAAGAGTTTGTCAAACTTTTTCCGTCGTGTGGGGTCTGCTGAAGATTTAATAATGCTTAGCATCATTAGTGCTGTCCAATGAGCAGGTTGAAGTCGCTCGAAATTTCTTCCATCCTGCTACATAGTTCGTTTTTGTCAACAAATGAAAACGAACTCTGGCTGATTTGAAGAAACAATACAGATGCGCCGCGGTGTCAGTGTGTCACAAAAGGCAACCAATGTAGTGAAGAGGCATTCCGAGGGGTGCTTGAACGTGTGATTCAATATGCAGTATTACATTTTGAAATAATATGCTAGAAATCATACCATGACCCCATTTTTAAAACTAATTTTAAAATTAAAATTTTGAAAAATATAATTCAAATTTTCAAAAATTGTAAAATTAGTGTAATTTTTGCATTTATCGCATAATTCGGTAAAACAATTTTTGTTGACGACGTTCCGGTTAAATGCGATTTTACAGAACCTGTTCGTTAAATAATTTTACCAAAATAAATTTTGTCTTTATTAAGGCTGTGAACCATTCCACCGATTCGTTTAACTTTTAGTTAAAATTTGACAGTTCGATGGTTATTTTCCCATCGTGGTTAAAATTTTACTCCGAAGCCGACCCATTTGAGTTTTGACAGATTGAAAGTTATTTGGAGCAATTTGGCGCCAATTTTCTCGCGAACAAAGTTTAACTATCGAACTGTCAAATCTAACCATGCTCCGGAGGAGGGTTATTTTTAACCACGGCGAAATAACCATCGAACTGACAAATTCTAACTAAAAGTTAAACGAATCGGTGGAATGGTTCACAGTCTAAGTGTGTAATCGATTAATTTTGAATCGATTACTTTCCAACGATTAATCGATTCAATAATCGACCAGAATTGAGAATAATCGATTAGTTACTAATCGATTAATCGGAATTTTACGACATCTCTAAGTACAGCAAGCTAATATAAATCGGCGCTGTCGCATAAAAAGGCCTATTATGGTTAACTTACCGAATGGGCTTAAATATAAATCGTCGGTGTAACAATATTTATATAGCTAAATATATGATGCATATGTACACTCATGTGTCAATTTGCAGCTGATGTATATACACGCTCGTCTGGCTCAACTCAAATTTGGGTCAGTTTAACTCAAAATCGTAAAAACTGGCTCAAGACAAAATTGAGTTCATGGCCTTGAACTCAATTTTGAGTCATGGTGTCAGATATTTTATTTTGAGTTATATCTACTCAATTTCATAAAATCGAATATTTATGAAATTGAGTTTGTCAAATCAAAAAAAAAATATTTTCATTATTTTATTAAACAACAGAATAAAACAAAATAAAAATGAAAAACGTTTTATTTACATGTTTAACCGTTAATGCATACATAAATTAAATATTATAATGATTTCGAGTGAAACTCGGCAAAGATTTTTCAGCGTTTTGAGGATGATATCTCAGGCTCCAGTCCTGCATTGTCACGGATTCACGCCGAACATCTTGCAAGCCTGCACCAGTTTTAGCCAACGTCCTCCAGTAACACTGGGTTTTCCCCATTAAGTCGTTCAGTGCAGAAATTTCCTTTAAATTTCTCTAAGTCGCCAAACGGAAAGTTCCAAAAATAACTCTGCAGATCAGAATCAAAAGAACTAATTATTTTAATTTAATTAATTAATATGAAACATATCAGTAACTTACCCCATAAGCAGAGATGATTGCTTCTAGCCATATTTGCAGATTAATAACTGGA
The DNA here is from genome assembly GCF_024139115.2 of Armigeres subalbatus. Taxonomy (NCBI): domain Eukaryota; kingdom Metazoa; phylum Arthropoda; class Insecta; order Diptera; family Culicidae; genus Armigeres; species Armigeres subalbatus. The sequence goes on from NC_085141.1 coordinate 68,685,129, forward strand.
CATGCTAATAGAACACAAAGTTGAATTTCCAGTTGGAATGTAGAGCCATTGAAGAAGAAGCATATATAATTAATTGAACTGAAGCTGAACCTGCAGAAAACAATGAAGAAAAATATGAGAAACATAATAGATACTGACAAATATTGGCTAAACTTACGTACTTTTGATTACTATATTTTTCCACTAAATATTGTCACCCATATAAAGCGTTTGGAATGCGGTTTGGACTTAGGCATTTTTTCTCAGTGAACTCAGTTTTGTAATTTAGCCGTTTTATATTATTTTGAGTGGCAGTTACTCAAATTCATAAATCTCGTTTACTCAGCGTTTGACGTCTCAGAAGAAGTTATGAATTTGAGTTAAATCGACCCAAATTTGAGTTCAGCCGGACGAGCGTGTAGATACCTTCTGTCAAAGCTGCAGTTTGTTTTCTTCTGTATCGAAGTGTTTATTCGTCGTAGCCGTATTTATTATTCCGAAAAATAATATAATAACTTCGATGAAGATTCGTCTAACGAAAATTCCAACCAGTAAGTTTGAGTACCTGACCAAACTTAATTACTGGAAGTTCACCGCAGCGTATTTAGAAGGATTAGATGACGACTACCCGTTATAGTTAACTAGAACTGCATGTGAGTCCATGATAATCTATCTTCTCTTTTCTGCATTGGCATTACATCATCTGCTGGAACATCGCCGCCTCATAGCTTAGTGTTCATTAAGCACTTCCACAGTTATTAACTGCCAGGTTTTTTAGCCGTTACCTTTTCTGCATTCGTATATCACGAGGCTAGCACGATGATACTTTTATGCCCAGTCGAGATAACTTCCAATCCAAAAATAGTCTAGACCGGCATCGAGAATCGAAACCAGCCACTCTTAACACGGTCTTGCTTTGTAGCCGCGCATCTTACCACACGTCTGAGAAGGGCCCCTTGATAATATGCAATGCTAAAACTTGCGAAAATGATTCTATGTAATTTTGTATATAATTTTGCGCTAGTATTGTATTAAGTTTAATTATTATTTTTGTTCAACACACTTTTCTCAAGACATTCCCAATTTAATGCACCACTACCCTGCCGTGAATCGCATATTTGTCCCATCTTCGCTGGGTTTCCTATCCATATAGGACAAGTATACGATTCATGGCAGTACCTTTCTCGCATTTAGCCAAGACAAACCATCCATCATTTCATTATAAACTTTAAAACACAATTGTCGATCGTTATCAAATTCATTAGTGTTCAACTAGACTTTGCCCCTGTCGAATGCAACTTATTACGAGAAAATCTGTTAAGGATTACTCCATGAAAAGATGGCTAATAAATTAAATTCTTAGCTTTCGTGCACTCACAAAAATGGAGTGAAATGATAGCCTACAACTTTGTTCCATTACAAAGGCAAAATCGTGGTAATCGTGCTCACTAGATGAACATTACATTTTATTCTCGTTACGACACATCTTCGTGGCAACGTGCCTATTTTTACGCACAGGGGAACTGTACCGGTATGAATGAAAAATTTAAATGATTTTATGATTGGTTTGCAACTTGATCTACTAGTATTGTAACTAGTAAGCTCTAAATCAACGTAAGATCCGCGGCTACGAGACTATGCCGAAAATGGTTGGGTTACAATCCACGATGTTGAGATGAAAGAAACTATTAGTGAGTTGACAGAAACTATCAGTTAGTAATTGCGATCCATGTGAGCAAGATGCGCAGCTGGAGGTGAGTGGATAGAAAGTTGATCAAGATAAAATAGATAGAAGAATCAAAATAATTGCTCAGAGGGAGTCAAAAGTAAATAACTAGTATAATTGAGTCCCTTTTGAGCGTAAATTGTTTTGAGGTTGAGTTGATGGAAAGTTGATCAGTGCGCAATTGCGACAGTAGAAGCAAAAGTACCCAAATACTTATGGCGCTGTTAGCATTAAATATGTTTTCCCGATACAGGATTCAGTATGCTAAATATGACCGTTAATTGTGTGTCATATTATAGAGTATGTTTTGTTCTGTTAACTATATTATTTTGAAATATTAAGGACCGGTACTTTGGCCAACAAGCCACGGCAAACAAGAAGTTGGTCACGCGATATGGAGTGACATTAGCAACCCATGTGAGCACACAATGTTTGCTTTGAGGTTGAATTGATAGAAAGTTGATCAGTGCGCAATTGCGACCAGCATGAGCGCACAATTATTGCTTTGAGGTTGAATTGATAGAAAATCTCAGTAAGCAATTGTCACAAATATGAGCGCAAAATGTTTGCTTCGAGGTTGAGTTGATAGAAAGTTGATCAGTGCACAATTGCGATTCAAGTGAGCGCAAAATGTTTGCTTTGATGTTGAGTTGATAGACATAATCAATACGCAATTGCGATCCATATGAGCGCACAATGTTTGCTTTGAGGTTATTTTGATAGAAATTGTCAGGGCGTAATTGCGATTCATTTGAGCGCATAAAGTTGTCTTAGAGGTTGCATTGATAGAAATTGTCAGTGCACAATTGCGACCTATGTGAGCGCAAAATACTTGCTTTGAGGTTGAGTTGATAGAAAGTTGATCAGTGCACAATTGACCTTTCCGGTTCACACGTGCAGCACTTTTTCAATTTTTGTTTTCGATTTTAAAAAATAGTTAGAGGCTTGAAAATATGGGTTTTTAGGGAAAGTTGACCTTAAATAAGCCAAAGAACCGACTGAGAAAATAAAACGAGATACAATTGCGGGAAAGGTCAATTGCGATCCATGTGAGCGCTAAATTTATACTTTAATGTTGAATAGATAGACAAAATTAGTGCTCAATTGCGATCCATATGAGCGCTAAATGTTTGAGGTGGAATTGATAGAAACTGTCAGTGCGCAATTGTGACCCATGTGAGCGCACAACCACAGAGAAACAGACGTCTCACTTGGAACAAAATGCAATTCAAATCATCGTCACCAAAACATTATCACTGTTATCACCCAATGCTAGAAGCATTGCAGGTGAACAAACGGCAACCAGATGGCGGTAGTGAGCAAACGTTAAACACAAGCAAAACCGATGGAAGCGCCATCGGCGGTGGCCGATCGACCACCTACAACAAATTGAATCCACCGTTAAAAAGATGAACGGTGGAACATGTGTAGAGTGAGACGTCTGTTTCTCTGTGGCACAATGTTTTCTTTAATGTTGAGTTGATAGAAAGTTGATCAATGCGGAATTGCGATCCATGTGAGCGTAAAATGGTTGCTTCGAGATTGAGTTGATAGAAAGTTGATCAATGCACAATTGCGATCCATGTGTTTACTTTAATGTTGAATTAAATAATAGACAAAATCAGCGCTTAATTACGATCCATACGCACAATGTTTGCTTTGAAGTTGAGTTGATAGAAATTGTCATGCATAATTGCGACCCATGTGAGCGCGCAATGTTTACTTTGATGTTGAGTTGATTGAACAGCGCGCAATTGCGATCCACGTGAGCGCGAAATGTTTGCATTGAGGTTGAGTTGATCGAAGGTTGATCAGTGCACAATTGCGACCCATATAAACGCAAAATAATTTGCTTGAGGTTGAATTGATGAACAAATTCAGTGCGCAATTGCGATCCATATGAGCGCACAATGTTTGCTTCGAGTTTGAGTTGATAGAAACTTGTACTTTAACTCTAAGTACTTTTAAAATTTAAGACAAAAATCGAATAAGTGCTGTTTTTTTAAGATTGGCTCGATTTTGAACGGAAATCGGGTGAATTTGTCAGGCCAGTTCACACGTGTAGCACTTTTTCGGTTTATGTTTTCGATTTGAAAAATAGTTAGAGGCTTCGAAAAATATAGGTTCTTTGGAAAAGTTGACCTTAAATAAGCCAAAGAATCGTCTAAGACAATAAAACGAGATACATTTTTTGACGGGAAAGGCCAATTGCGACCCATATGAGCGCACAATGTTTGCTTTGAGGTTGAGATGATAGAAAGTTGATCAGTGCGCAATTGCGGCCAGTATGATCGCACAATGATTTCTTTGAGGTTAAATTGATGGAAATTGTTAGTGCGCAATTGTGACCAATGTAAGTGCAAAATGTTCGCTTCGTGGTTGATTTGATAGAAAGTTGATCAATGTACAATTGCGACCTATATAACGATATGAGCGCACAATGTTTGCTTTGAGGTTGAGTTGATAGAAACTGTCAGTGCGCAATTGCAACTATCAGTGTATGATAATAGTAGTTTGTGCAACTAGTTGCAAAAAGATGATTTTTTCAGCACGAGTTGTAGAGTAGAGTGGGGCAAGAGTGCGCGTGGGGTAAGAGTACGTTTCACTTGTCTTGCAATAAGGGTTCTACTAAAACGAATCTCAATAATTTCAATATTTTTTCCACTAGGTAACATGAAGGAAGAGTATATGAATCATCGACACTGATTTGATATGCAGAAGCTTGCTTTATAAGGGCCACATGATCGATTGAAAACTAAGTGCGTACTCTTGCCCCACTCTACTCTACGTTTATCCATCGAGGCTTGCCGAGTTGGATAAATACTACAAGTGCTGAAAAAATCGAGTTTTGCAACGAGTTGCACACGCTATTTTTTGCAATGACGAAAAATGGGCTTTGATATGATAAATCTATACCAAAACTGTACAATCGAATTTACTCCACATGATCACTCATGCCAATAAATTATGTTGCGGCAGAGAACAATAAGATTCCATCTTATCGTGCCAAATTACATAGCTTGAAAAGCTATAAAGCGATGAACGCAATTCCCTTTGGAAAATTGTGATGTTATGTCCAACAAACCATTTCATTTATTACGAAACGCTTAGAGTACACTATTTAAACACTCACCCAAACTAATTCAGCAAAATGTAGTCAAGTAACTACTGTCCCAATGAAGGTTTTTCATTATAGCACCCAAATGAGTGCTATAATGAATATTATGCAACCCATTTGAGTTGCATAATGGTCATTAAAGCACCCATTCTGTTGGTATGGAAAAGTAGGCCGTTTTATCACTCAAATGACAACTGTAAACCAGGTATTATGATCAGGAATTGCAAAAATTTTATTTTTGTCTGCCTCATGATAATGAATACTATTTTTCAAGGATCGTAGAGCAATGTACATCTGTTTTGGTCAATTATGCAGTAGCATCCTCAGTCAGTCAAAGGTTTCTAGCTGAGCTAAGATACATATATTGTTGGTCCTTTGTGTATCGGATTTAGTAATTGAAAACTTAACAATGTTCGAACAACATAATTTTACTCTTTCATTTCAAACAGGACCAATAATGATGAATTCGATGGTAGACCAATCGGTACATCCGGTTGTGACAGTTCCTCAAATCGTATCAGTCGTTTCGGAAGTTGATCATCAATCATGTGATGTGCAAATAATGTCAAGTGACAGTCGGCTTTCAAGCGCCCCTCCAGAGGAGTTAGCGTCAATCTACGACGATGGCGAGAAAGGCCTCACTGAAGAGATTATCGAATATGTCGCTGGATCCATGCCATCTCCTTCCGAAGGATGCGAAGAAGCTGAACAAAGCAAAGTAAACATTGAAAGTCAGTCAAACACAGCCAGTATGGAAATGTTATATCCGAGTGAGCAGAATCAAGATGAATCAAATCAACCGAATGGCACTACATCAACCAGCAATGTTGAAAATGAATCTCCGAATATCAGTCCCAAACGCAACTCCTCCGAAGGTGCGCTGCTTACAAAATGCACATCAACCAGCAATGCTGAAAATGAATCTCCGAATATCAGTCACAAACGCAACTCCTCCGAAGGTGCGCTGCTTACAAAATGCACAAAGAAACAAGCATCCACGGAGATGAAATTTCGGTGTTTCGATATCAATTGGAGCAAAATCAGTGACCACCTTCTGGATCGTTTGCGAGCCCTACAAGAATTTAAAAAATCCAATCCAGGTGTATTTATACCCGCAGCGATACGTATCACCAAGACAGAACTAACGACATTGATAAACACCGTGGTAGAACAGCTTCGAATTATCGATACGAGAATCAGAGCCGATACTATGGAAACAGTCGCACGTCAAATTCTTGAAAAGTTCCCGGCATTAGATTACACTGACGACGATGGGTTTGGAGGCGGCCAAGGTTACATCGAGCTGAAATACAAAATGATTAATCGGAACAACTATTTAAACCGGTTCAGAAATTCTCAGCCACATCAAACACTTATTAATTCAATGAGTCTAAAGAAGAAGCGGAACGAACGAGCAGGAACTCTGAGTGAATACTGGGCGAAATCTGCCAACCAGTGTGATAAGGTTGTTCAAGCAAAATTGGTTAGAGATGAACCGAACTTGCTTTCAAACGAATTTCTGCTCCTATCACAACCTTACGTTCGGTTCAGGCTTGATGAGAAAATTAATACAGCCATCATGTTGAAACAACTGCCGGTTCTACGACGACGTCTCCTTCTGAATTTCCATTTCAATCAGGCTACCGGAGTGAACGTTACAGAATTTCGTAAATATTTTGCATCGAAGAGGGAAAAAATCATCCGGTACTCACATGCTGTCAAATCCAATAAGAATCTGACAGAAGCATCAACCGACTTTGAAATACTGGAATTTCTTTGTTTGCTTGTAGGAGAGAACTTCGAAGATTTCCTGATCAAGAAGGAAGTGAGTATACCTTCATATAGTAAAGTTTAGCGAATTATTTTTGATTAATTGTTTTTAGATTGGTACACGTATTGATGACATATTTATTGGCAGTCCAGGCCCAATTATGGTATCTGTTGGTAAGTTTTTTATAAAGCTACATATCCGAACCAATATTTCAGAAGGAACTGCTTTTGTAAACAAGTGCTTCTCGCGTCTCTGGTGGGTTAATTTGTGCTCACCCACGCAATCCAGCACCATTTAATGAAAGAAGAGATTTTGCTGCTTTCACCAGTGGTGTTGGATTGCGTGAGTGGGCTCAAATTAACTCACCAGCTACGTGAGAAGCTCTTGTTTACAAAAGCAGCTACGCCCTTTTGAAATGTTGGTGCCGATATTTTTGTCATGCACTACTTATTCAGACTGCAGGCATTATCACTTAATAAAGAGTTTCTAGTAGGGTGGTTCAAAAAATCGATTTTGCTCCACAGTGCTCTTCTGATTCTTTACCATGTTCTGAGTGTCCTCTAAAACATTGAGCTCATTTGGATTAAAACTGATTTAGCACAAGCCGTTCCAAGTTTGCATGCAAATTAGTATGAAGAAATTTATTTTTTCATTGTACTGTTAATGACGTTTCCCCATTAAGCGCAGGTTTAAAGAAAACCTACATAGCTAAAAGGGATACTCCTTCCACCCAACGAAAACCGCATGTTGATTAATCGTCCCAATAATTAGTAATCGATTTTAAGACAAGTTGCGAATCTTTAGTCATGATCGTTAAACTTTTTTGAGAGCATCACTGAAATGTGCAATGCAACATAGTAGCCTGAATTTGTGTGTGCTATCTTTCGCGCCACAAGCAGCAATGTTACCTGTTGAGGAATGACGCAATTAGCTCCAGAAAACCACGGTATAGATTAAATTTGATTACTAATTATTGGAACGATTAATTAAGATGCGGTTTTCGAACAGTGGAATCTTTTGAATATTTCTTTTAGCTATATAGGTTTTCTTCTAACCTGCGCTTAATGACGAAGCGTCATTATCAGTATAATGATAAAATAAATTTCCTCATACTAAATTGCATGCAAAATTGAAACGGCTTGTGCTAAATCAGTTTAAATCCAAATGAGCTCAAATTTTCAAAGGACATTAAGAACATGATAAAGAATCAGAAGAGCGCTGTGGAGCAAAACGATTTTTTGAACCACCCGAAGTGAATAGGTTATTGAGGTTAATGGATATTAGATATAAAAATATTGGAACAGTTGGGAATTTTATAAATTAATGTTGAAGAAAAGAAAAAAAAGTAGCATAGTGTGCTAGAAGAAGATATTACTTTTTTTTTCGTGTAGTGCAATCATTTGCGATTAATCTTCAAATGCTACAGCACGTACAATATTCATGAAGTATGTACCGTTGTGTTTGTGGCATGCAATCACTGACAATTCTCCTGTTAACAGCATTTTTTGTTACATAATAGTTCTATTTATTGAGGCGACCTGAACTTACTTTTATTTGGAGCGACTTGCTTGAGTTTGCTGCAAACAGAAAACTATCAATTTATTTCAAGCTCCTCTCATGTCTGAATTTACAAATTCGAGAGGTAAAGGAACAATGCGTTAGATTGTAAGAGACAGCGAAATCGTTCATGGCAAAGTATGCGACAACGATTTTGAAATTTCCGTATAATTTTCAAAACGAAATTTAATTAAAAAGTAGATAGTAAATGCAAAGTGCGTAAAAATGAAAAGCTAGAGTCAGAACACCTTATTCCACAATATATATTTTTTTCGTAGAATGAACCTAAAATATAGCTTTTCATTTTCTTGCCCTTTGCATTGAATTTTTATTTAAATTTCGTTTTGATAATATTTATAATAATTTTTTGATAATAACCGTATACCTACTTTGGTATAAACGATTTTGTTGTTTCTCACCATTGCATATTTTTTCCTTTTACCTATCGAATTCGTCCATTTTTATAAATGCAAACACGAATTTGAAAATATTTGCAATCTACTTCGAACTACAATTGAATAGGGCTAAAACAATGATGATACGACTACAAACTTTTACTATCTTTTTATTCTACTGATAAATAGTGCACATTGTTCTAACACATTTTTATTTTATGTTTTCAGACATAGGTAATGAAAGATCCGTATTCTACATCTACGCTAACGAAACGCGATTGACTGAGGGCGCAGTTGATATAATTACTGCTATGGAAGATATTTTCACTATACACTTTGTTCATAATTTTATGTACACTAAAGTCTCGTCGAAGTTCATGGAATTTATTCAGGAATACTTCCTGAAGATAATAACTATGGCGGCATCAAAATCGAACGCTAGCCGCGTAGGCCAGAGACAGCGTTCAGTCAGAAAAGTGATTGCTGCCTTATCAAATTTCGAAGTTACCAATCCACCAGACACAGATGCTTGATTTACCACTATTGAAAGGTGTTCAAACCGCTTACGATGGATACAAGAATAACTAATAAATAAATATAACTTCTCTGCATTGAACACTTTGTTTTTAATATTGAAAAACTATATCGGAAATACCAATTGTAATAATATGCTTCCACATACTTTAATATAGATGTCTAAGGTTTTGTATTTTTATATGTACTATGCCAGATGCCGTTGGGTTTAGGGCAATTTTTTTGGAACCTAAAGTAGCATTGAATATCAGAATTCGGTTAAAAGTAGGTTGACCAAATCTGTATTACAATATTCTGATTTCAGTTTAATTCGGGTAGGACTTCTTTTCCCATCCCTAACATTTATTACTCAGCCGCATTTCAAACAAATCACTTGATTAAGTATACAGTATGTTATGGTTTTTTAGTATTGTACAAAAATCAGGTGAATTGGTTGAAAAGGGACTGATGAGTAATAAAGGGAGGCAATCCAGGTTTTCACGATATAAAAATACACTGTCGTGTAATATCACAAGCATAGTGCATGGCAAAACAAACATGTAAAATTAAACGTCATTTAAACGTTCCATAACCATATAATAAAGGCATGTAAATTTATGAATTAATTGAATTTTCAATTTATTTCCATGCTCCAAATATGTGCATGAAAATAAATGTAATATCACATTATAATTTTAACTGTGTATGCTGGGTCATTAGGCCGAATGACCATTAGGTCGAATGACAAGTTAGGAGTGAATAGTGTGAAGTGAGCAGTGAGAAGTAAAAACTAAAAAGTGGAAAGAGAAAAGTTAGAAGTGAAATGCTATAAATGAGAAGAGAGAAGTAAAAAATAAGGAATGAGAAGAGAGAAGAAAGAAGAGAGAAGTGAAAAGTGATAAGTGATATGCGAGAAGTGAGAAGTGAGTAGGGATAAGTTTAACGGGAGAAGAAGGAAGAAGCTGAAAGGAAAAGAAAAAAGGAAGAAGAAAGAAGTGAGAAGAAGCAATCTGAGCAATGCAGCAAATAGGTAGGAAAGTGTAGATCTATTGCATCCACAGCTTCTTATCTACCACACTTTTTCGAATGCTCAGAACAGTGGGTGCGGTTGACCTCCAGGGGAATGTCATTTGAAACTTGGTGGTCGTTATCGCTGGGGAAAACAGGATAAGTATCAAAATTTATAAATTATTCCGGAAGCATGTTTTTATAAGCTGACGGGCCTTCAAGAAGCTTTGTCATCGAAATGGGTATACTAATGGAATTGTTGAAAATCAGGTCAAGTTCCAGTTGTCATGTAAATCCACTGAAGAAAACTAATATTGCCAGGGTTTATTCTAAATGAGGGTCCCCATTGGGTCCCACGGAAACTTGTTTAAGGATGACCAGTCCATTGTCAATCCATCCTATGGTCTAATTACTCATCAGATAATGCTACCAAAATAATTTCATGGATTTTGATTCTCATATTGCCAGGGTTTCTTCAAAATGAGTTTGTGGCCACTTTAGGCTTCACGGGCAACGGTTTCCGGAATAACTGTTCCGGGATCAAATCACAAGATGGTCCTGTAACGTAGGAAAGTTCTTCTTCTTATTGGCATTACATCCTCATACTGGGACAGAGCCGCCTAACAGCTTAGTGTTCACTTAGGCACTTCCACAGTTATCAACTGCGATGTTTCTAAGCCAAGTTACCATTTTTGCATTTGTATATCATGAGGCTAACATGATGTTACTTTTATGCCCAGGGAAGTCGAGACAATTTCCAATCCAAAAATTGCCTAGACCGGCACCGGGAATCGAACCCAGCCACCCTCAGCATGGTCTTGCTTTGTAGCCGCGCTCTTACCGCATGGCTAAGAAGGGCCCATCTACGAAGTTAAGTTATATTCTTTTAATTTCCAACGAAGTTCATCATTCATGACGCAAGACATTTTGATTTGGTTGACCATATCTTCAATTTACACCAATTTTGGAACTTAGCACAGTAAATAATCAGGTAATCAGGTTATCATTTTATATCCGTGGGTACCCGGGTCCTCCTTAGCCGTATAGGGCCCTTCTTAGCCGTGCGGTAAGACACGCGGCTACAAAGCAAGACCATGCTGAGGGTGGCTGGGTTCGATTCCCGGTAGGCAATTTTCGGCTTGGAAATTGTCTCGACTTCCCTGGGCATAAAAGTATCATCGTGTTAGCCTCATGATATACGAATGCAAAAATGGTAACTTGGCTTAGAAACCTCGCAGCTAATAACTGTGGAAGTGCTTAATGAACACTAAGCTGCAAGGCGGCTTTGTCCCAATGTGGAGATATCATGCCAATAAGAAGAAGAACCCGGGTACCCTGTCGGTAACGTAAGGGTGCTTTATTTGTCGGTAACAAAAGGGGTCGCTGTTATTTGCCTAACGTCCACCTAGGAGCGGCTTGGGTAGTATAATGATAAATGTTATCAAGAATGGCCTCATCATCTGTCACTAGCGGTGCTACATTGTCGAACTCGTACGGTATAGGAGGCCATATCGACAAGCAGTGTGTCGGAAACAAACCATCCACTATCCTGGCCAACAACTCCGCGGTCTTCACATGGCGTGTGCATTAAGTCCTAGCCATAACTACCCTGTCGACATCCCCCAAGGGATGTCCATCAGGATGGGACACCATCCTGCACAGTGCATCCAAGAATTTCATAGTTCAGCTTGCTGCAGCGTCTATGAAGATCCGCCGTCTCTCGAGTCTATCCTTATATGTTTTGGCACGTCGAAGTCTTCTTTTAGCTTAGGACAAGTTCTACGAAGGTTTGCAATCTAGTCGTTAATGTCCAGCTCTATGTTGTGGTCTCCTGGGCATGGACACGTTACCCGATCTTGTAAATATAGTGATCCTCACCATTTAGGCCTAATGTGGTGACCTCTATTATCTTCTTCGGATCAGTATCTTGCATGGAATTACTCACTAAGGAGCTGCACCGATGTGTCGGTCATGTGTCCTCAAAACTCCACAACCTCACGCAAAGGGGCCCTCCTTAGCCGTGCGGTAAGACGCACGGCTACAACCATGCATAAAAGTATCATCGTGCTAGCCTCATGATATACGAATGGTAAACTGGCTTAGAAACCTCGCAATTGATAACTGTGGAAGTGCTTAATGAACACTAAGCTGCAAGGCGGCTCTGCCCCAGTGTGGGGATGTAATGCCAATAACAAGAAAAAGAACTTCACGCAAAAACAAGCGTTCCCAAATTCGTGGACCAGCAAAAATACACCGTGATTCAAGTAATAACCTCGGGAAAACAATCACGTTTTCCAGAACGTTTTAGAAAACGTGACTGTTATTCCCGAAACTGTGGCTCAAAATATATCGTGATCTTGCCAGTTCACGAGTTCATGAACGCTTTTTTTTTTTTCAAAATATTAGTGTTTATTACTAGAAAATTTAAGGAAGCTCATTAAAGCATTTTTAGAATGCCTAGTGAATCCCTTTGAAGTTTAAATCGTTGTTCGATGAATTTCGAGATAAGAATTTTCAGATTCCTGAAAGTTTGTAATAATTATAATTATCTATGTACAATGAACGGTTCCGAAACTTTTGATTTTATTATCTCTTTTAAATTACAGTAGAGAACATATCGCTTTCTGACTAATTGAAATGTTTTACACCCCACTGGTATTGTTAGTACGACTTGACCTGTGTATCAACGCTTCTGGTTAAATCGTACCAACGCTGCATAAAGCCATCGCTTGTTCCTTGGCGCCATTTGTGGGCTACCAGCGCACTTTTCCCTCTTTTGAATTGCATTGTAAGTATTACCACCGTGCGAATCCTCAGTGGTCACTCTTATGGAGAATATGCTGCAACGAATTCCATACCAAACACCCGAATGGCAGTCGCCCGAAAAGACTAATCTCGCATCAAACCATATGAAGGTACTCTAATTATGTCCAATAAAGTAGTTTTCTGAATAGATTTACTTGTTTTCGCACATTGGATAAACGGATATCAATCACATTATTTTAGCTTTCTTTCATCTAAAATTTACAACTTTCATTAGTATAGCGACACGATTAACCAAAGCTAAAATCGCTTTGGTTAATCGTGTCGCTATATGTCCTAATAGTACTCGTTGCCAAAGTTCAGCTTACGATTAAAGCAGTACATAATTGCTCACCTTACAGCTTTTACAAACGATTTATAAATAGTATAAATCAGTGATCCCCAGCATCATGGACCACACAAAAATGTTGTGCTGATGAAGCAGGCCGCAGTATTTTTAAAACATTTGTTTATCAGTAGTTATTGAATCTTCTTCGTTCTTTATTGGTATTGTATCCCCAAGCTGGAACATTGCCGCCTCGCAGCTTAGTGTTCATTAAGCTCTTCAACAGTTATTAACTTCGTGGTTTCCAAGCCAAGTAACCATTTTTGCATTTGTAAATCATAGCATCTTTCTTCATAAATCTTCTTCATCATAGCACCTTTCATCCTTCACAGCATCACCGATTCTGTAATTTCGATCTTATATTTTTTATGCTCGAAGTTTATTGTTCACTATAACCTATCATAGCAAATAACGGAGGGGTTCTGATAAAAACCCTATTGGGATTCTGAGAAGCATCCACTCGGGAATCCGTCTGGAATTCTGAACAGAATCCGTTTGGGACTCTTAACAGAATCCAATTGAGATTCTGAAAAGAACTCGTTCGTGATTCTGAACAGAAATCCAGTCAAGATTCGGAGAAGAATTCTTTCGGAATTCGTTTAAATTTTTGAATAGCGTCCGTTTAGGATTCTGTTTGAGATTCTGAACATAATCTGTTGAGCTGAATACGTTTGAAGCTTCTGAGCAGAATTGGTTTGCGACTCTGAAAAAAAAGTTCAAATGTTGTTCTGAACAGAGTCCATAGTCAACATATTTCCTGGAGGTAATAATCCATTAAGATTTATGTTCAATTTCGCCAAACTAAACTTATTTAAAAAAAAAAATCAAGCATTCTTGTTATGGAGCATTTCAATAATGCTATCGTTTTTACCTGTATTCCAATCTTTAGTTCCTTTAAATGTACGATTAAAAACAAAGTTGCTATTATTATAATCTGGGGGATAAAATGGAAATTTATTTGCTGTCGGCCTATATAATATGCTTATATGAAGTTCTTCTTCTTCTTCTTATTGGCATTACATCCCCACACTGGGACAGAGCCGCCTCGCAGTTTAGTGTTCATTAAGCGTTTCCACAGTTATTAACTGCCAGGTTTCTAAGCCAGGTTACCATTTTTGCATACATTAAACGCGACGCGAGACTGGACACAACACGTGTTGTGTCCAGTCTCGCGTCGGGTTTTATGTATGTGAATAGTTCTTAAGTTAGCACAATTTCTAAAAAATGAGTACTATTTTTGCATTCGTATATCATGAGGGTAGCACGATGATACTTTTATGCCCAGGGAAGTCGAGACAATTTCCAATCCGAAAATTGCCTAGACCGGCACCGGGAATCGAACCCAGCCACCCTCAGCATGGTCTTTTTTTTTTATCTATTGCATTTATTTGACAGGCTCAGGCGTGTATAACACTTAACGGAGCCGAGACTCTTTATGATATTTAAAAACTATATCATTATTATTAACAGTTAGTAGGGGAAAGGGACATTGACCAAGATACTCGTGGTGACTCAAGGTTAGATTGCGTAATTTCAGGATGGACAGGGTTGGGATTTTGGTTTTGGGTTTTTTCAGCTGCTCATCCGGGTATTTGACGTCAAAAACGTTGTAGCGTAGCGTCGTGCTCCAGTTGTGGTTCGTCAGGGAGCATCTTCCGGATGGCCAGAGCTTCATGGTACACGGAACAATAAGACAAAGACAAGAAAAAAAAAACTTGGAAAGAAAAAAAATGAAATATTAGACTTTGATGTCAGACGAGCAAAGAAAAACATAGATAGCCTGCATATATACCACATCGCGATCCCCCAAAACACTTCTTACTTCCCTGTAGGGTTGTTTACCTTGGGCCACAAGGGTATCCAATAGTTGCTCTCTGGAGGCGTCGTTTTCCGAGCAATACCAAACTACGTGATCGATGTCATCGTAACCGGCTCCACACCTACATATATTGCTATCGACCAGGTTTATTCTATAGAGATGTGCGTTTAGTGAATAGTGATTGGACATAAGCCTCGACATCGTGCGGATAAAGCCTCGACTTAAGTCCTCACCTCTGAACCACGCTCGCGCAGAAACTTTAGGAACTATGGAAAATAGCCACCGTTAAAGTTCATTGTTTGACCAAATCATTTGCCAATTTTGAAGAGTACTCTGACGGACTAATGGGAAGAACTTGTTGTTCGAGATTTGTCTACCATAAACTTTACCTTCCTTTGCTGGCGAGTCCGCCTTCTCATTGCCATAGATTGGACGGGATAGATGGGATGGGACCCATACAAAGGTAATCTTGAATGTTCTTCCGACAAAATCACGCATCTGCTCTCTTTTGTTTGTAAGAAAGTATAGGATGCATGCTTAACAGGTTTCATCGACCGGAGTGCCTCGATAGAACGAAGACTATCCGAGAAGATGAAATAATGGTCTACGGGCTGATCGGAAATTATCTCCAAAGCGAAGTTAATTGCTGCCAGCTCAGCAACATAAACCGAACACGGTTCCTGAAGTTTTCGGAAGGTGGTTGAATTTACATTGAAGACTCCGAAGCCACTGGATCCGTTGATGCGAGAACCATCAATGAATTATCTGTTGTTGCAATTGACATGTTCATATTTTTCGGAAAAAATAGAGGGAATGGAAAGATTTCGAAGATCTGGTATACCTTGAATAGCATGTTTCATGAACAGATCGTATTCAATGGAGGAACTGTCGTTGATGAAGCTAACTCGTGGTGGATTATAACATGGAAGACAAAGATCTGTCGATATGTAGTTGAGGTAGACCCTCAGGAATCTTGACTGACGAATCAGTTCAAGCATATTATCGAAATTTTCTAAGACAAGTGTGTTACTTGTTCCACATTTGATCAGTATTCTAAGTGAGAGTTCCCAGTAGCGGTGCTTTAAAGGAGTGACTCCAGCAAGCACCTCCAGGCTCATGTTATGCGTTGAATGCATACAGCCAAGAGCAATACGCAAACAACGATATTGAATTCGTTCCAATTTGATCAGGTGGCACTCAGCTGCTGAGAGGAAGCAGAAAGAGCCGTACTCTAAAACAGAGAGAATAGTCGTTCTATATAGTTTGATGAGATCTTCCGGTGAGCGCCCCACCAAGTTCCGGAGATAGAACGTAGAAAATGAGTCCTTTTTCGGCATTTCTCTATCAAATAATCAATATGGGTTTTCCAGGTACACTTAGAATCAAACCAGACCCCAAGGTATTTTGAAGATAAAGATTGGTTTATGTTATCATTCAACAGCTTTAGTTTCAGTTGAGCAGGGTACCGCTTCTTAGTAAACACAACCAACTGAGTTTTTGCGGTGAAAACTCGATCCCTAAATGTCTGGCCCAAACAGTCAGATTATTTAGGGAACTTTGCAATGGTCTTTGCAGGACTTCTGCACATGAACCTCTTAGCGAGATCACGGCATCATCTGCAAGTTGTCTAAGTGTGCATTGTTCTCCCAAACAATCGTCAATATCTTTAACATAGAAATTGTAAAGCAAGGGACTTAAACATGATCCTTGGGAAGGCCCATGTAGCTATTTCTGGAAGTTGTCAGAGTGCCGAGAGTAAAGTTCATATGTTTCACTGACAACAAGTTGTACAAGAAATTATTTAAAATAACGGGTAATCCACTACTGTGCAGATTTGCCGACAGTATTTCTATGGAAACTGAATCAAAAGCGCCCTTAATATCCAAGAAAACTGAAGCCAATTGCTCCTTATGCGCAAAGGCCAGCTGTATATCTGAAGAGAGCAACGCTAGACAATCATTTGTTCCTTTACCTTTCCGAAAACCGAACTGAGTATTTGATAGTAATGCATTTTGTTCGACCCAATGATCAATTCTTGAAAGGATCATTTTCTCCAATAATTTCCTCATGCACGATAGCATGGCAATCGGTCGGTATGAATTGTGATTAGACGCTGGTTTCCCAGGCTTTTGAATAGCTATTACTTTGACCTGTCGCCATTCAGGTGGCACAATGTTGTACTCCATGAAACAGTTGTACAGGTCAAGTAATCGTCTTTTTGCGATATCTGGGAGGTTTTTCAGAAGATTGAATTTGATGTTATCGCATCCCGGAGCAGAGTTATTCGATGAAAGAAGAGACATAGAAAGTTCCAGCATTGAGAATGGTCCACCCAAAGAACCGGGATCAGTGACTGATTCTCGAAATAGCGGTTCTGCTGGTACGGAATCTGGACAGACCTTTTTGCGAAGTTGAATATCCATCGATTGGAGTATTCTTCACTCTCGTTGGTGGAAGTGCGGTTCCGCATGTTGCGGGCCGTTTTCCAAAGTGTTGTCATTGAGGTTTCTCGTGATAGTCCCTCGACAAAACGTCGCCAGTAGCTACGTTTTTAGCCTTGAGAAGATTTTGAGCTTTCTTTCAAGACTCAAATACTCTTCGAAAGCTCTGTCCTTCCGTGTTTACGGAAGGCCTTGAAGGCATCAGATTTCTCAGAATACAACTTAGTACATTCATCATCCCATCCAGGAGTGGCTGGTCTTCTTATGACAGATGTACTTGGAACGCGTCGTTTCTGAGCTTCTAGTGCGCTTTTTTGAATCAACTCAGTAAGGAATCGATACTCATCCAGTGGCGGAAGAATATCAGTTGACTCAATACCAATTTTTACCGCCGATGCAAATTTTTGCCAGTCAATGTTCTTCGTGAGGTCGAAAGGAACCTGAACTGGCTCTGATCGTTGATAGCCATTTTTGATTGTGGTGACTATCGGCATGTGGTCACTACCATGGGGATCTTGGATTACCTTCCACGTACAATCTAATGATAGTGAGTTTGAGCATAAAGACAGATCTAATCGACTTTCTTGACCTTGAGGTCCTATTCGAGTTACTTCACCTGTGTTCAAGATATTCAAGTTGAAATCGTCGCACAAATCATAGAAAATTGGCGCTCTATTATCGTCTCTGGTTTCGCCCCATGCAGTACCATGTGCATTCATATCGCCCAGTATTAAAACTGGGGATGATAGAAGCGAAACTGCGCTCCAAAGATGTCGACGACTCAGCATGGTCTTGCTTTGTAGCCGCGCGTCTTACCGCACGGCTAAGGAGGGCCCCAAACATATATGAAGTTATGAATGATAAAAACCAACCCCGGTGCGAACTATGATCGTATGCTCATCTCCGGAGGTGCAAATCTGATCAAACGTCTGTTCCCCATGTTAGAGACGGCTGATCATCGTCCGAGTACCTACAAGGGACTCAACAAACATGTCATGCTGCATCGTGTCAGCATCGAGAAGGCAGCTCCTTCAACGCGATGTAGGTGGCGCAACTCTGGTAAGATAGCCTATCGAAGGTTCTACAGTTACTTAGAAAGGCAAAAGTAGAGCAAACGGATTGATTCAACGGCAACAGACCCGGCAACGAATAAAAGACAACGTTTAGAAAGTCGGCTCTTGGAACGTGTTGGGCTCCTTGCTCGCAAGCTGCAGAAGGTCGTCGTGATGAGTATGACAGCAATCCAGGAAATACGGTGGCCCAGAACTGGCGAAAGCGAATTGCGGGATGTGAATCCCATAGCGAACACTTCATTCAAGGACAACCTCTACTATAGCGGCGGGGACAGAGCAGAACGAGGAGAAACTTCCCCAGCAATTCATCCGGGAATTTCTCCGCGATATCATCTGAAAATTCATTCAGTAATTCCTCCAAGAATTCCTTCGGGAATTCCTCCAGGATTTTTTCCGGAAGTTACTCCAGGAATTCCTCCGGAAACTCCTCCACGAATTCCTCCGGAAGATCCTCCAAGAATACCTCCGGAAAGTCCGCCAGCGCCAGGGATTCCTTCGGACTTTCCTCCAGGAATTCCTCCGGAAGTTCCTCCAGGAAGTCCTCTGGAAAATTCTTCTGAAAATCCTCCGGAAGTTCCTACAAGAATTTCTCCGGAAGTTCCTTCAGGAATTCGTCCAGAAGTTCCTTCATGAATTCTTCCAGGATTTCCAGGATGTCCTCTGGAAATTTCTCTAGAAATTCCTCCTGAAGTTCCTCTAGGAATTCCTCCCAATATTGCTCTATTGCGGAAGTTCTTCCTTGTATTCCTCCGGAAGTTCGTTCTGGAATTCTTGCCAGAATTTGCTTCTGGAGTTACTCCTTACCTTTCTCCTGGAATTCCTGTGAAAGTTTCTTCCGGAGTTTCTCGGGGTTTTTTTCTGGAATTCTTCAGAAAGTTCATATAGGAATTCATAACCTTCTGATCCTTCTGAAATTTCTTCCGGAATTTCTCTGGAAGTTTTTTCTGAATATTTTACGGATATTTCTCTTGCATTCCTCTGGAAGTTCCTTCTGGAGTTCTTTCGGAAGTTGCTTTTAGAATTATTTCGGAGTATCCTCCTGGAATCCCTCCGTAAGTTTATTCTGGAATTCCTCCGGAAGTTCCATCTGGAATTCAACCAGAAATTCATCCAGGAATTCCTCCGAAAGTTGTTCCAAGCAGTCCTCCAGGAAGTTGCTTCTAAAATTCTTCCTGGAATTCCGTGAAAAACTCTACCAGGAACTGTGGCATAAAACAAATCATCGGCGGTCTACTACGGACTTGAATGAACATGACTGGTTTATGCCAGATTTGTATCGAGCAGAATTTCTTATACAATTTCTAGAGGTATTTCCAGAAGGATTTTTGAAGAAATTTTCAAAGGAGTTTTCGAAAAAAAAATTTCCGGAAGAATTCGTGAAGAAATTTTTCAGAGAAAAAAACCGGATGAATTTTTAGGGAAATTTCTTTAGGAAATTTTAAAGAAATTCCTGAACCATTTTTGGGGAGAAAACAGAATCACCGTCTCCGATCGGAAACCCATCCCAAAAATTCATCCAGGAATACATCCAAAAGTTCTTCCAGGAATTACTCCCAAAGTTTCTTTCGCGACAGAATTCGCGACAGTTCGTTCAATAAAGAATTCCTCCGGAAGTTTCTTCAAGAAATCCTACAGAAATTTCTCCAGAAGTTTCTTCAGGAATTCCTTGTGAAGTTCCTTCAAAAATTCCTTCAGGAGTTCTTTCAGAAAGTCCTCCGGAAGTTCTTTCAAAAACTGCACTGGATGTTCCTTCATGAATTCCTCCGGACGATCATTCCGCAATTCTTCGCGAAGATCTGTCAGGAAGTTCCATTGGGAATAACTCCGAAGGCTGTTTCAAGAATTTATCTAGAAGGTCTACCAGGGATTGCTCGTGCAATTTCTCCGGGAATTCCTTCAGGAATTTATTCGAAAATTCCCTCAAAAATTCCTCCAGAAGTTTTTTCAAAGTTTCTTCGAAAGTTCTTTCAGAAACATAAACAGAAGATCCTCCATAAATTCCTTCACACGTTCCTTCAGGAATTTATCCGAAAGTTCCTACAGGAATTCCTCCGGAAATTCCCTTTGGAAGTTCCTTCAGAAATTCCTCCGGAAACTCTTTTAGGAATTCCTCTTTATGTTCTTTCAGGACTACCTCTAAAAGTTCCATCAGGAATTCTTCCAAAAGTTCCTTCGGGAATTCTCCCAAAAGTTTCTTCGGGAATTCCTCTGAAAGATCCTTCAGGAGTTCCTCCCGAAGTTAATTTAAGAATTTATCTGCAAGTTTCCCCAGAAATTCCTCCGAAAGTTCCTCCAGAAATTTTTCGAAAGTTCTTTCAAGAATCCCTCCAGAAGTTCTACGAGGAATTCCTCAAGAAGTGTCTTTTGGAATGAAGTTCACTCAGGCATTCCCCAGAAATTCTTGCAGGAGTTCCTTACGGAGATAAACCAGGAATTCTTTGGAAGTTTTGACATGAATTCTTCCGGAAGATCCTTCAAGTTACTCCTGGAATTGCTCATAAAGTTCCTTCGAGTGTTTTTTGGGAAGTTTCTTCCAGAATTTCCTTTAGAAATTCCTCCGAAGCTCCATGAGGAATTTCTTTGAAGGGTATATTGAAATTCTTTCGAAAATCTTTTAATCACAAAGTTCTCATCGAGAAATTCATCCTGAAATACCTGCAAACATTTTTCTAAAAATTCTTCCTCGATTTCCTCCAAGAATTCCTCGAGAAGTTCCTCTAGAGAAACCTCCGGAAGTTGCTCCACGCACTCCTCCGGAAGAGTCTGCAACAATTCTTCCAGGTATTGTTCGAGAAGTTTCACCAAGAATTACTCGGAAAGATCCTTCAGGAACTTCTCAAAAAGCTCCTCCAGGAACTTCACGAAGAATTCCCGAAGGAATTGCTGTAAGTTCTTCCGGCGGAATTCTTGGAGTAAATTCAGGAAGAGTTCCTGAAGCATCTTCCTCAGGAACATTGGGAGGAACTTTCGAAGGAATACCTGAAGGAACTGCCGGAGAAATTTCTGAAGAAAATTTTGTAGGAATACCTGCAGTAACTTCCAATTCTTAGCAATACCTGGAAGAACTTCTTGAGGAATTCCTGGAAGAACTTTTGGAGGAATTCCTGAAGGAACATCCGGAGGAATTCCTGATGGAACTTTCGGAGGAATTCCTTGAGAAACTTCCGGAGGAATTCTTGGAGGAACTTTCGGGGGAATTCCTGGAGGAACTTCCAGAGGAATTCCTTGAGGAACTTCCAGAGTAATTTTTTGAGGAACTTCCGGATGAATTCTTTGAGGAACTTCCGGAGCAATTCCTTGACGAACTTCCGGAGCAATTCCTGGAGGAACTCCCGGAGCAATTCCTTGAGGAACTTTCCGAAGAATTCCTTGAGGAACTTTCGGAAAAAATCATTGAGGAACTGAGAGGAATCATTGAGAACTTCCTGAGGAATCCCTGGTGGAACTTCTGTAGAAATTTCAGTAGGAAACTCCGGAGAATTTTCTTGGAGGACCTTTCGGAGAAAATCTTGGACAAACTTCCTAGGGAATCTTTGTAGGAAACTTGGAGGAACTTCCGGAGGAACTTGTGATTGAATTTAGGAAAAATATTCGATTTTGTGGGTCACGAGCTTCCGGAGGGATTCCAGGAGGAACTTCCGAAATAATTCTAAAAGAAACTTCCGAAAGAACTCCAGAAGGAACTTCCAGAGGAGTGCAAGAGAAATATCCGGAAAATATTCAGAAATTAATTCCTATAGGAACTATCTGAAGAATTCCAGAAAAAAACGAGAAACTCTGGAAGAAACTTCCTCAGGAATTCCAGGAGAAAGGTTAGGAGTAACTCCAGAACCAAATTTTGGCAAGAATTCCAGAACAAACTTCCGGAGGAATACATGGAAGAACTTCCGCAGGAATGCTTAGAGCAATATTCGGAGGAATTCATAGAGGAACTTCGGGAGGAATTTCTGGAGAAATTTCCAGAGGACTTCCAGGATATCCTGGAGGAACTTCTGGAGGAATTCTTGAATGAACTTTCCGGAGGAATTTCTTTTTCCGGAGGAATATCTGAAGGAACTTCCGGAGGAATTCCTGGAGGAACTTCCGGAGGAATTCCTGAAGGAACCTCCGGAGGAATTCCTGAGGGAACTTCCGGAGGAATTCCTGAAGGAACTTTCGGAGGAATTCCTGGAGGAGCTTCCGGAGGAATTCCTGGAGGAGCTTCCGGAGGAATTCCTGGAGGAAATTCCGAAGGAACTTCCGTAGTAACTTCCGGAGGAACTCCTGGAGGAATTTCCGGAGGAACTCCTGGAGGAACTTCCGGAGAATTTCCTGGAGGATTTCCCGGAAGAACTTCTGGAGGAATTCCTGGTGAAACTTCTGTAGAATTTTCAATTGAACTTCTAGAGAAATTGCAGTAGGAAACTCCGGAGAATTCTTTGGAGGACCTTTCGGAAAAAGTCTATGAAGAACTTCCTAGGGAAATTTTGTAGGAGCTTTCGGAGGAATTTCTGGAGAAACTTCTGGAGGAATTCCTTAAAGAACTTTTGAAGGAGAATCCCTGTTACAGCTTCCAAATGAATTCCTGAAGAAAATTACTGAGAAATTCCTGTAAGAACTACCATAGGAATTCCTGTAGGAACTTTCGGAGGAATTCCTGTAGGAACATTCGGAGGAATTCCTTGAGGTGCTTCGGGGGGAATTTCTGAAGGCCGGCAGAGATGTCCTACACAGTTGAAAAAAAACTGCTCTTTTATTTTTTACAATTTTAACAATCAAATAAAATACATTTAGTGAGTGCAACTAATAGATGGATATTTGAGCTTTCAAAACGTCATTTCAATTTGACAATAGCGTGCGCGACAAATATACGCGGGCGCGCGCACAGCAAATATACCGGCGTGTATTACACGACGGTGTATTTACTGTGCACGCGCCTGCGTTTCCGTCTTATGACAAGTGAAGACATTCCACCAAAAAGCTCAAAATGATGTTCTTAACACTAAAATGATCTATTATGCCATCGCCGATATTTTTAATTATTGTAAATTCAATTTGTGGCTATAGCAAAGCTATTATTAGGGTAATTGATCCAGAAGTCGTGGGTGTTCCTATAGTTGCGGTAGTGTAGTTTTTGCCAAACATACGGAATAAACGCAGCAACCCACATTGTGTATCAATTAGTTGACCTGTCATCACGTAAGAGAAGTGAAAACAGTTTTGGCTTTCCTAAAAAAATGGTAAAATATCACTGAAATACGTTAATTCATTATCTGCTTTGTACTAATAGTTGCGGTAGAGTTCCTATAGTTGCAAGTTCCGTATGAAAACAATGAGATTCGTAACTATAGGAACACGAATTAGAAAATATCGCAACTATTGGAACATTGCACCAATAATTGGAGGATTCATTTTAGGTAATAATGACAGGAGCTGCTGCAATCGGAACACTTTTTACTCAAAGTATAAAAGATAAGCTTTTGAATGCACCACTTAGGTAAGCGAAATGAACCATGGTTTCTACGCAAGCGAACGAACAGTGATTGATATGGCTTAGTTCCTCCACTATTGGGTCATTTACCCTATATATTTGCTGGGTCTTCAGAAAGTTTAAATAAAGTCCAATGAAAGTAATAAAAAACATTATTTTTTATATCTGAAGCTTTTAGCTTGCATTTGTTACACCCGGATACGGAGTAGTTGTTAAAAAAATCTGGAAATTCCATTGCCCGAAAGACTAATCCTCACTGGCTTGCAAAGAGGTTGAAAATGAACGGATGTTGAGTTCTGCTACCGTGGCATTTGGTGGCTTTTCGAGTGTGTAGGCGTCAATGCCAGATTAGTGAATTCTGACGGAACATTTACTTATAAAGTAAAGTGATGACCCGAGTGGTGACCCTAAGCCTTAGACATTGAATTGATCCAAACTACCAGCAGCCATCTGCAATAATGTTGTTGAATCCATCTAGAAATAAGGCAAGAACAGAATATAAAAGAAATTTTAGCTATTAGATCAATTGCTTTCCTGATTGATGACATTTTGACAAATTGACTGACGAATTAGCACAACACATATTTTTTTCGCCTACTTTTACGATTGCATTGAATTGTCAAATTTACTTTGATAACTAGATCAAATTTTCCTTGACCTTTTTCCTATAGAACTGCGTACTAGGCTTTAGAAAGGTGCATTATTGTATACACCTTGGGGCATCGAAATCCGTACAATTAAGCACCTTAGTATATGAAAAAGTCATTAGAAAATAGGAATCGAATGTAAATAAAACGTTTTTCATTGACACAAGCGCATGAAGGCTCCTATTTTTGAAGTGTTTCACATTTGTTCGTTAAAAACTACGAAAAACATGATAAAATAATAAATTAAATCAACTACTCCTGACTCGAAATCCGTCCACCGTGGACAGATTTCGAATCAAAGGATCAAAATCCGTACAGCTATTTTTTTAACTAAATATTTAATCGAAGCAGTCTGATTGACTAAACTACCATTGTAAATAGTTCGATACGCACCTTGAGAAGCGATCCCTTCGATTTGTATTCCGCTTATCTTATGTGATTTGCAATTAGCAATAAAAACACAGCTACTTTTCGTGCAATTATGCTCTACCCGAAAACAAAATGGCGGCATAAACTCCGCGTTTGGTAGGTGAAGATTTGTTTTTGATTTTTGTTGTTTTAATTTCAAAGCCTTCTTTCCAATTCTATGCCCTAAAAGTTTACTGTCAAGTATCTGAACTGGATAAGATTAATTATTCATACATTAATTACCTTTAACCTCCTTTAATTTATTGATAGCTCATGAGGTGGACGGATTTCGGTGCTGTACGGATTTCGGTCCCGCACGGTAACGCAGTTTTTTTTTTCAAGACCAACTTTCTATCTAAAAGAAAGCTGGTCCAAGAAGGTAATTCCTTCAATGTACAAAATACAGTCCCTTAGTTACGGTAGAAAAATCCATCGCTATGATTTCCAACGTCTAACTTGCGGTCGTTTCTTGTACACAACCCTTCTGATTTTTCTGCCAGCTGTATTACGTTGCTATTATAGAAGATATTTAAACCGCCAGGCATTTAGTTTGTATAATATAATATAGTTTTAAAAAAGGCATTAGAAAACGTTTGACTAATTAAATAGCTACGATAGGGTCAGTATAATTATTATTTTCATCCGACATGGTGGATATTTATTCTTATATTATTTTTAGTGCTGACCGAAATCCGAATGTATTGCAAGACGGAAACCATTGCAAGACTAAAACCAAACTTCTTACGAGTACAAACTATAACCAAATAATCAACACGAGCGTTTGACAGCTGTTCATTTATTCTCTATCCCGAATAAACTTAGAACACTTTTTATACCGAAGTTGAGTTTTTCTCCAGATATAGGCAAATAACCCAACTTCGGAAGTAGTGCGCTGGATTCGCCTAAAGATGCGCTAAACAACGAATCATTTAGTTTGACAGATAAAACTTCGGAAGAAAGTTCGGTTCGGAAGTCCCGACTTCCGAATTCTAAGTTGGTGCTACGCTGACAATATTAGCTCCTAGGTTATATCAAAGTCCTAAAGTGGTCGTATTACGGTTATATCTTGGTACTCAAAACTACCAAGTCTGGAAGAGGTTTTATGTAGCATGTTTTATATGCGACTTGAGGTATATTTTAAGGCCCGTTGCTTCTAAACTGGAACGCATATCAGGTTTTGATGATTGCAATAAAATTGGCCCAACTGACCGTAACATGGTTTTATAGCGATCTACAGGAGGTTGCGATGGGAGGTCCGCATGGGAGGTTTTGGAAATAGGTTTCTTATAGCGCTATAAAACTCTAATACAACCTAAATTGTAAATTAGGCTGCTCTATTGTGAGAAAAATGATTCCAACGAATTCAAATAAAATCTACCAAAAGTACAATGTACGATTTTTAAAAGATTGAGAAAAGATGTATGATTGACATCACACGAAAAATCAATTAACGAAAAAAATGTCAATGCTGTGTCATCAACAAATTTGGAAAAGGGATGAATCATCTCGCACCTTCCTTCTTTAAAAGGTAACGTGAATGGCCGTAAACAAAATGAAAATGAAATGTAGGTTCAATTTTATAATTTTTATAAATCTATAATTTTTTTCACTGACTACAAAACCTATAATACGGCAAAGATGTTTCTGAAGGGATGTGTGCTATAGTGTAGAACAACCTGTAGTTGCAGTTGAATTGGCTTAGTTTTGCCGCACTAAATCGACTAATACGCTTTATTTACTGCTACAAAGTGTATTGAGTGATTGTTATTCCTGGAATTGCTGAAGGTTTCATCTTTGGATCGTTATCTACGCTTTTTTTTAACCAAAATAAGTTGCACAATCCACGCCTCGTTCCCCTTCAGAAAATTTGATGAGATCAACAATGTCACGACGTGTTTCACTCGGGGGTCTGATGTTTTGGTTGTGTTTTCGTAGTATAGATGCAGTCTCGTTTCTTCTGCTTGTCGTTTATGAAACTGTCAGTCTGGAACGCACCTATCTCTTTCTTTCTCATGATTCTCCTTATGGCTGTCAGTGCGGAATTTTCAATGTTGGCTACGGAACGAGCTGTGGTGGAGGTATACAAGTGTCAGTCCCGTGGTTTCACTTACTTAAGTCAAGATGCCACTAGAAAACAACAAACCGCTGACTCGTTCCACAACTACATCGTCCGCCTCGTTTACTGCGGAGAGTGCTGCACATAAACAAACCAAAAACGATGAGGTGGAATCATTAAGCGATCTCTGGAGTAAGATTCGTTCCATGTTCGCGGAATCTAAAGCTGACATCGAATCTAAAATTGATTCATGCAAAGTGGAATTGGAGCAGAAAATTGGATGCGTTGAACAGAAGCTCTCTAATATCAAGATGGGTTTCGAAACTGACATCAAGAAGGTTTCGGACGCTGTTGGTATTGTTCGATATGATTTGGAGCAGACTAACCGTAGTGTAAATCGTTCTACGACAACCCATGAATTGATAATTTCTGGGGTTCCGTACGTTACAGAAGAAAATCTCGAACAAGTATTTCATCATATTGCTGTTGCCTTAGGGTACACTCCAACCAATATACCAATCGTCTATTTGAAACGACTCTCCAGAACACCGATCAACGTTGGATCCTCTCCACTCATACTCTGCCAGTTCGCTTTGCGTGGAGTTCGAGATGAGTTCTACGGGAAATACCTTCGGCAGCGTTCGCTGAATCTACGGCATGTTGGTTTCAACAATGCAAATCGCAAAAATTTAACTCTGGATGATAGATCAATCCGAAAGGAAGCAATCAAGCTGAAGACCCAGGACCGGATTGCCCAAGTATTTACACGAAGTGGTGCTGTTTTTGTTCGAGTTAAGCAAGGAGATGAAGCTGAACTTTGTTCATCGCTGGATCAACTCTTTGAAACCGTTAACTAAACCTTTCCGAATAGTTTCTCTATTCCTTCCTATTTCCAGTTATCTTTTCCTATTGATCCTATGAATCCGCACCTCTCCTGAAAGTTTTTAAACTTGAATACCTTTCCTTGCTACAATCTTATGTCCTTCCAAGTTTATCCATGTATCCTATCATAAGTTATCCATGAGTCCTTCCGTCCTAAAAGCTACACCAATATCGCTGACGCTGACGTTGATTACGACTTCATGGACGACTACTGCTGGATTTCGTTGTTGCTGTTGCCATGAGGTTGTTGTTGCTGCTGCTATTGTTGCTGTTGCCATGATGTTGTTGTTGCTGCTGCTATTGTCTTTGGACTGCGAAATGGGGATCACTGGTCCTATGTTGTTGCTGATGCTACCGTGAACTAAAGACTACCTGTTATACTACTGCTGCAAACCCAATGCACCTTTTCTATTGGTTAACAGTGCTTTTGGCTATTCTATGCTGTTTGTTGCTGTTGGAGATTTACTGTCGGGAGTATATAAGCAGTGTATTATGTTTTATAATGTTCAAAATTTGGTTGCCCTTCTGAATTAGATTTGGTTTTGAAAAATTCATTTGCTTGTCAATTTAATTGCAACTGTAAACAGTAGGATATCATGTACAGAAACTTTGTTTATATTAGTGGTAGGTTTAGTTTCTCCTTCATCGAAGCTGTGCTGCTTCTGTCAGGTCTGCAATATAGGTCTCTTTTAGGGTTTTCATTCTTTGTATTTGACTATGGTTGATATAGCTCATAGCAACGCCTCTGCGTCCATGTTGATTCCTAGAGCCGTATTTCACGCTGTTTTGAATGAGGACAATATAAACATTTGTCATATCAATGTACAAAGTCTGTGCGCGCGTAAATTTACAAAGTTCAATGAATTGAAAAATAACTTTTCCGACAGCAAAATAGATATCATATGCATGACTGAAACATGGCTCAGTGATGTTGTAACTGACCCGATGATAACCATGGAAGGTTTCAACTTGATTCGTAATGATCGCAATAGGCATGGAGGAGGTATATGTATATATTTTAAACCAAATCTAACCTGCAAGATTGTGAAAAAATCTCTATCGCTTGACCGCGTGACCGCGACAGAGTATTTACTGGTTGAAGTTCGAGGAGATGATGAACCTTTCTTAATAGCCGTTTATTATAATCCACCTGATACTGATTGTTCGGAGATAATAGAAGAGCATATGCGGGAATTTACTATCAAGTACAATCACTCATTTTTTGTTGGTGATTTCAATACTGATCTTTTGAAAAGCACCCCAAAGTCAAGACGATTTAATCAAACTATATCTGGCTTGTCTTATGGCTGTGTTAATTATGAACCTACTTATTTTTTCGAGAGAGGATGTTCTTTCTTACCTTCTGCTTACCGACTCCCCTGATATAGTACGGAATTTCAACCAAGTATCTATGCCGTTCATATCTAAGCATGACGTGATGTTTGCATCATTGTACATTATGAAATTAAAACTGTACCCGCTTCTTACAGAGATTATACAAATTTTGATTCTACCAGATTGAATGAGGGTTTTCATAGTATGAACTGGGATTCAATGTTAAGTATAACAGATGTTGATATATTTCTTGAAATATTTGTCAATCGTATACGTTTCTTACATGACGAATTCATACCGATTAGAACAAGTAAAAATAGGACTAATAACTGGTTTAATTCAGAGATTGAAAGTGCAATTGTGGACAGAAATATTGCATATTCTAATTGTAACGTAGTCGTAACGATGATGATGCAGCTCATTTCAAGCGTCTAAGAAATAGAGTTACCAAGTAGCTAATAAGGAACTCTAAACGCCAACAGGATTGTGAAAGATTTAATGTTAATTTACCTAACAAACAGTTGTGGTCGAACATCAAGAAATTAGGAATTGCTAAGGCTCAATCGCAAAATTCTAGTTCGAACTTTAGTGTAGATGACATCAATACTTACTTTTCAAATAACTTTACCGTTGATGATTCTCCCTTCCCTACAGTTATTGGTAGATATAATGGTTTCCAGTTTAGATGTGTGGAGGATTTTGAAATAGTCAATGCTATACACGGTATCAAATCAAATGCCACTGGATTGGACAATATTCCGATTGTTTTTCTCAAAATCATATTGCATTTAATATTACCCTATGTGAAGCATTTGTTCAATATTATTTTTACTAATTCAATTTTTCCGAGTAAATGGAAAATTGTTAAAATAATACCTATTAAAAAAAAGCATAATTCAGATGAAATTAGTAATCTTCGCCCTATCAGTAAGCCCAAATTTGAAAGCCCAAATTTCTGAATTTATTTCTGAGATGAATTTCTTGTACCCTCTCCAGTCTGGGTTCCGCCAGCATCATGGGACGCATACCGCACTTATAAAGGTTCACGATGATATTGCTAGAGTTATTGATAAGAAAGGGGTTGCAATACTGTTATTGATTGATTTTGCTAAAGCATTCGATCGCGTATCGCATAGGAAACTTTTGATGAAATTAACTGACGTTTTTCAATTCTCATCCAATGCCATCCGTTTGTTAAAGTCTTATTTAACTGGTCGAACTCAAGCGGTATGTTGTTACGGAAAGTTTTCTGGTTTTATAAATATTGAGTCCGGTGTTCCTCAAGGATCAGTGCTAGGTCCTTTATTATTTTCTATGTTTATAAATGATTTGTCTTCTTCGTTAAAGTATTGTTCTGTTCATCTTTTTGCAGATGATGTACAAGTTTATTTGTGTGAACAAAATTATAGTAATTTCAGAATTATGGGATTAAAGATAAACCATGATCTTCATAATATTCTAATTTGGTCACAGAGAAATCTTTTACCAATAAACTCAACTAAAACTAAAGCAATGTTTATTAACAAAAGTAGAGATCATGTTGTATATCCAGATATTTATCTTAATGGCGAAAAAATAGAATTTATTAATAAAATAAATAACCTGGGAATAATTTTCACATCTAACTTAAGTTGGGACGAACATATCACCGCTCAATGTGGCAAGATTTATGGTTCACTTAAAAGGCTCAATCTGACAACTAGACATTTTAGTTCTTCAATGAAATTAAAGCTGTTCAAAACGTTAATTTTACCTCATTTCATTCATGGTGATTTCATTTATACTAATGCTTTGATTTCCTCAATTGATAAACTTAGGTGTGCTCTGAATGCTTGTATCAGATACGTTTTTAATTTATCCAGATACTCTAGAGTTTCTCATCTTCATAAGGTTCTCATCGGATGTAATTTTTCTAATTTTTACAAGTATAGATCATGCGTTACATTATTTAAAATTATGCTGTCTCAAAAGCCTAACTATTTATTCTCTAAGCTAAACCCCATGCGAAGTGATCGAAATAGAAATTACCTCATTCCACAGCATCGATCTACTTATTATAGTCAATCGCTGTTCGCTCGAGGCGTTGTATATTGGAATCAGTTGCCTCTAAACATAAAGTCTAACGTTTCATTGTTTAACTTTAAAAGGGACCTTAAGCAGCATTTGGCAGTGTAAATCAGTTAGATGAGGGAAAAGACTAAAACACGAAGTCTAATTATCGTATATATGTATTACTTGTGGTAGCAATTGAAAAGGCTTGTAGCCTTATGTTACGAATTCCTGAAATAAATAAATAAATAAATAAATAAATAAATAAATAAATAAATAAAGGATACCACAGAACTTTTTTCCCTCATCAGACGGGGGAAATTTTTTCATGATTCGTTCGGGCGAGTAGCTTTCTCGTGTTTGTTATGGATCCTTCGGTGGAAGCCATGTACCATCGTCCGAGCTTGGACTCTGCATCATCGTCAATCCGCTGCCACTCTGTATCGCATTCACGGGCTACCGCAAAGATGGATATTGTGCAGCTGCTAGCGGACATTTCCGAATCATCATGTAAACCGTTCGTTTGCTGCAATACTGATACAAGTGGAGAAGCTTCACATTTTCTAGATTTTACGGTGAAGTGTGACTTACAGTACCAGACAGAATCAGTCAAACTTTTGTACATTCCAAAAGTGGAAAAATTAGGAATAAATCTACTAATGTTTGAGCAGTTTTATTTGTCAAAAATAACTTACTTGAATTTGAGCTTGATTGAACACCCGTGGTAGCCGTAGCATAGCTGTAACTGTCAAGGAACCAACAGATTCATTCAGTTTGACTTTCGAAATCTGGAAATCATACGTACAATAGGCAAAACGACGCCTAACACCCAACACGCCGATGCAATTGGTTAGGGGTCGTACACATATTACGTAAGCATTTTTTCTGGGCTTTTCGACTCCCCCTCCCCCCATGTAAGATTTTTTTCATACAAATGATTTTTAATTTATATGGTGCGTAAGAAAACGACAGACCCCCCTCCCCCCATAAGTGCTTACGTAATATGTGTACGGCCCCTTATTAGAAAGGAAAAGAAAACAGACTATGCTAAAGGTGGCTGAGCTCAAATCATGGTTCGATTTGTTAAAAATTGTAAAAAAAAATTAAAAAATGATGGTTTTTAGGAACATCCAAGTAGAAAGCTTTCAATTACCAAAACGTTTGATCACATCTTCGGAAATTTAAAAAATTGGAGTTGTTCCACTACTGCATTAAACCGATAGAATGTGATACAGATACAGCACTGTTTGCTCGACGAGTAACATAATGCTCCCAATACAGAATGTTTCGGCTAGGTACTGTATTATGGTGAGCACATTCGATTTAGTGCTTCAAAACAGAGATACAACATCGCGCGGAAAGTGGTTAAGGGTATTGTAGTTTTCAAAATGTTCGCGATAGCATTGTTTGCGGTTGGTACAGCAAGGTGAGTGTTGATAAAAGAACGACGGCGACATGCAAGGCTTGACCACCACAAAAATTGTACACCAGAACCAAAACCAAATTTCCAGCGTTTGGTCTCTTCTGTAAATAAAACCAGAAAAATCACTAGTCGCCTCGTTTATTTTCTTAAGTGCAAAATCATTCTCGTTGAAAATGAACACATTAATGAAACACTTCCAAGAGATGAAAACCGCCGACGGGAAACAAAGCGAGTTCACGACATTATTTGAGGAGCACTTTATGGTAACAATGGCTCCCTCGCAATAAAAATTTCTTTCGGTATGCGCTCATCCTTCAAGCATCTGTTTACGCAGAGATTGAGATAGGCTCGAAATATTCATACTTGTATAGCTTCCAGCCATGAAACGACGACATGTCATATTTATCGAAAGCAGAGGCGTCATATTGAAGGGGGCGAGGAACACATCACCAGTGCCTCCCACAATATAATTTTGGAAATGTGTTTGGACTTACACCCCGCTCAAATGTATGACCTTGTCGCATTGGCTTTTCGCCAATAACCCGTGCACCTGAAAGGGC
This sequence comes from Armigeres subalbatus, assembly GCF_024139115.2. Classification (NCBI taxonomy): domain Eukaryota; kingdom Metazoa; phylum Arthropoda; class Insecta; order Diptera; family Culicidae; genus Armigeres; species Armigeres subalbatus. The sequence continues at coordinate 68,718,507 of NC_085141.1, forward strand.
TCGCTGTAAAGAGTCGGCGCTTCTGAAGGGAAACCTTGTTCGTCCACAAAAGCTAACCTGAGATCCTTATTGGAAGGTTTTACATCCTTATTCGTGAAACGGATGCGTTGTGCTGGGAAACGAAATAATGAAAACCATTGGGAGAAAAGAGTTTCGAGTGCGTTCAGAAATAATTCACCACATTGCTGTGGTGTAGCACATTTGAACTCGAATTAATGCGGGTAACGAGCCATTCGTCAGCTTTTTACAACGCTTCGTACTTGCCAGCTTCCCGCCAGCTTTCGCACAACCGCTTTCGTAACCTGATCCTACCACGGTTACCATTCAATGTATAATTTAGCGCTTTTATGTGGCAGTCATCCGTGTTTGAGTTCTCCGGCATCGTTTGTCTTATTTTATTAGCTTCTGCTGCACGTTGATGCTGGAATTGAAGCTAAAAAGGGGTGGAAGCAGTAACCAACTCGCATCTTACATCAATATTGAGTACGATGCTCATGAGTGTCATCAGTTGGTTTGGGATTTGGTTGAAAATGCCAATGTGATGTATACCACTTTAATAATTGTAAGAAATTCGTTTGACTAAACTAGAATTTGCAGATATCTGTGTGCCATATGAGATTTTATAAGACAAAGTAGTTATTGTTAGGTGGATTGATCTTTGCCCTTCTCTTCTTACGCCTCATCGGAAATATGAAATAGATCTCCGAGACTGTTATCTCCAATATAAACCAATGCAACGCAAAAGCTTCATTGTGTTGTTCTTCACATGGATTGAGAGTACGTAAGTGTAAACAGTTCCTAGCGAACGAAGGACGGTGTGTTGCGCTTCACATTGAAAGAAAAGTTTCATTCGAATTTTCCCCTTTTCTCATACCGAACAGTTTGTCCCCCGCTGTTGGATTCCAAAGATTCCAGGAGCAAGAAAAAACCCTACCGTCAGCAGGGTGGCGATATCAAACGTGTCAAAACCCCACACGGTGTTTATATCCCGACCGGATCCGTCCTAAGCTCCTTCATCTTATGATCTTCCCAATCCACTCAAGCTACGGACCCGCATCATAGTCTGACTCCCGATGGTGGAGCCACTATGGAGCTTATTGAAAATTATTTATAGCCTCGTTTGACATGTGTCATACAGAATTTATGAGATGTATAAAATTTCCTGGACGCGCCGTGTGTCGGGTGTGGGTACCCGTTTGGAATTGAACGGATACGGAAGTGTGAAAGATGGAAACGTCTCACCGCACTGCACGCAGACAGGAAGATTTTCCCAAGGCTTCCTAATGGCTAAATAAAGAGAAACTTATCCTTTTGCTCAGTTCCGCGTGCATCATAAAAACCTATTGCTGTCATATGTGGTAAACAACTTCCATTTACTGACATAGCATCCTACCACTGCGGCGCAGGTTAGAATTCCCTGAGCACTTTCACAATTATAAATTAAGTCATTTTAGGCTGGACGACAAAAAAAATAAACCAATCCAATCGCTAGGAATCGAGATATTGATCATCAAACATGAGGCTTCGGTGAGTGAGATTTGAGCATAATTCTACCAACACTGCTCTTTTCTCAATTCTCAAATCTTACTTCTCACTTCTCTCATCTCATCTTTCACTTCTCACTCCTCACTTCTCGCTTCTCACTATTCTCTATTCACTCCTCACTTGTCATTTCTCACTGCTCACTTTTAACTGTTCATTTCTCACAATCACTTTTCAGTTCTCGTTTCCTATTTCTTACTTCGCGTATCTCGCTTCTCAATTCTCGAATTTTACTTCTCACACTCTCGTTTTCCACTATTTTCACACTTCTCGCCTCTCACTTCTTACATGTCACTTCTTACGCGTCACTTTTACTTGGCATTCGGCCCAATGACTATTGGGCCTTATGATCGTTCGGCCCAATAACCATTCGGCCTTCAAGACGATCCGGTCGGATTTGGCCTCATAGCACCACACGAAAGACGTGCTAGAGTGGTATGAGGTTATCCTTGTGGGACTCGCATGGTCCTGGATCACTCATACAGTCCCGCCCCTCTTGGGAGTGAACGAGCTTTTTCAAAGGTGTTGTACTTTTCAAAACGGTGCGAATCTCGAAAAGTTAATGATATCGATTTTGTGCTGAAAAACTTGAATACTGCAAACACTCCGTATAGAGATCGAACCATAATGAAGAAGGACCTTCTGAAACGACAGAAATGAAGAAAACATGGATTGATATGCAAAAAAACTGTTGATTCTAAGGTCGTGCAGAAACTTATGGCTGGGGTTAAGGTCAAGGTTCACGCATTTTAGCAAGAAAAAAATGAATCTACCCAATCAATCGGAACTTTTCCAATGTCCTCATCATCAGTATACACCCAATCCTGTTCAGTGAGCATATCATAACCCAATTTCCTTTTGACGTAGGACTACGTTTGTCTTTCCTATATTGCGATACACTTTGCGATTGCGAAAATCAGAGACCGTCACGAACAAATATTTATGCCTCATGCGCTTGTGTTTCTGCTACCGAAGGGCAACTAACCGTCGTCGCCAAACGATTAAGTTTAGCATTTTGAAGAAAACTAATCTCGAATTAACCTTCTGTTGTATAAAATGGTGGACCGGGAAAATTAATTTCATTTCCAATGACTAATAGAAAAAAATCAAATACTAGCAAAAACAGAACCAAAAAATCTTGTTCACTTTCTGCCGACGACAGCCAAATCGATAAAGACGCTACTTTAGAGAAAAATTTCTTCAGCATACACCCACCAACGGCCGTCGCTCAGACCAACAGACGCCAAGCGATTATGTTTTGTACTATGAAGAAAATTTCGTCTTCGTCTATTTTGTTCCTCTTTTCAATAAAACGTATTTTGAATAATAAAAATAAACAAAATTCAGCATCTTGCGAGCAAAATTTCACAGGATGCTTGGAATCTCCAGTCATCCATGCCTTTAGACCGCTCTCTGTAAAATCCCTATCAAAATGGCTCGCGCGTGCTGGATAGCAGCTTTCTTGTATCTAATGAATCAATCCCATTAGATCTGGCCCTTCGTTAATTGGTTTGAGTGCACATCGTATTTACACCCATATCAGATCACAAAGGGGCGGGGCTAACGGACTTACTTTATTGAATACACTCAACCCAATTTTTACGTCACTTATTGGGGGGACGTAAACCGAATGTGACGTAAAATGATTTTATGCTAAAATTTCTAGTATTTCACTTAATTTATTGATCGTGAGGATACTTTCAAATACATTCACTTGCGTCTTACATGAGGTATTGTAAGATCTCTCCGAATCCAGGAGACGTTATATAATCTCCAAATTGTCCTGGAGTTTGAATCAAATGGTCTACCGAATCAACCCAAGCCTTCATGATGTCCCAAGCCGTGGTATCAACTCAATTATGTCCTCCGAGGATTTATCTTTCACTTGCGTCTCAAAACAAGTCATATGAGGTGTTGTAAGATCTCCAAATTGTCCTGAAGTTTGAATCAAATGGGCCACCGAATCAACCAAGGCTTCCACGATGTCCCCAGTCTCGGTGTCAACCCAATTTTGTCCTCCGATTATTTGTCTTTTACTTCCGTCTTCAATTCTTGCATGTATGAAGTTGTAAGATCTCCAAATTGTCCTGGAGTTTAAATCAAATGGTCTACCGAATCTACTGAGGCTTGCATGATGTCCTCAGCCGCGGATTCATCCCAATCATGCCTTCCGAGTATTTGTCTTTCACTTGGTCTAGGTATATAAGATGTTTTAAGATCTCCAAGTTGTCCTGGAGTTTGATTAAAATGGTCTACAGAATCAACCAAGGCTTCTACGATGTCCAGAGCCGCGGTGCTAACCCAATTTTGTCTTCTGAGTATTGGTCTTTTACTATCGTCTTAAATACAGGTATATGCGAATTTGTAAGATCTCCAAATTGTTCTGGAGTTTAAATCAAATGATCTATCGAATCAAAAAAAGCGTTCATGATGTCCTAAGTCGTGCTTTTAACTCAATTATGTTCTCAGAGTATTTGTCTTGCACTTACGTCTCAAAACAAGACATATTAGGTGTTGTAAGATCTCCAAATTGTCCTAGAGTTTGAATCAAATAGTCCAATGAATCAACCAAGGCTTCCATGGTGCTCCCAGCCGGGGTATCAACCCAATTATGTCCTTCGATTGTTTGTTTGATTGTTCATCCCAATCATGTCCTTCGAGTATTTGTCTTTCGCTTGCGTCTCAAGTCCATGTATATGAGATGTTTTAAGATCTGCAAATTGTCCTGGAGTTTGAATCAGATGGTCTAAATAATCAACCAAGGCTTCCCGATGTCCCCAGGCTCGGTGTCAACCCAATTTTGTCTTCTGAGAATTGGTCTTTTACTATCGTTTCAAGTTTAGGTATATGAGGTGTTGTAAGATCCCCAAAATGTCCTGGAGTTTGAATCAAATAATCTAATGAATCAACCAAGGCTTCCATGGTGCTCCCAGCCGCGGTATCAACCCAATTATATCCTCCGATTATTTGTCTTTCACTTACGTCTCAAATCCAAGCATATGAGATGTTTTAAGATCTCCAAATTGTTCTGGTGTTTGAATCAAATGTTCGGCCGAATCAAACAAGGCTTTCACGATGTCCCCAGCCGCGGTGTCAATTCAGTTTTGTCTTCTGAGCATTGGTCTTTTATTAACGTCTTAAATATAAGATGTTCTAATATCTCCAAATTGTCCTGGAGCTTAAATCAAATGATCTATCGAATCAACCAAAGATTTCATGATGTCCTAAGCCGTGGTATCAACTCTAATATGTGCTCCATAGATTTTCATTTCACTTGCGTCTCAAAACAAGGTGTTGTAAGATCTCCAAATTGTCCTGGAGTTTGAATCAAATGGTCTAATTAATCAACTAAAGCTTCAATGGTTTTCCCAACCGCGGTGTCAACCCAATTCTGTCTTCTGAGTATTAGTCTTTCACTTGAGTCACAAATTTTAAGGGTCACAAATGTTGTAAGATCTTCAAATTGTCCTGGAGTTTGAATCAAATGGTCTACCAAATCAACTAAGGCTTTCATGATTTCTGCACTCGCGGTATAAGCTCAATTATATTCCCCGAGTGATTGTCTTTCACTCGTCTCAAATCAAGGCATATGAGGTGTTGTAGGATAATTTGGAGATCTTAGAACAACTCATATGCCTACATTTGAAACGCGAATGAACGACAAATACTCGGAGGATATAATTAGGTTGATTCCGCGGCTTGGGACATCATGGATGCCTTGGTTGATTCGGCAGACCATTTGATTCAAACTCCAGGACGATTTGGAGATCTTGCTACATCTCATATATCTGGATTTGAGACGCAAGTGAAAGAAAAATACTTAGAGGACATAATTGGGATGATACCGCAGCTATGGACACCATGGAAGCCTTGGTGGATTCGGCAGACCATTTGATTCAAACTCCAGGACGATTTGGAGATTTTACTACATCTCATATGTCTGGATTTGAAACGCGAATGAACGACAAATACTCGGAGGATATAATTGGGTTGATACCGTGGCTTGGGACATCATGGAAGCCTCGGTTGATTCGGCAGACCATTTGATTCAAACTCCAGGACGATTTAGAGATCTTACCACATCTCATATGTCTGGATTTGAGACGCAAGTGAAAGTAAAATACTCGGAGGACATAATTGGGTTGATACCGTAGCTATGGACATCATGGTAGCCTTGGTTGATTCGGCAGATCATTTGATTCAAACTCCATGACAATTTGGAGATCTTGCTACATCTCATATGTCTGGATTTGAGACCCAAGTGAAAGACAAATACTTGGAGGACATAATTGGGTTGATACCGCGGCTGGGGACATCATGGAAGCCTTGGTGGATTCGGCAGACCATTTTATTCAAACTCCAGGACGATTTGGAGATCTTACTACATCTCATAGGTCTGGATTTGAGACGCAAGTGAAAGTAAAATACTCGGAGGACATAATTGGGTTGATACCGCGGCTGGGGACATCATGAAAGCCTTGGTTGATTCGGCAGACCATTTGATTCAAACTCCAGGACAATTTGGAGATCTAAGAACAACTCATATGCCTACATTTGAGACGCAAGGTTAATACTCGGAGGACATATTTGGGATGAATCCGCGGCTGAGGAGTCTAGGGAATTCTTGGATGACCAGGAAAGGAACGGCTGCTTAAGGCATATTGAGTTTGGTTTAAGAGATCATATAGAGCATGAACCATTTTAAAAAAAGAGATAACAGCCCTTCGGTTACGCGGGTAGACCTCAAGACCTATATTCCAGGGAATTCTTGTATGACCTGGAACGGAATTTGGTTTAATATATCAAATAGGGATTACACCATTTTTTACAAGAGATAACAGCTCTTTCGCTACGCTTGTAGGCCTTAGGTCCTTGGCTACTCGTGTAGACTCTAGGAAATTCTTGGATGACCTGTAACGGAACAATTGTTGAAGGTAAATTATGAATATACAAAGCATCTACTTTGTTCTTTGGGTTTCTAAGAGTGCCTTCTTATAGGCTTACTTTTGGATATCAATAATGTTTCGAATCCTTTTTACGTCACGTTCGTAAAAAGGAGGCCGTAAAACGAAGTGACGTATAAAAAACTGCCGTAAAAAGAGGGTTGACTATAGCTCTATTTGAGACATTTTAATCAACTGACCACTTGCTAAAAGGGACTTGGGTATTGCATAAAAGTTGTACATTTTTAGTGATATCAAATATAAAATTATTGCTTTCTCAGAAGCTTACCACATACTTTCACAGATATAGCTCCCTGTGCCAGTTATCACCCACGCTACCCAACCTTTAGCTCATTCTACAATTACGCGAAAGATTAACAAATTCAACAACACAAGAAATTTAGTAAAAACGATCCACTTTTCAGGCCATGGATCGACTTTTCTGCTTCCCATTCCAAAAGTGCAGAAAAACAGGCGCACTTCTCGAACAGAGCTGAAATAAACAGGCACGTAAATAAAGTTCCGTTTTTATCACTTTACTTTGCTAATGAAATAAATTTTCCATGTTTAACATTCATCTCGTTGTGCCAGCCACAGACAGCAACTACCGCGCACCGAACGAAGCGAGAACTCCTGATGGTATCATTTCACTTCACTGAGCACCACACAACCTGCTGGCTGCAAAAACCCGGCTTTAGAATTGGGGCGTACTCGTCGATTACGTTGATCGTAAATTTCATAAATTTCGCAATATGTGGAATGACCAGGTGGCATTATTGGAAATGAGTTTTGTATTCAAATAGGAAGGCTCCCACAATTTACTTGATACATTGATTTACGATATTGCATGATCGCTTATTGTTGATATTCCGATCGTTAGTTTAATTATGTGACCAAAAAATCAGAAGGATTGTGTACAAAAAACGATCGCAAGTTAGACGTTGGACCATCGTTGCGATGGATTTTTCTACCATAGCTAAGGGACTGTATTTTGTACATTAAGGAACTATCTTCTTGGATCAGCTTTCTTTTGTATGGAAAGTTGGTCTTAAAAAAACTGGTTAATTTTCAATAATGCGCCTTTCTAATCACGAACAGCAGCTGACTACTGATGCTGATACTGACTTTGGCGATTACTTCCTTCTTTTCCGATTCTGGGACCGCTCTTCACTTTTCGCAACATATCGAACGAAATGAATCGCGACGTTTTTTTTAACGTTACATTTATTTCTGTTTTTATATTTGTTTTACATTTCTGGTATGGTATAACATTTAAGTGATTTAGCTTTCGCAGAAGCTATTTCATCTTTGTTTCGTTTGCTTTTACTAATATTTATGTTTACATATGTTTGCTCTAGGGCTTATTTGAAATTTCTTTAATTTGAATTCTAGTTTTTTGTTGCTATTTTCCTCAAAACTACCCTAAACTCTAAATTTGAGTCCTCATGGGACTAGAGCACTTAGAAGCGCATGTTCCGAATTGGCACATTTGAGGCGAAAATCTGCAAGTATTTTATTCAGTATTATATCTAGTGGGTCAAATTCGGTCGTTCGCGTATACCAGGGAAGATTCAGAATCATTTTCAGTGTCTTATTTTGGATAGTATGCAATTTCTTTTTTTACGTTTTGGCGAAGTTTTGCCAGACAGTAGCCGCATAACTCAAAACAGGATAGATAATACATTTGTAGATAGACAATTTGTTCTTCCGGCATAATTTTGATTTGCGGTGTATTAATGGGTACAATTGTTTGATTAACAAAGAGCATTTTGTTTTTGTTTTCTCAACGTGTGATCTAAATAACATTTTTTGTCAAGTGCCAAAGCGTTAATACGTAACCTCGCTAGACCATTCTATCTTATTGCCAACCATCGACACCGAGCAGTCTGAAGGAGGGTCTAACCGCGGAGAATTTTGGATGTTTGTATGGAAAAATGATTACTTGAGTTTTCGTGCTGTTGACTTTTATCTTCAATTTTTCAAGCCAAGTGGTGTAGATAGTCAGATAAGACTGCAGTTTACGAGTAGTATGCCTTGTGTTCCTACCTTTCACCAGTATTGCTGAGTCATCGGCATATAATGCTAGGCAGGCATCCTCTGGGAGCTCCGGAATATCTGAGGTGTAGATGTTATATAGGACCGGGCTCAATAGGCTACCCTGCGGGACTTCAGTGGGAATGTCGTTTAGCTTGAATGACCTGTCTGAAAGGTAGTTGTGGAGAATTTTTACCAAATAGATTGGAAACCTGTGAGCATGAGCATGATTGACCGCCCACGGTTGCTACTCCGTTATTGCCAGGTCAGCTGTAATTACACAGAGAACCAACAGATGATGTTTGTAACTAACATCATCTTCAATGTGTAAGAACTGGTGACCCAAATTCAAGCAATACCAGCGCCGGCCTTGTCCGAATGCAGATCAATTAGGAAATAGGTAGGAAACTGTTGACGTGATACTGGCTTTGATGGAAGCCGACGAGTCATCTGCACTTCCACGAGAAATCACTGGAATGTTGGGTATATGGGGTAGGGAGTGTGGGAGGGTTCGTTTTGGTAAACGGTATGCCGGGTGTAACGTGTAGTTTGATCGAGAGTCAAATAAAAACACAATCGAACGCGCACTAATCAATTGACTTACGACCGCACAATGCGGAGCTACATATTTTGAAGATCGCGCGTTCGATCTGCGTGCTAAAGGAAAAACGATCACATCTGCACTCAAGTTTTACTTGCTAATTGATTTACTCACCCGCACAACGCAGAACAGTATATTCCGATGATCACGCGATCGTTCTGCTTACTAGAGGAAACACGATCGGACGCGCACTCGTGCATCTACTATCCCATCGTGACCCCCCTCCATAAGATTTATACAGGCTGGGGGGTCGCGACCCACCACTTTGGGAAACTATGTACTATCCAATTGAAAAATTGATGTATCGAAAAAACACTACAAAGTTTTTTTTTAACTCTCACTACTCTTAAAATTATGTTTAGGAAAGGAAACACGACCGAACCCGCACTCGTACATCTACTATCCAATTGAAACTAAAAAACTGTTACGTTCTCTTGCATGCCATTTTCTTTTATTAATCCAATATTTCTCTCTCTGAATAGACACTGTTTGGACACATATAACCAACACTTACATGAATTTCAACTATATTAGACTCATTGGTCATTCATCTTTTATTCAGTTTACTTTAGATCCATCTACGCTCCAAAGTTAATTTTTTTAATGTATGTGCCTTTTTTGTTCTTATTTATTTCAATTTAATTATTGTATGTGTTATAAAGATCAATGTAATCAATCTTTCATGGAATAGTCTCTTAACAACGCAACGTTTAATATTTACCATTCATTAACCTGCCGATTTACCAATAAATAAATATCATATATTTTAAGTTTTTTTCAGTCAAAATTAGCAGAAAATTTAGAACATCAATTTAAGCATATGCGGTATTTCGAAAAATTTCGTTTCAGGTGGCTCGAAACGAAATTCCGCGGAATTTCGCGGAATTTGAGCATGGCGAAATCTCATGTCTTGATTTCGTTTCGTTTCGTAAAATTACAAAAATTTCGCTAGAAAAAACTAGCTGCTAACGAAATTTAACGGAATTCCGCGGAATTTCGAAGCAAATTTAAACTTAAACCATTCTTTATATTATCAAAAAAATTTGCTGCGCCGCTGAACAAAATCGTTAAGTTGTTTTCAAAACTTTAGGTTTCCAAGATTCAAATTTATATTTTTTACTATTTGTACAATATGAATGCGGAATCGATCGTGATGCTGCTGGTCATGGGACGAAGAGCACAAAAATATTTAGTGCCGAATCGAACGAAGTACATTGATCTTGTGTTGGATTGACTTAAAACACAGTTTTCGTCTTCTTGTTTTCAAAATAACTTCGTTTATAATAAACTAGTTTATTTGTGGGCGCAGTAGCAAGTGTTTTTTTTTCAATTTTTTTTCCAAAAATCAAAATTTTCAACGTCTGTTGTCTGTGATTTTTTTCCATCAAATGCTGTGTCTGGTTATCTAAGGTTGTCACTGGTTTTGTTTTCTGCATCTGATAGTAAAAAAGAATTGAAGTGTCAAATATTTTATTTTTTGTGAGAATTTCCCCGCGTGCTGCATCTGGCAAGTTACCGGACAGACAAACAGGGCTAGTATACTAAGTCGGTTACCAAGGGGCTTCACATGAATTAGCTACTCAACTAACCAATGATTCTTTTCCCGTTACGCTCACGGAGATACAGAGCATTCCTTGGTCTTATATAACAATGAGTGTTAAACTAATTTTCCTCTCCTAATCCTAAATTGACGTGACCAGCATCGTTATTGGTCATGAATTGGAAACTATACGCAGCAAGTATTCAATAAGAATAACTTTTTTGCATCCCAAGAATATTATTTAATTGGTGAGCTGTGCTTAGAGGTGTACGCCGGTCCGAAAATCGTCGGCGGCGGCGTTTGTCATAATTTTGATCGGCGGTGGCGGCGTTTTCGGCGTCACTCCGATAGCCATTTTAGCCGGTGGCGGCGTGGATCGGCGTGGCGTTTTTTTTATTGCATTCGATTTTTTTTCCGAGACGTTTTCAAGATATCTACGGGGGAATCTTCCCTAGTTCCCGTGGAAAATTAGAAAATAAATTCCATTTGAATATTTTGGAAAAACGTTATCTGGGCCGGAGACGTACATTAGGGTTCGTTCTCAAATTATGTAATGCTAATTTTGCCGATTTCGGACCCCCACGCTCCCCTCGTAACAACTTTTGTATGGAAGCTTCTTCGAAATATCCGCGGGAAACGCGGGAAGGACTTCTCATAAGAAACTCCCTGAAATTTTTACGGGACATTTTCCGGAATTTCGACGGAAAACTGTTCAAAAAGTGGATTTAATAAATTCTTTGGATTTTAAAGGAAAATTGTTTGGAATTTCCATGAGAAATTCTTTGGAAGTCCCACGGAATTCTTTTATATTTTTTGGAAAATTAAGGGAGTTTCTTAAGATTTCTTCGGTAATACTTTTGTATTATCCATAAGAATTTCACGGGAAATAATGCAAAAAGAGGAAGGGTCGTTTGACCGAGAGTCATTCGACGGAAAGCTATTTGGCCGAAAAACATGTTACGCTGAAAGTCATCTAACCGAATTCCATTTAGCAGAAATTAATATTTAAGCGAAACGGTTATTGATTCGAAATTTGGCAGAAAAAACCGTTTGCCCAACAGGTCTTTTCGGCGTATAGGTCATTTGGTTAAAAATGCGGTAGATCTCAGCAATTTGTTAAACTTTTACCGAGATCCACACAGCCAATCCCCAGAAAACATTTTTTTGTTGAGATATCTGTCAAAGTTGCTTAAAATCTGCAAATAGTTTGCCGAAAGCCACTTAACAAAGGTAATTTATGCCGGGATATATGTTTGTTTGTTGGGCACACGGTTGTGCAGATTTTCCAGAAATAAAAACTGATTGTGTATGATCAAAAATCTCGATCCGTTTGGCCAAATGACATTTTCGATAAAATGGCCTTTCTGTCAAACGACTTTTTCGACCAAAGGATCAGTTCGGCCGAACGACATTTTCGGCCGTATGACCAAATGAAATTTTAATTCACGGAAGTAAAGTTAAAAAAATTAGCCAAACGACCATTTCGGCAAACGCCATTTTCGGTTAAATGACCTGTTTAGACAAGTTACTTTTTTGGCCATAGGATCAATTTGGCCGAATGAAATTTACGGCCGTATGTCCATTTCGTCTAAATGACATTTTCGACCAGAAGAGTTTCGACCAAACTACATATTCGGCCAAAAACATTTCGGCCTTGTGGTCTACGGCCAAACGGATCTTCCCGTCGTTTTACCGAAAGTCATTCTGACGAAAGCCATTTTTTAATTCCACCTAGTCGGATTGAACGTTTGCCCAAAATGGTTGTTAGGTCGAAAATGTCTACCAACAATGGCATTTTCTCTATCTGTGTATGCGCCTGGCAGATGTGGATACATAATTAAGTATCCCACTAATTAAAATAATAAATTTAAGCTTTCATTTTCTAATTTTGACTTAGCTCAATACTATAAAACCACGCCGACAAAACAATATGAAGTATGCTTCAGCATAATTACATTATTCTTAGGTGAACTAAGGTTTTAAACGAAATTTAAATCCGTATATGGAAAATTCCACAATTTCTATATTTTTTATACTTACTGAAATAAAACTGATATAAAATTGAACATATTCGGGAGCACACGCTTCACTTTGAATTAATTTGAAAACGGCACAAATGCTGGCCTTATCGCCAAAGGTATACTGCCCATGATCGCATATTTGTAACATTTGCATTTTGGTTGATTTTGTAAATCTCTTTTCAATCCTCCCCACAAACTCAATCTTTCCTAGCTTACCACAGATAAGCAAGATAGTAAAGCCTATTTTATTGTCGTGGGATTAGATGCAGTAAATTGAGTTTTCTGAACGATTCACAGGCTTTTTACAAAATGAACAAAAATGCGATCATGGGCAGTATATGCGGCGAGAATGCGATGATTTATCACCGACTGCCTCTTCTGTTATTATAACTCTATTGGTCGCAAAACCCTTATTTGACTTTGAAAAAGTGAAATCAGAATTGCGTACATAATGTAGAACCAATTTAATAAAAATTCCGCGGAAAAAAAAATTAAAATTTCGTTTCGTTTCGAAAAATTTCGAATTAAATAGACCGTGATTTCGTATCGTTTCGAGGTCTCGAAAGTAAATCTATATTTCGTTTCGTTTCGATCCGAAGCAACATAGACATTTTAAATTTTGTTTCGTTTCGTTTCGTTAGGAAAAAGTGTGTTATCGCATACCCTTAATCAATTACAATAAATATTAAACTCCAAATTCTAGTCAATGAAATGCTTCACCTGTCTAAAAAGTGGAATCTAGTACGAAACGCTGTGGGAGGCCTTACTGTTACGGTCGAAATATGTAACTGTAAAGCTACTAACTAGAAAGCAGTTTTGCGGTAAATTACCGCTTGCCGTGTGCCAGTCTGATTTAGCGCCGAGTAACGCGTCAACCCGCTACTTGGACATCGGCCCTAAGACTTTCCGAGACGTGGCGCGGTTGATGCTTTTGCGTTTAATAGAACCTTGCATACAGCGCAATATTTCCGTAGCGCTTGAAGAGCTTATTTTAAGAGAAAGGGATGCGAAGAACTGCACACAATCAAAATTATGTAGGTGCATGAAAAACTTAAAAAAGAACTTACCGAAGAAGTTTGACATACACACAACAAGCAAACCGCGATTCTACCATAATCTAGAAAATGGCTTTCGTCCCCAATTTCCTTCTGCTCCATCGACCCGATATTGTAGTTCAACCTTCAAACGTGGCAACCTAAAACCATGTTTTTGCCTTTCTCGTATACTAAGTATACGGTAAAGGCTATATGATCGCTCCAAAAACAAACTTTTTATAGAAGGCCCGGAGACCCATAGTGTTATATACCAATCGACTCAGTTCGACGAATTGAGGTGATGTCTGTGTGTGTGTGTGTGTGTGTGTGTGTGTGTGTGTGTGTGTGTGTGTGTGTGTGTGTGTGTGTGTGTGTGTGTGTGTGTGTGTGTGTGTGTGTGTGTGTGTGTGTGTGTGTGTGTGTGTGTGTGGGCAAAACTACTCAAAAAATGTCACTCATTTTTCGGGCACTTATCCTCAACCGCAACAAGTTGCATTCGACGCAGAATCTTGTCCCATTGTTTCCTATTTAAAATTGGCCAGATCGGACTATGGGATCGAAAGTTATGGTCAAAATACAAATTCATACGAAAAAATCGCGTAAAAAATGTCACTCATTTTTCGGGCACTTATCCTCAACCGATTTGCTCGCAACAAGTTGCATTCGACGCAGAATCCTGTCCCATTGTTTCCTATTTGAAATTGACCATATCGGACTATGGGATCGAAAATTATACCATTTTTGCCTTTCTCGTATACTAAGTATACGGTAAAGGCTATATGATCGCTCCAAAAACAAACTTTTTATAGAAGGCCCGGAGACCCATAGTGTTGTATACCAATCGACTCAGTTCGACGAATTGAGGTGATGTCTGTCTGTGTGTGTGTGTGTGTGTGTGTGTGTGTGTGTGTGTGTGTGTGTGTGTGTGTGTGTGTGTGTGTGTGTGTGTGTGTGTGTGTGTGTGTGTGTGTGTGTGTGTGTGTGTGTGTGTGTGTGTGTGTGTGTGTGTGTGTGTGTGTGTGCGCAAAACTACTCAAAAAATGTCACTCATTTTTCGGGCACTTATCCTCAATCGATTTGCTCGCAACAAGTTGCATTCGACGCAGAATCCTGTCCCATTGTTTCCTATTCGAAATTGGCCAGATCGGACTATGGGATCGAGAGTTATGGCCAAAATACAAATTCATACGAAAAAATCACGTAAAAAATGTCACTCATTTTTCGGGCACTTATTCTCAACAGATTTACTCGCAACAAGTTGCATTCGACGCAGAATCCTGTCTCATTGTTTCCTATTTGAAATTGGACAGATCGGACTATGGAATCGAAAGTTATGGCCAAAATACAAAATCATACAAAAAAATCGCGTAAAAAATGTCACTCATTTTTCAGGCACTTATCCTTAACCGATTTGCTCGCAACAAGTTGCATTCGTCGCAGAATCCTGTCCCATTATTTCCTATTTGAAATTGGCCAGATCGGACTATGGGATCGAAAGTTATGGCCAAAATACAAAATCCTACGAAAAAATCGCGTAAAAAATGTCACTCATTTTTCGGGCACTTATCCTCAACCGATTTGCTCGCAACAAGTTGCATTCGATGCAGAATCCTGTCCCATTATTTCCTATTTGAAATTGGCCAGATCGGACTATGGGATCAAAAGTTATGGCCAAAACACAAAATCATACGAAAAAATCGTGTAAAAAATGTCACTCATTTTTCGGGCACTTATCCTCAACCGATTTACTCAAAACATGTTGCATTCGACGTAGAATCCTGTCCCGTTGTTTCCTATTGAAAATTGGCCATATCGGACTATGGGATCGAAAATTATGGCCAAAATACAAATTCATACAAAAAATCGCGTAAAAAATGTCACTCATTTTTCGGTCATTTATCCTCAACCGATTTGCTTGCAACAAGTTGCATTCGATGCAGAATCCTGTCCCATTATTTCCTATTGAAAATTGGCAAAATTGGGATCGGAAGTTATGGCCGAAACACCATTTTAGCCTTTTTATACGAAAAGGCTGTATGTTCGCTCCAAAAACCAAACTTTTACAGAAGGCCTGGAGAGTTATATACCAATCGATTCAGCTCGACGAACTGAGATGATGTCTCTGTCTCTCCCACTTCATACGGGAGTTTGGCAGAAAGACGGTCATGAGATTTATATCATAACAAATATTGCCCTCCGCTCGCGTGATGGGAATGACATTTTCGTTTTCTTTTTGTGTAGTCGGAGCTTCAGTTCAACTAACATCCAAAAGTGATATCCTTAAAATATATGACTGGGTGAAATAAAACAGGGTTATGTACGTCAAAAAGATTGGAAAAGGAAACAAAATGTCGAAATTCTTATTAGCATATTGTAGATCAAGCTGAAAACCGAACCGAGGTCCCGCGAAATCGCATTTTCTCGCATTTCCGGATGTTGCAACTGCATCGCGAGTAGTGCGCAACTGTGCCATAGTCGGGCACCACTCGCGATGCAGTTGCGACATCCGGAAATGGGACAAAATATGATTTTCGGTTTTCAACTGGATCTACAATATCTTCTCCATAAATAATCTGATTTTCATAGAACGGACAAAGAAATTTGTCTTTTTTACTCTAACCACTAGCTCATCTTTTTCAAGCACACACATTTTACGAAGGTCGAGAAAGGCACTATCACCGCTAGGTGGATTAATCTGGGTTTTTTATGAGAAAATCGCTAAAAAAAATGTCACACATTTTTCAGGCACTTTTCATTAACCGATTTGCTCGCATTAAATTGTATTCGACGCAGAATGTCTCATTGTTTCTTATTGAAAATTGGCCAGTCTAGCTCACTTTTTTAGCACTTAGACTTCATCTATTCCCCAAGCAGTAACCATTAGGGTGGTTCAAAAAATCGATTTTGCTCCACAGTGCTCATCTGATTTTTTACCATGTTCTGAGTGTCCTCTGAAAATTTGAGCTCATTTGGATTTAAACTGATTTAGCACAAGCCGTTTCAAGTTTGCATGCAAATTAGTATGGGAAGATTTATTTTTTCATTATAGTGATTATGGCGCTTCTTCATTAAGCGCAGATTAAAAGAAAACCTACATAGCTAAAAGGAATACTTAACAGCTTTCACCCAACGAAAATCGCATGTTGATTAATCGCCTCAATAATTAGTAATCGATTTTAAGACAGGTTGCGAATCTTTAGTCATGATAGTTAAACTTCTTTGAGGGCATCACTGAAATGTGCAGTGCAACATAGTAGCCTGAATTTGTGTGTGCTATCTTTCGCGCCACGAGCAGCAATGTTGCCTGTTGATGAGTTATGCAATTAGCTCCAGAAAACCACGGTATAGATTAAATTCGATTACTAATTATTGGAGCGATTAATCAACATGCGTTTTTCGTTGGGTGAAAGCGGTTGAGTATTCCTTTTAGCTATGTAGGTTTTCTTTTAACCTGCACTTAATGGGGAAGCGTCATTAACAGTATAATGAAAAAATAAATTTCCCCATACTAATTTGCATGCAAACTTGAAACGGCTTGTGCTAAATCAGTTTTAATCCGAATGAGCTCAAATTTTCAGAGGACACTCAGAACATGGTAAAGAATCAGATGAGCACTGTGGAGCAAAATCGATTTTTTGAACCACCCTAGTAACCATATAGTGACTGAATCCGGTCATATATAAGTTACTGTGATTGATGTGCAATATGTGTGCTTCTCAGGTCGCTCGCAACAGATTGCATTCGACGCAGAATCTTGTCCCATTGTTTCCTATAGAAACTTGGCCGGATCGTACAATTGGGTCAAAAGTTATGGCGAAAATACTAATTTTAAAACTACAAAATAAAATGCCATTTTTTGCTCTTATGCTCATCCGATTTGTTTGCAACAAATTGCGTTTGGCGAGATTTTTTTTTATGCATGTAAACAAATATGAAAAATGAGACCAATCCACATATTAGTGATATGGAAATGCTAATATCATCTTCCAAACTTGGACGTACATGTTCATGATAGCATTAGAGGCGAAAGTATAGAATTGATAGTTCCGTTAGGATACGGCAGGGCATGAAGAATGTTTTTATAGAAGTCGATTTGAAAGCGAGCGGAGGGCAATATTTGTGATGGCATATATCGCACGACCTTCCTTCTGCCAAGCTCCCGTATGAAGGGGGAGGGAAGAATATCAGTGTGGAAGCTGATATATCTCCACTGGCAAAAGGAAGGTGGTTTGACTTGCTCATATGCCATCGCGTGCGGAAGGATTTGCTATCGACGAGTACTGTCTCCAAATTTCTAATATGACATCAGCATTTAGTCGAATAGGATTTTATTGCACAGTTCTGTTTTCTCATTGCGTCCGTCTCGTCGCAACCAACTTGGCTGCCTCGGAGAGAACAAAGCAGAGAAAGGCACTGCTGCTGTACCGTCGACCAATAACAGCTGAATTGATGGATGCCCCCACCGAGGGTAGTACACTAAATTAATGATTTCGTGTGTGTTACTTCTACGTGAAGTTAAACGATTTACAATGATATGGAAATGCTAATATCATCTTCCAAACTTGGACGTACATGTTCATGATAGCATTAGAGGCGAAAGTATAGAATTGATAGTTCCGTTAGGATACGGCGGGCATGAAGAATGTTTTTATAGAAGTCGATTTGAAAGCGAGCGGAGGCAATATTTGTGATGGCATATATCGCACGACCTTCCTTCACAAGCTCTGTATGAAGGGGAGGGAAGAATATCAGTGTGGAAGCTGATATATCTCCACTGGCAAAAGGAAGGTGGTTTGACTTGCTCATATGCCATCGCGTGCGGAAGGATTTGCTATCGACGAGTACTGTCTCCAAATTTCTAATATGACATCAGCATTTCGCGCGTAACATATGATTACGGCTTATAAACCAAAACCATGATTTTTCATTTTCTAGCATAAACGATTGCTTTGTAAATTATTCTTTATCGTAGGTAAAACTCCATACTTAATATCTCTTAAGAAACACATTTATTGCTATTTTGAGTGAACGTCTCATGAACCATTTGCACCATAGTGGTTTTTAAGTCCTTTGTTGGCGCCCTTAACTACCATGCGGAATGTTTGCTTTGGTTTTTAGGCCGTTCACTTTATATTGTTTATTTAGAAAAACTAGCTTCAAGTTATTTCAAAATGTATATTCTTACTAGGTTTTTGATATATCTCATAGCAGAACTACTCTGGCTAACAAATCTAAACAAATCCGATGATGTTACTAGCTTTGAGCAAACGGCTTAAAAACCAGACGTGTTGCCGGTAATGCGAGTAAACGGCGCAATTTTTGTTCTTGCTGAAATTTTGTAGATTTCGAATGGTTTTTCAATTAATCTTAATCTGCTGTTATAATATAACCATTTACGTATAGTATTGACATGGTTTTGGCCATGAAATGAGTTTCAAATTCAATAAATGAATTAAATTAGTCATAGAAAACTTGAACCTCATTTTTCTCGGTTCAGCATTGTTGGTTTTTCGGCCGTAATCATATGTTGCTCGAGATTTAGTCGAATAGGATTTTTATTGCACAGTTCTGTTTTCTCATTGCGTCCGTCTCGTCGCAACCAACTTGGCTGCCTCGGAGAGAACAAAGCAGAGAAAGGCACTGCTGCTGTACCGTCGACCAATAACAGCTGAATTGATGGATGCCCCCACCGAGGGTAGTACACTAAATTAATGATTTCGTGTGTGTTACTTCTACGTGAAGTTAAACGATTTACAATGATATGGAAATGCTAATATCATCTTCCAAACTTGGACGTACATGTTCATGATAGCATTAGAGGCGAAAGTATAAATTGATAGTTCCGTTAGGATACGGCAGGCATGAAGAATGTTTTATAGAAGTCGATTTGAAAGCGAGCGGAGGCAATATTTGTGATGGCATATATCGCACGACCTTCCTTCTGCCAAGCTCCCGTATGAAGGGGAGGAAGAATATCAGTGTGGAAGCTGATATATCTCCACTGGCAAAAGGAAGGTGGTTTGACTTGCTCATATGCCATCGCGTGCGGAAGGATTTGCTATCGACGAGTACTGTCTCCAAATTTCTAATATGACATCAGCATTTAGTCGAATAGGATTTTTATTGCACAGTTCTGTTTTTCTCATTGCGTCCGTCTCGTCGCAACCAACTTGGCTGCCTCGGAGAGAACAAAGCAGAAAGGCACTGCTGCTGTACCGTCGACCAATAACAGCTGAATTGATGGATGCCCCACCGAGTGTAGTACACTAAATTAATGATTTCGTGTGTGTTACTTCTACGTGAAGTTAAACGATTTACAATGATATGGAAATGCTAATATCATCTTCCAAACTTTTAAATCGTTTAACTTCACGTAGAAGTAACACTCGTCGATAGCAAATCCTTCCGCACGCGATGGCATATGAGCAAAGTCAAACCACCTTCCTTTTGCCAGTGAAGATATATCAGCTTCCACACTGATATTCTTCCTCCCCTTCATACGGGAGCTTGGCAGAAGGAAGGTCGTGCGATATATGCCATCACAAATATTGCCCTCCGCTCGCTTTCAAATCGACTTCTATAAAAAGCATTCTTCATGCCTGCCGTATCCTAACGGAACTATCAATTCTATACTTTCGCCTCTAATGCTATCATGAACATGTACGTCCAAGTTTGGAAGATGATATTAGCATTTCCATATCATTGTAAATCGTTTAACTTCACGTAGAAGTAACACACACGAAATCATTAATTTAGTGCCACATATTAGTGTTATTTTAGATTTTTCCAAACTTTTTGAACGAACGAGAAAGGCACCATCACCGCTAGGTGGATTAATCTGGGTTTTTATTTGATTTCTTGAATTTGTCAGTATAGTACGAAAACATTGATTCTTGTCATAAAATATTAAACATAAAACTTTATTCCACCAGAAGGATAAACTTTTTAGTGCGAAATATAAATAAATTTAAATTTACGAAAAATAATTCCGAGCTCAAACTAAAAATGAAAAAAAATGTTAAAAGATATATTAATTTAAAGCTTGATTTGGTAGTGTTTAAAGAAGAATCTATAAATAAACTGAACAGATATTTAAAGCAAAGAATATCCCATCATTCCTGTCAAATGGGATAAATGTATTATGTAAATCGGAAAGAACTCACAGGATTCCGTTTGCAATGATATCTAGCTTCGTACTTCAACTTATTCCGAGAGGCTACCCTCGTCCTTCATGTCTTCAGGATATCCAGGATTAAAACCAATTTTGATCACATAGCAATTCTCCTAGCCACCAACAAAATTATCCAAAAATTCTATATAAATATGTAGGTAGCACTTAACAGAACTTTTATTTGTTTTTTTTTACTCATCTGGGTTTCAGCGGCCGAATATTTGTGATTCCCAAATAGATTGGAAAGTTGTAGCGGTAAAGTTTATAGATAAGTCCGGCATGCCAAACGTTATCGAACGATGCCGAGAAGCGCCATGACTGTGGATTTGGCTACCCGTTTGTTGTCTATGATTACCTTTACCACACGGAACAGTTGTTGAGTAGTCGAATGCCCTTTTGCGAAACCCAAACTGCTCGGGAGGGATAATTTGATTTCTTTCTACGTGTTCCCAGATGCGATTCAATATAAGTTTTTCGAACAATTCACTGACAGAGGAAAGCAAGCTAATAGGTCGGTAACTACTTGGACTAGTGAGGTCCTTTCCTGGTTTTCGAATTGGGATTATTTTTGCGAGTTTCCAGCAGTTGGGATAGTATTGCAGGGCTAAACATTTATTCAATATGTCCGATAGAGGGCTATATCAAATATTATATATTAACAATATAGCCCACTCTTGCTTGAAACGGGCGAACGCGACTAAAGCGCTTCAACGGATGGCGGTCGAACTATTCAATCACAGCAACGCGTGGAGGCGAATCGTTGCCTTTCCAGTATCACGTGCAGGACGTCGATGCGTGTATTCGCGTCGATGCTTCCATAACAACGCATAGAGACGCATCGTTCGTTTTATAACAATCATAGCAAATGCCAAACATTATACGGTTCTTTCCATTTTATGTTTCCTATTACCACCTTCTTGATTCATTTTTAGATGCAAATTGTGAGAAATATATAAGAAATGTGCTACATATTGTTTCCTAAAATTATTCAGCTTGAAGGTATCCTCAAACCACGAGAATTTTGTCATTGGTCATGTGCTTTCAAAGGGGTGAGATCCACTGTGTTTCATCTCATAAATATTAAATCTGCTCCCATTTGTAGAAAAGAGGAACATAATCTGGTGGAAGATATTGCCGAACTTCGGATTAGCACGAAGAGTCTAAATAGTTTATGTTGGGATCGCCCAAGGAATCACCCGTTTCTGTCTCGCATAATCTCTCCAAAAAGAATATTTCTAAAAACACAAGGTAAAATAAATGAGTTGTTTTATATCTTCTTTTATTATAATTAAAAGATTTTTAACTACAACCCAACCCAATGTTTTATCCAGTAACATTAAGGCGACCATCATTATTCATATCAATAGTGCTTGAACGTTCTGCGTGTTCCAAAACAAAAACTCGGCTATTACTAATTAATCTGTTAGCCTGTAGGACAATGTCCGCAGAAATTGGTTGATCAACGGTGAGACGTCAGTACATCCTTGTACAGGTTTGAAATATATTTTCCAGCACCAACAGTATATCTTGGCAGCCATCTGCAAATGCTCCGGAAGCAATACATGAGTTTCTAATAGAGTGGTAAAAATAATTTTACCTACATATTTCGTCTTAAATGTTTATTTGATCACAACAAAAGCTTGGCACCAGAAATCAAGGATATTTCGATTTTGACAGTTTCATAACAATAAAAATCATAGTTTACTTGATCATTTTTAGAAAAATAGTTCGACTTTTCGTCACAAGTTGGCGCTACGATCAACAAAAATTGTTCGTCCGTCACATACATGGAATATTGAAGAGTGGACTATCTTGTACTTTAAAATCTTTGGCTATATGCTCTAGGGCTCAATTTCTTAAGAACTAGGTTAAAGATTGAATCTAGCCCAGGGGCTTTCATGTTTTGACGTAAACTACGTCTAAGGGGAAGACTCAGATACAGGGTGTAAAACCGAAATTTCCAAATTCGAGACCGTCACGAAATTAGGATAGATTTCAAACGCTAATAGCGTCTTTATCTTTCGATGGATTTTCGACATTTGCTTATCAATCGATTCAGAAACTCTCCAGCAATTTGCCAATTCTATTGATACTATTGATTATCAACGTTAAATTATTGAAAATGTTGTTTCTTTCCAAACCGGGTGAAAAATCCAATTTCGTTCATAAATCCCCAGCACGGACATCAGATTGCAGTAAGGTACGGGCCTTTTGATCCACTGCTTCGTTTTCCCTGCCCCGTGTTTCGCGTGCCCGCGTCATTTTCATTCTGGATGTCACGGCGAGCGGACCAGGGCGTTCAGAAGCGGTCCCAGTGACAACGGCTGTATCAGCGCACTATGGGGCGGCTCCATACAAGTAGGTGGCCGAAAATATTTTCATTTCATTTCTGCAATATTTCACACTTATATCGTAGATTATTGTCTTAAAGATGTGAAATACTTGTTTTGCAGGTCGTTATTACTTCTAAGGTCTCCAAACTCCCTGGAATACAGACCTTTGATCTCTATGGAATATATCCCTTTTATCTACGAATGTCTCATGTGTACAACAGCAGTCTATAGATGTGTATTTTATTGCAGCGCAGACCTGTAGAGTTCAAACTAGAAAATTGTATACTGTTTTTATGTGAATTGAGTTGTACAGATGTTCTAAGTTGCACAAGGACTCCGTCAAATACAGGCCATTGCATCTACATACGTAACAGGTTGTCTTTGTAGGATTTTTCAGATTGGTTCAGGCTCTTAACCAGTAAAACAAGTAAAGGGAATACAATATAAAGCTCTATTAAAGCTAAACGAACTTCATGCAATAAAAGCTTCAAGATATATAAGTATACTGCAACAACATTTATTTATTCATTATGTACATGAACATCCTCAACAAAATCATCATTTATTTCTTCAAGATCGATTAAAATATCTGCTATGGTATATTTTTCTGTACTCGAATCTGTTGTATTGCAAGAAGTTTCAGTCACTAAAAAACTTTGAACATCTTCTGGATATTCCAGGTTAGATTTATTTTGAAGTCGCTTACCTAAGTTGAGGGAGCTTATCAAAGGATCCGACGAGTTCATAGCACGAATGAAAACGTCATGTAAATTTTCTTCTCTTGAGGCTTTCCTGGCATGATGAGTCCGACTTTTTTCCACGAGATGTTGAAGCCACTGGCTCTGGCTCAGCATGATAAAATTCTTCTAATTATATTCTAAATTCTGTGTCAAGCCATTCCTCATAATATGAGTCAAAGTAAGTTTTGGACCGGGATGCGGCCTGCCATTTTTTTTTCAAATTTCAAATGCAGATTTTTCAATTTTGTATGGAGTTGACTCTTTTTTTGTTTATCCACAGCGAAGCTTTGGCAGATATATTCCAAGGCTTTTTCAACGCGATCTACCTGACGTCCCTCGTGAGCTCTAAATACTTCAATGAGTTGCCTATAATTCATGATTCACCAAATAATAAGTACAAACACTTCACACGATTTACCTTCGCAATCACAGCTCACTATGCACTCAGATAGACATTCATAAATGTTCTGTTTATTTATTTCACCTAGGTACATACCAATAATTATCGAAAGATGTCCTTAGGTACAGACATTTTTGCTTCTTGTATTCACATATTGGATTTTAATTAATATCAAAATTTTACTTTCTATGAAATAATTGCAAATGAAGCCTAGAGTATTTTCGTAACCCTCAAGAGTATATTGTTTTTTTTTTCATATTTATTTGCTTGATACTTGATAGATAATGAGTTGCCTCCTCTTGGTGAGCCTACATAAATGGAGTATCATATAGCTGCATAAGCTATCGTGTACACGACCTACCACGAAGCCTACGACACTTCTCGTGGTATCTACTCACTCTATCGTCACTGGTCTTGATGCTCTTTTGTCATACGCATAGGATTTGTATCCAGCCCATCACAGTCTACCGTGTATTATGAGAATAATTACATTTAATGTTTTAAAATTAATGACTTTTTTCGAAAAAAGTGATCGGAATCATAGATTTGCAGCCATAAGCAGCTGGAATTTGTTTTAATGCCTTCTGGGAGGTCCAAAGAAAGTCGTAGTGGTAGTCGCTAAGCGAAACTTTGAGAAACTTTTTTGTATGGAACTTTTGTATGAAAAAAGTTTTTTCTTCAGGTCATTTTCGGATGTTTCACTACCTATTTTCCCATAACTAACCCGTTCTTCGCAAGTCCATGAAACAAGCTTTCAGAAACTTTTTAAAGAGTTGGAAAAGAGCTACTGTAGCCGAAGATATTGACAGTTGAATAATGCATTGATTTTTCAAGAACTAAAAAATGTCTGGCTCTAATGCCTATATCTTGAAAACCATATGGCTTAGAGTGCTGATATGCTGGGGTTTAATGCTCCAAAGCAATAGCATTTAGTAGGTCAACTTGAATTACGAATCAGAGAAAGTCGATTTTTTTTATTTTCGGCCACCTGATTCCCCATAGTGCATCGTAGGTGCTGCAAATATGCATTCGTATGGATGGCGTCAGTTGTTGCCAAGTGAAATTTTCTCTCAAGATAAGGAAAAGGAAAAATCGATAGTGCATGTTTGAATTAGTGTAAAACCAGTTTAAATGATCTAAATGCGTTTAATCAAAATGGGCTATCAAAAACAGTCCATTTTGCACCAACTGTGCGGTAATTCATACCATTTTGGTCACTTGAAATTTATAGAAATAGATTTTAAAATTAGGAATAGTTTTTCCACTTACCCTAGTGGGATGGGGTAAGTGGAAAACCCATGTTACCTTGACCTTCAATAGTGATTTGTAGTTACATATAACTAAAATCAATACGATAATTGCTCTGAGTATCTTTTGTGGAATAATTTCATTACCTTAACGGAATAGATCCTCAAGGAATTCTCGCAATAGCTGGTTTTACCTTCTCGAACACTAAGTGTACGTAAATTCTATATGTTCACCCCAAAGATGAACTTTTTAAAGGAAAAATGGGACTTATAGGGTTATAAACTAATTAACTTAGTTTAACGAATTGAGATGATGTTTGTATGTGCGTATTTGTATGTATGTGTGTGCGCAAAGCACGTACAAAATTATCAGCTATTCTTAAGCACTTGTCCTTAACCAATTTGTTCGCAAAAAATTGCATTCAACGGCGAAACTTGTTATGAATAAAAATTAATGTGAATTATACAATATATTTACCTATCAGTGCTATTTTTAACTTTCTTATACATTTTTTTCATATGTAAAACATGTGAAAGGCATCAATACCGATAGGGGGATTAATCAGGCATTTTCTCATTTATATTAGTCCAATCACCACTGCAATCACAATGATAACAAAGAAGGAACATATTAAGATTCACAGCTATCGGAATAATCCCTAGAGGGAAGAAAAAAATTGCGTAATTAGAACATTATCCACTTCCCCCGCAGTGTTTGATACCTGGGGTAAGTGTAAAATCTTTGAATTATTTGCTTTCTTGGTACAAACCACTATCAATTGAATGGGATTAGTTTAATTGTATTAGACTGGTCATCTGTGATGTAAATTCACTTGAAAAAAGAACAATTGGTGCAAATAAGAATTGATTTTATGAATGCAAAAATCAACTTTTCGCGAAACCTAAAATTACAGTTCAAGCGTTAACCGTGTTAGTGTATGTATTATATAAATTTCAACATAGTATTAGTGTGAGCATCAAAGTATATTCTTGCATAATGTTTTGATGTGGTGAAAACTGTAAAGTATGTACAATTCCAATTTTTTGAGTCGATTTTTACACTTACCCCCTTTTTCCACTTCCCCCAGTGTACCTTAATGATTTTTCAGAATCACCATTTTACACAAAAGAATTAATTTGCCAGCATTTTTTTTGACGTAAACTACGTCTAAGGGGAAGACTCAGATGTAAAACAGTGTAAAACGGAAATTTCCCAATTCGAGACCGTCACGAAATTAGGATAGATTCCAAACGCTAATAGCGTCTTTATATTTCGATGGATTTTTAATCACTAACTCTGCAGAAGTCAAATGATGGATTGAATCTAATGAATTTTTGCGTTACTGCTGCCGATTTAACGCAACAATCTCATGAATTTACTCTCAGTCAAACCAAATTCCTCCAATGAAAAATTTAATGCCCTGAAAAGGACAGATTTCAGATCATGCGGATTCCCAATCACCAACACAACAGCAACCATTCGATAGTCGGAATATCACAAGAGTATTTCACTTAAATGCAGATGCCGGCTCTATGATTTTACCGCTACACTGCAACATATTGCCATCATTGGATTTTATGTTTTGAGTATTGCTCGAAACCAGTACTGCCTCAAAAGTAATCAAAAGAACAATTTTGTAATATTCATGAATGATGAGACTTGCTAGGTTCTTCATTTCACCAAACGGTTTTACGTAGTTTACGTCGGGCGGTCGTGTCATGCACACAACCCTTATGATTTTTTGTTATGCTTTATGGCACTGCACACTTCGTCAGGGGTGATCTTCTTATCAATTGGAACATATCAGTTTGTTAATCTAAGGGTGTCTAAAGTTCTTTGGACGTCATCTTCTAACGGACTAATAATTGTTCTACCTATCTGATGGGATGACGCAAAGTGTGTTGTAATTGCATTTTTTTTTTCTGAAGAGGTGATGAGATACGAATCATTTACTTTCAAAGGGGGAATTGGTTTTTTTGTTTTCAAAAATTTGTTAATTTTCCAAAAAGGTTGAAATCTTCCTATGTCCTTGCTAAAGTTTTCGTTTTTCTGTTTTTGTATTCGTTTGGAAACGATTTTGTTCAATTTGTTCACAAGGTATTTCTTCTGGAAATCTCGAGATCTTTGAAATTGCCTTCTAACCACGTTTCTCAGATTTATAATTCGCTTGGTAGTGGAGTCAATCGTTAGGAATCTACTTACAATTGAAACCTTCCTGATGCACGCTTCCTCTGCCGACTCGATGGCCCTCGGGAAATCCAGCAGTGCGTGGTCGATGTATTGGGTGGTGAAAAGTTTGGTGTTGATGTTTAGGTTGTAATCTATGTACGATGCGTTGAAATGCGACCCAATTGACATGATGGTAATCCTTTCTCATTTTCCGATGATTGTTCGCCATGATGTTTCCTGCAGTGACTACCACCGGATAGTGGTCGGATCGCAGGTCGTTGATGGTGAGTGGTTGGGAAATGTTGTCTCCAAGATTTGATAAGAAGATGTCCAAGGTGGATGGGTTTCCCACTGCTGATAGGAATGTGGGGTCGTCCGGTGCAAATATAGAATAGTATCCTGCCTGAGTATCATCCGCGAGAAGACGTCCGTTCGTATTGCGTCTGCAGTTGTTCCAATCTTCATGCCTTGCGTTCAGGTCCTTAGCAAGTATGAACTTTCCTCTCCATCTGGTCAACTTTCTGAGGTCTTGCTTGAACTTGTCACTGTACTCCTTGGTACATTGTATTACACAGTATACAGCTAAATTCATTTTCACCGGTCCTAGATCCGATGCTACTTCAATGCCGATTGCTTCTACCACCGATGTGTTGAAGCTTGGAAGAGTGGTGAACGTGATGCCTCTGCGGATGGCGATGGCGACACCACCACCTTTGCGGTTTGATTGGCGATCCAGACGAATGACAATGTGATCTAGAAGACTAAAGTTTAGATCCGGCATGAGATGGGTTTCCGTTAGCGCTGCCATGTCGACATCGTTGGTATGGAGACGCCGACGCGGCATTTACTAGCCAACCGACCGACACTCGATTAAAAGTTTTACGCGATTTTAGGTGACTATCCGAGTTATTGCGGTACTGTCGGTACTGTCTACATGCAACGGGCCAAGAAATAATAGGCAGCCCGTGAGCTAGGCGGACCGGACATGTGTGTGGATCGGAACGCTGGAACAAGCTCTATGGTTTCTCTGTTGGTAACCAGAAAAACACGTCCGACTCGTTTCGTGGTTCGAATCTCCACTTCGATGCCTCGTTCGTGCTCGTGTTGTGTGCGTGTGTGCGTGTCTGCTAGCCGAATCGCGTGCGAAGCAGCTTTCTTATAGTCAATAAAGTAAACCTTCTAGCTCCGCCCCTTTGGTGAGTGTTATGATTGCACATAAAATTGTGCACCCATACCGATTAACAAAGAGGCGGAACTAATGGGCCTACTTTATTGATTACAAGAAAGATGCTTGCCCCCTCGCGTGAGCTATTACGTTCGAGATATCTCAGAAATCGGAGAGCGGTCCCAGCATACGAAAGAAAGGAAGTTTTATTCCTACCGAAAGCATGGGTCGTGTAGTTGCCGTCATCAGCATCAGCAGCTCTCAAATGAAACTACCATCGGTTGATTGTTTCGCTTCGATGGCGTCTTTTGCGGTCGTGATAGCCATTTGGTTCGCAACATTCGGACTATTGGTTGCTTGTTTCAGCAGGTGGAGTACATTTCTGCATGTGGATAAACTTTTGCAGCCTCTCGCTCTGACGCGCGCTTGTGCTTATGCTACCGACGGAAAGTTTTTGCCATCATTTAACCAGAGAAAATTTCACTTATGTGCCGCTGACGCGGACAATAGCTACTCGACAGTTTACCGCTGAACAGCTTCAGATGGCGAAACCGCTACCAACGCCATCGTTCTGTACGCTCTCCGTGTCCACGCTCCGTGCCCGCTTTCCGTGACCACTCTCCGTGGATTCACGATCGGAAATGACGCGCCAGCTCGAAACACGGGTCTTTTTACCCAGAGAAAATGAAACGGCTGGTCAAAAGGCCCGTAGACTACTTTATTCTGATGTCCGTGTTGGGAATGCATGAACGGAATTGGTTGGTTCTGATATTTTTATTGAGTAGGACAAGAATTGAAATTTTCAATAGCTTATCGTGGAAAATCAAAAGTTTCAATGAAAATGACAAATTGCTGGATATTTTTCGAGTCGATTAATATATATATAGAGGAATCAAAATCCAGTGAAAGTTAAAGGCTCTATTAACGTTCAAAATCTTACATGATTTCGTGACGGACCCAATTGGAGATTCTGATTTGACACTCAGTTCCTTCGAGTAAGACGTTGTCCAACGTCAAAAGACTGATTAACTAAAACTGTCTGGATTGGATTAAGTCGTCTCCATTGTCTTCCCATGTGAAGGGCAATGTTGTTATTTTTAATTAATATATACCAAACTTATCGCAATCAATGTGCAAAGTAAAGCCAATGATGTAATTAAGTCCTTAGCATCATGAGTCAGTTCCAAAGCTTAGGAATTCAAGCTCCTACGAGTAGACGTATTTACTGGTTGGCCCCTTGGAACACGTTTGTAGCTGCAATGGCTGTACCGCTCCGTTTGTGAATCTCTGACCGTAGATAGCAGAGGCCAGAAGCAATGGCAAAAACTCTCCCGAAGATAACTGAAGAGTTCTTCTGCGAACGGCTTATCATTAATGGTGGATCTCTGTTTTTGTTACACCGGATTTTTTGTTTGCATTTATTCAGCGGCGATGGGCTACCGAAATGATATGCGGTTGGCGTTATGCTAACTGGTGATGATGGCTTGCGGCGGCGGCGGTGGCGGCGGCGTCGGGTTTGGGTTATTCCATTCATTCATGCACGGGAACCAACTCGGAGCTTGCTACAATTGCAGCGCGCGTTTGCTACAGAATGAGTTGTGATGGTGTGAAAAATTGCTGCCGATGGAAATAACAGATAAAGAGCTATTATAATGCTCGGAAGTGATTCCAAGTAGGAAACTGAAAGAGACAGATCCCCCGTGGTTGGCAGTTCGAACTGTTGACGCGAGACAACGCTACTAATTGGAAAGATAGGGTAAAATGCCCAATAATAAACCCCGTAATATATATAGTGGAATTTTGCACTTGCTTCTATAAAGCGAGGGAGCTTCCAATAAAACAAATTCGCTTCCAACATAACAAGTTCTACATCTCTATACGATGCACACACACACAAAACACTGAGATACTCGAAAAAAAAATATTCCAAAATCTGACTGAATTTGCCTTATCATAGTCCTTTGGGGGTCTAGGCATATGCTGCTGACTTTCATGTTCCGTTTCTGGTTGTTCTTACCTATTACGGACCCCCTATAATGGACACTCTCGTGTTTATTTTTGACAAATCTGAAAAAAAAAATCGTTTATTTTCACATTTCATGTCTTTTTCAATGCATGTCAACATATCGTTGGGATGTGCGTTAAGTTCTTCCGATGGAATTTCATCCGAAAATGTTCGTGCTGTAATATTGTTATCATGCCTACAGGTTCCACTATTGGTCACTATGCCCTATTTACAATCACCAAGTGGTGATTTATGTACACAGATTTACTACGAATTGATTTAAAACAGATTTAACACGAATTTGAATCTTTCATTTGCACGATATTGAGCCCACTATCGAAATGCTATTCTTAACTCCAAGTAGTACCGAATGGGATACGTTATCATCTAGATAAATTAGGCAATCGACTCAAAATGGACCTTTAGACGACGAATGCTAATAGAGAAGGGAGATGGGGCTTGATTTTCTAAGAAGGGTGCTATCCATATCATAGTTTTAGTATCAAGTGGAAATTTAAGCAGAACTGGTCCGCTGGTGGTTTACCAGTGAGACAAAAGGTCTGCGTAGGCTCAAAAAACAACACGAAAAAAACACTCCATAACTTTGACATAGACTTAAATTCTGCACAAGTTACTTGGACCATACTTTTAGTACCTAGTTATAATAACAAAGTTTAATGATATTCCAATACAATCTCAAATGGTCTAAGGAATTGATTTTTTGCATCTCTGTTAAAAATGTGAAACAAATACGTATTTATCGTGCTACCTTTTTATCTTTAAAAATAATATAATAGCAATATCATCATGAAACTAATTTTCCTATATCGAATCCCATTTTATGGGATGATTGATTATAAGCAGCTGTGATAAAACGAAGGACCTTCCGTGTTCAGCTGCAGAATGCACTACCACAAACTAGATCATGACGAAGATGGTTGGGTTCGAATACAATGCGAAGAGACGACAAAAAATCAATAAGAGCTAGGAAGATAACCAGCTAACCATCAACTTTTCTTCCCATGAAGTGCGGTGCTGTCGTGTGGCCCACCCATCGTTGAACCCAAACGGAATAATTTATCATGTTTATTGAATCATTCTCGACATCGATTATATTGAATCTTTCCCTAATTGCTGTAAATCTTTGCGCTGAAATAATAGTCACGTTCTGTGTTTCGTCTTGATCCGTGAGATCCAATAAATTTGCACTGACAACTCTGCTGAATGAGTTTGAACAACTCAAATTCATGCGGATGTTGCATGTTTATTGATTGGAACATTGTAGCCGAAGTTCTTATTTACTCACAGCCATATTCTCACTTCCTGGCTCCGTATTGTAAGCAGTTAGTAATATGTAGATTTGCCTAACCAAGAACCATATTATTAACATATCAAGCCTTTTTGTGATGGCGCAAACCGAAGTTTTTCATAAAATTCAATTAGGATTATCGGTAACCAAGTGAGAAATTGAATTTATTTGTGTTAATTAACAACGTTTTAAGTTAATGTTTAATTCAGACTGACTTACCACTTCTCCACTCACGAGCCAACTGGCACACACAAACAAGTGAACACAGCCGGTTTGGGATTTCTGGGACTCGTCGTTGCTAGATGGAAGATGGAAGAGTGGTGGAAAGCTTGAAAACTTGCTCTCCTAGCCATGGCTGGAGGTATCCGTTTATTTCCTAAGCCTTCGCCCAACGCTCGGGAGCATTTCCCTCGGAGCAAACTGTATTAGAAGTTGAACTTTGCTGATCCTATTTTTATACACATTAGCAATGCTAAACTCTCTTCTAGTCTGGAGCAGATTGCACATGAGCTCCACCATGCTCATGTAGATAAGTTTCCATCGGAATAGAATCGTAGTAGTAAGGAGTGAGGGGGAAGTTTTTCCGGATTCAATTAGTTAATAATTGATCATCGGAATCTTTTGAACAGGATATTGAATAAATCAAGAAATTAGAAAATCTGTTGTTACCCATGAATAGCTTAGTGGTGATGTTGCTGCAAATGAAAATCGGTGTCAGAATAGAGTGTTTTGTTGATGCAAGTAAATTAAATATTTATCTTTGAAATGAACTATTTGCCTGCAGGACGATGCATCATCTATTGCGCAAGAAAAGGATTTTTCATTTACATATCCAGAACCTACACTGGTAGTCGTTCTAAAAACACAAATTGAACTTTGTTAACCTTAATTTTTGGAAAATGCACCACAAAATCACTAAACAGATCCTTAATCGAATTACAAGCATTTATAAATTAGGTATGGTAAAATGGAGTTCCCTTGGAGTTCACTTTCAGAGCTATTATATTACAACTGAAGCAGCCAAAGAAGTTGACTTAGTAATATTGATGAATTTATTTTGGTTTTATAGCACACGTGATAATAATCCAATGTTTGAAATCACAGCTCAAATAGAATAACGCACACCATTAGTTGAAAGATACAGAGAACGACAAAAAACAAAAACATTCCAATTAACCAAACGTTTCATTGGGATTTGCTTATATTTGAAACAATAAAATATTTGACTAATTAAAGGGCACTTAGGACAATGAAAAGCTGAACCATTTTATAAGACACAACATCATACAGAAATTTATAGAGCTAAATCGGATCATTTTGATGTAGCTATGCAACCAATCGATCCCAGCTTCTGCACAGCTATTTGCGACCATGAATAATTTCGGAAAAACAATGGTTTGAAAAAATATCATAATGCAAATAATTAGGCAAATGAAACATAAGTCTTTCCGAAGCTGAACTTAAATAATAAACTGTTAAGCTTGTATTTGTGCAACATCTTAAAAGCTTGAGACCCACCCTCGGCTACAACTAAAGCCCTATCAATTGTCGCTTCTGTTGCTTCTTCACATTGATTCGTGCTTATCAACTTATCAGCATTTCATCCTACCCCACAAGATCCACCGTCCAAATAAAGGGCATCATCATAACGTCAGTATTTTCCTCCAGGCTAAAAGGAGCAAGGATGTATATACCTACCTTAGTCCAATCTGCAGCCTGTGTTTTATGGTCCATATTGTTCATGTGATGGAGATTTCTCACGCAACCTGATCTCAATAGAGTATGCTCCATAAATAAACCAGAAAGCTAGCCCGAAAGCATATAAAATACAATTCCACTAACCTCATCTCGTTGACCTATGCTGGAAAAGTTACACGGAGTAACGAGAACGTAGAGCTTCTTCCAGCCTAACTTGCTTTTAGGGTAAGGCATGTTTATCGTTTTCACCATTGACGGATTTCGGTGGCTATTGAATTTTAATAAAATTTCGAAAAACCTATAATGTTTGTGACCAGTTAAAATAATACTGGAATTGGCTGTGATTTAAAAGTAAACAAGACATTCCAAATATGAATGGAAATTACTATGGAAAAGTCAATGTTGAGAAACTACGTTTGTTTTAGTCGTTCATTGTAAAATACAGGTTTAAAGTCTTCGATCAAGCATTTCCAAAGACTAAGTAGTTACCACCTAGAGAGTTGTTCACGCTTACCAAAATGTATGCAAATTTTGAACCTACACTTTACAGTACGTAAATGTGCCTAAGTGATTGAAACGCACGGTCACGAAACCAAAGTTTTGAAATTTACTTAGAACACTTTTCATACCTGCAAACTTCCCAGTTCGTATGCATAGTCAAATCACATTCAAGCTGGCCCAAAGTTTCAGAAGATTATTTAAATCGGAAATGCTATCGTTTAACCAAAATTTGAATCACACTAATGGACATGAGAACGAATGTGTACATATTTGGAGAAAATTTTGGTTACAAACACGTTGGGCTTCACATAAATAGCTGAACTGGAAATTCCAGAACTATGGAGTTTGTTTCCCTTCACCAGAAAAGCTAAGAGCTGACCAGACCATGGTTCAGAATCATCGTGTTTTATCCGTATACACAGTATATATAGTATGTGTATCCGGTATTTTATCCAAAATCTAGATCTATTGTATACCACTGTTGGATCACTTTAACGTTTTTGAAACTTTCGCCAATTCCGTTAAAACACATTCAATAAGTGAGCTGACCATACGTACCGTATTTAAAGGGACCCATAGTGTTATATAAAGATCGACTCAGCTCGACGAATTGAAGTGATGTCTGTGTGTGTGTGTGTGTGTGTGTATATATGTGTGTATGTGTGTGCGCAAACTAATTTCACTCATTTTTTAGGCACTTATCCTTAACCGATTTGCTCGCGTTCGTTGCGGACGACGACAAGTTCCGATGCGGAAATTTGTCCCATTGTTTCCTA
This sequence comes from Armigeres subalbatus, assembly GCF_024139115.2. Taxonomy (NCBI): domain Eukaryota; kingdom Metazoa; phylum Arthropoda; class Insecta; order Diptera; family Culicidae; genus Armigeres; species Armigeres subalbatus. The sequence goes on from NC_085141.1 coordinate 68,753,737, forward strand.
TTGAAAATTGAACAGATCGGACTATGGATTTCGAAGTTATAGCCAAAATACTATTTTTATAATACACGATAAAGGCTCCCTCACCGCTTGGTTGATTGAACTGGGTTTTTTGACCGTTTTGTGCTGTCCCGTTGTAATCTAAAAAATCCTCGATTTGTCCCATGTTTTCATTGATTCTGTCAAAGAGCTCCAAAATATTAATGAAATCAAATCAATATTTTAGGCCGGACTCTAAAATCAAATAATAGAAATTTTTTTTAGCTAATTGTATTTGCTTATTATCTAATACATGCATTCATCGCTTAGACTAGGTGTTCCGTGTTTTCTTAACACTATCATCCTTATTTGCTATGTTGTATTTTTAGTTATTATTAATACATTTCAATTGCCTCTGGCAGTTAGAATTTTTCCTCTGGTTGAATTGAACCATGTAGGAATTACAATGTTTTCAACTTAAACTAATCTTTACCTATTTTATACTAAGGGTACAAGGAGTTAATCGTTGCAATAGAAGATTGCAACGATTTTTGTCTAAAATTGGAAATTATTTTGTTGGACATTTGTTGCAATGTCTCAATATTAGAAATTCTATGAAGTTCATTGGTACTATACCACGGAGGCAACTTCAGAATCATTTTCAGAATTTTATTTTGAATCCTCTGAAGTGCCTTCTTTCTGGTATTGCAGCAACTAGTCCATATTGGCACAGCATACAACATGGTAGGTCTAAAAATTTGTTTGTAAATCAAAAGTTTGTTCTTAAGACAAAGTTTTGATTTTCTGTTTATAAGTGGATATAGACACTTAATATATTACTTTTGGCTTGAAGGCTTTCAATGTGATTTTCAAAAGCTAATTTTTGATCTAGCAGAAGTCCTAAATATTTAGCTTCACTAGACCAATTAATTGGAACCCCATTCATAGTGACAATATGTCTGCTAGAAGGTTTCAAATAAGAAGCTCTCGGCTTATGTGGGGAAATTATAAGCTGAGTTTTGGAAGCATTCGGGGAATTTTCCATTTTTGCAAGTAAGTGGAGAAAATATCAAAACTTTTTTGCAATCTACTGCAAATGACACGAAGGCTTCGCCCTTTGGCTGAGAGACCTGTGCCATCTGCAAACAGAGATTTTTGACACCCTGGTGGTAAATCAGGTAAGTCAGAAGTAAAAATGTTATACAATATGGGCCCCAGTATGCTGCCTTGGGGAACACCAGCTCTTACAGGTAATCTATCAGATTTAGTATTCTGATAGTTTACCTGCAGTGAGCGATCTGATAAATAATTTTGGATCAGTTTAGTAATGTACAGAGGAAAATTAAAATTCATCAATTTTACAATCAAACCTTCATGCCAAACACTGTCAAATGCTTTCTCTGTATCAAGAAGAGCAACTCCAGTCGAATATCCTTCAGATTTGTTGAGCCGAATTAAGTTCGTAACTCTTAATAACTGATGAGTGGTTGAATGCCCATGGCGAAAACCAAATTGCTCATCAGCAAAAATAGAATTGTCATTAATATGAATCATCATTCTATTTAAAATAATCTTTTCAAACAGTTTGCTTATTGAAGAAAGCAAACTGATAGGGCGATAACTAGAAGCCTTAGCTGGATTTTTGTCCGGCTTCAGAATTGGATCAACTTTGGAGTTTTTCCATTTATCTGGGAAGTATGCCAATTGAAAACATTTGTTAAATAAATTAACCAAAAAAGATAAAGAGCTCTCAGGAAGTTTTTTGATAAGTATGTAGAAAATACCATCATCACCCGGGGCTTTCATATTTTTAAATTTTCTAGTAATAGATCTCACTTCATCCAAATTAGTTCCCAACTAAGGGTCAAAAACATTATCTTGGTTGAGAATGTCTTCGAAGCTTCGTGTAACCTGATCCTCAATTGGACTAGTGAGACCTAGACTAAAATTATGGGCACTCTCGAACTGCTGAGCAAGTTTTTGAGCCTTTTCGCCATTTGTTAATAAAATTTTATTTCCCTCTTTAAGCGCTGGAATTGGCTTTTGAGGTTTTTTAAGAATTTTTGGTAATTTCCAAAAGGGTTTCGAACTGGAATCCAACTTCGAGACATTATTCTCAAAGTTGGTATTTCTCAGATTAGCGAAACGTTTTTTAATTTCGTTTTGCAAATCTCGCCAAATAACTTTTAACGCAGGTTCGCGAGTTCTTTGGTATTGCCTTCGCCTCACATTTTTAAGACGGATCAGTAGCTGAAGATCGTCGTCAATAATAATGGAGTTGAATTTAATTTCACATTTAGGAATTGCAACGCCTCTGGCTTCGACAATTAAATTTGTTAAAGATACGAGAGCATTATCAATATCACTTTTGGTATCGAGAAGTATATCAACATCAAAATTCCTATCGATATACGTTTTATATAAATCCCAATCAGCTCTATGATAATTGAAAGTAGAGCTGATTTGATTATAAATGGCTTCTTGTGAGATTTCAAATGTCACAGGAAGGTGATCAGAGTCAAAGTCAGCATGAGTTACTAATTGGCCTCACAACTGACTTGAATCCGTTAAAACCAAATCAATTGTCGAAGGATTTTCGAGTGGATGAAAACAAGTTGGGCCATTGGGATATTGAATAGTATAATATCCCGCAGAACAATCTTCAAAAATGTTGCCGTTGGAATTGCTTTGAGCATTATTCCATGAACGGTGTTTGGCATTGAAGTCACCAATTACGAAGAATTTTGATTTGTTGCGAGTCAGAATTTGAAGATCAGCTTTCAACAAATTCTTTTGCTGCCCATTATATTGAAAAGGCAAATAGGCTGTGCAATGAAGGAAAATTGACCAAAATTTATTTCAACAGAAACTCCCAAGGTTTCAAAAACTTTGGTTTCAAACGAAGAAAATAATTTATGTTTGATACGTCTATTAATGACCATGGCGACCCCACCACAGGCGCTGTCAAGACGATCATTTCTGTAGATAAAATAATTTGGATCTCTTTTAATGGAGAGTCCGGGCTTTAAATAAGTTTCTGTTATAATGGCAATATGCACATTATGAACTGTTAAGAAGTTGAATAATTCATCTTCCTTACCCTTTATAGAGCGGGCATTCCAATTTAGAACTTTCACACAATTATTTAGATCCATTAAAACGGAGTCCGATAACAATTTTTTGTGTGTACTTTATACCAACCTGAACAGCTTCTGGTATGGTATTTGCTTTGAATATTGCATCAATCATGTGATGTGCTTGCCACCCGTTGACGAGCGGCAAAATTTGTTTGTGAATTGTGGTGGGTATGAATTGCTAGACCGGTAACTGGTTTTGAAATTTGAGCGTTTGAAAAATTTTTACCCGTCGAATCTGGGATCCGATTGGAATTTCCCGTCATAAATTTTGCACGGGAATTCAAAACTTTTTTGCGTGAAGGGCATTCCCAGAAATTGGATTTATGATTGCCCCCACAATTTGCACATTTAAATTTATTGGAATCTTCTCTCACAGGACATGCGTCCTTGGCGTGAGAGGTTCCACCACAAATCATGCATTTAGCATCCATGTGACAATGTTTGGTTCCATGTCCCTACTTTTGGCACTTACGGCAATGGTTGGGGTTTTGGAAATTTCCCCCAGGCCTGCGGAAATGTTCCCATGTAACACGGACATGGGACATAATACAGGCCTTTTCCAAACTTTTCATATTATTTAGTTCACTTTTGTTAAAATGAACTAAATAAAATTCTTGAGAAATGCCCCTCTGGGAAGTACCAGAGTGGGATTTCTTTTTCGTCTTAATTACTTGGACTGGTGAAAATCCAAGTAATTGAGAAATTTCAATTTTATTCTCATCCAGTGATTTATCATCACTGGGGAGACCTTTCAAGATAACTTTGAACAATCGCTCAGTTTTGTCGTCGTATGTGAAGAATTTATGGCGCTTCTCAGTTAAATACTGAAGAAGACGTTTGCGATCGTCAAAGGATCCCGGCAGAACGCGGCAGTCACCCTTCCTAGCAATCTGAAATGAAACCTTGATCCCCTGAAGGTTACTCAAAATCTCATTCCGGAAGCCAGAAAACTCGGCAACAGATACCACAATTGGCGGAATCCTTTTGCTTTTCGCATGAATCGAATCACCTGGGCTAGAGGTATATTCGATTTGCTCAATTTCATCATTAATCAAATCGAACTGATTGCTCAGTTCGATTGGAGAAGAATTATTTCCGATATTAGAGTTAGAAGAAATATCTGAATTCTCCAGCTTCCTTCTATTTTTTCCGCGCTTCGGCAGGACGGTCTTGAAGCCTTGTTTCTTTGAAGGAAGTGGAGAATTCAGAGACTGGGGGAGTCTCTTGTTTTTATTAATGCTCATGGCTGAGCGTGGAGACGTGACCTTCTAAGAGGTTTTTTCCCAGAACGGTGTCCCTGCAGGATTACCACCGCTTGTCGGAATTTTACTTCCGCAAACGGGTCCAACGTAAAACGAAGGCACGGGTCCTTGCAAAGATCGTAACGGGATCAGTAGGTACAAATAGCGCTAAGAAGCGCCGTTGAAATTAAAATAGCTTCGGGTAGTATTAAAAACTTCCTTCCGCAAAGAGAGAAAGAACCGCACAGCACGAAAGCATGATGCGGTCTGAAATAATAGAAAGTGTTTTTTTTTCTTTGTATCTTCATTATTACAGCCTTGGCTTGCTCACCTCTCACTCTTAGCGCACATCCACGGGAGTCCTCATCGCTATTCTTATTGTGGAGCTCCATCCCGAGTGCTATTTTAGGATAGCGCCCCATGTTTCCACCGGTGGTTTCTGTTATAGGCTTGGTTTTAGGTATAGCGTCTTTGTAAACATATTGAGTTCTCACCGGGCGTTGCTAAAAGTAGTAATCTTCTTCTTCAATGGCTCTACATTACAACTGGAACTTGGCTAGCTGCTCAACTTAGAATTCTATTTGCATTTACTCAGATAATAATTTAAAGCTTTTCTGTGCCCGCCATTGCATGAGTATGTACTTTGTGGGACAACTACGCCCAAAGAGCCTACTTGAAAACATCCTTGACCAAATCGGGAATAAAACTTGCCATTTTCCGGAGGGCAATTCTACGCTTTTGCTCGCAAAGCTGGAGACCCGTCGTAGTACCTAAATTTACATCAAACTTTTATGTATATTTTTTCACTGTTATTACTTCTGGATTCCCTTCCTCCTGGAAATTTCCTTCGAGAATTTATACTTGCAGTCGAGGAAATTCCTCCTGAAATTCCCACCAGTTTTCCTGCAGGAATCTTTTGACAAAATCCTGCAGAAATGTTGTCACATTTGTTTTCTCTCTGAAGGATGTCTTGGATATTTTGTAACATCCGAAAGAATCCGAGTAATTCTCTTGGAAAATCTTGCTAGCGCTAGGTTTTCAAATGAAATTACAAAAGAAATTAAAGGGCCTTTCCAATTTTAAAAATCCCGAGAGATTCTGGAAGAAATTCTAAAACTATTCTTGGAGAACTGCTAAAGATTCTTAAGAGAACTCCCGGAGAAATCTTCCAGGGATCCTAGATGAATTTCCAAAGCAAATCATGTTTAAATGAATGGCCTCGTGAATGACAGAAAAGAGAAACTTGTGGGAGATTTTCTGGAGGAACTACTTGAAGCGCCGGTGTGCATCGCTCCTAATTGGGTTGTTTAGCAGAGAAAAATATAAGATTTTTTATAGTTTAACATGAAGCACATGCTTTGCTGATATCCAACATATTTTTATTTTGTTTGTAAACCTTTTATTTACATTTTTATACAGCAAACAATAAGCCATTTCAATCGATAGAATGACACAAACATTCAAAGAATGACAGTTGGCCCATGCAGCATAAGAACAAATTTTAAGCCCCATATAAATTTAAAATGCAAATTAGAAATAATTCCGGGGCTCCAAAAAATCTGAAAAATTGGGGAAAGGCTCAGTTTTTCCTGCAGATTCAGAATGTTTTAAAACATCGATACCCCTAAACAACCCAATTATAGCTGATTCATTACTGTAATTACTCCTTTGCGGAGTTGAACTGGGGCACTATATCCAAAAAATTGAACATTTCGAACATTTTTCCTTGCTATTCAATTTACGCCGAAATTGTTCTGAAAAAGAAAAGCAGATTTTCTGCAATTTTTTTATCAAAACAAAAGTGACGTTTCACAACCGAATATGCGCTAAATTTGGAGACTCATGGCTTATTTTTAGTTGCGTTTTCATTTTACTTTCTCGTTTAGGTACTTCCGGTGTAAAAGTGGGTCCCTATAAAGTGCCCGAAAGGGACCCAAATGGGGACTCCCGTGGAGGTGGAGAAAGTGGTATGGTATGCTTTGTATGCCTTTTTGTATTTTCCATTTATCGACTTTTCTTAAGGTTTTTCACAGTTAATGACAATAGGTTTCAGTCAATGATTTTTTGTAACCAATTTTATTTGCTAATTATATAATACATGCATTCATCTCTTAGATTAGGTGTTCCTTGTTTTCTTAGCTATGTCCATTTAGAATCCGGAATAATAAAACATCTGTACCTAGGTAACGGATTGACATACAAATAAGGTTAATACATCAAAACAAAGTTAAGGGAAAAATATAAATGCAAATCATTTCTAGTTTTCCTGTGACAATTCGCACTTTCTTCTTTATTCATCTCATCAAACGCTGCACACATCCGGAGACAACTTCCTTGGCACATTTGTTCCACATTTTGGTTATCTGAGTCGCGTCCCGAGCTGTTTATCCACTTTTCTCAAGCTTCCGCTTCATTATTGCCACAAATGTCTCGATGGGCCAAATCTACAAAACGGCAGTTGGGGGGATTATGTTTTATTGTTGAAATCTACGTTATTATCGCGGTACTACTTAATGACTTCCCGGCTGTAGTGGCGACTCGCCAACATCACGGGACCTTTATGGGCTTTCATGAAACTTAGTTCGCGGTTTTTGAGACATTCTTCCTTGTACAGCTTAGAGTTCATCGTCTTATTCGTCACGAACATTTTGGTCTTTGCTCTGCAGCTGCATATCCCAAATCATCAATTTTTTTTTGGCAAATTTGTCCATAAAAGCAAACTTAATTTCGCAGGAACAACTCTTCATGCCGTCCCCATGCAGAATTTTTGGCCAGGAAGCTATCCTAAATACATTTTGACGTATGTTCCACCGTCTATGAGCAAGATTATATTTTTTCTCTCCTCTCGGATTCTATCTAGAAATTTTTTTGACTCGCTGCACGAAACACCATGAAATTTATACCACAGAAAGTGGGCGCCTAGGTGGACATACCGCTGTAAAATAATTCTTGCAGGGTCACTTTCCATGCCGCTGCAATACAATAAATGATTCCAGATTTTAACTAGACAGAGCTTTAACACTATCATCCTTCTTTGATATGTTACATTTTAAGTTATTATTAATACATTTCAATTGCCACTGGCAGTTAGTTTTCATCTGGTTGAATTGAACTATGTAGGAATTACTATGTTTTAAATTTAAACTAAACTTAACCGTATTTATACTAAGAGTACAAAAGGCAAATCGTTGCAATAGAGGAAACCATGCGTCGCAGCATGCATGAAATAATAAAAATTACAGTTGTGCGTTACTTCTGTATTGAGTGGTGGGCCCTTTAAAACGCGAGTACTTTGAAATTTGGATTCCGTGAGAAGTGACCTTAAGAGGCTCTTAAGCCTCTCTCAAAACCTCGTTTCAATAGGCCTGAAAGCCTCATTTCAATAGGCCTGAAAGCCTCATTTCAAGAGGCTTGGAATCCTCCTTTCAAGAGGCTCAGAAGCCTCCTTTCAAGAGGTTTAGAAGCCTCCTTTCAAGAGGCTTAGAAGCCTCTTTTCAAGAGGCTCGGAAGCCTCCTTTCAAGAGGCTCGGAAGCCTCCTTTCAAGAGGCTCGGAAGCCTCCTTTCAAGAGGCCCGGAAGCCTCCCTTTCAAGAGGCCTGGAAGCCTCCTTTCAAGAGGCTCCAGGAAGCCTCCTTTCAAGAGGCCTGGAAGCCTTTTCAAGAGGCCTGAAGCCTCCTTTCAAGAGGCTCTGGAAGCCTCCTTTCAAGAGGCTCAGAGCCTCCTTTCAAGAGGCTCCAGAGCCTCCTTCAAGAGGCTCGGAAGCCTCCCTTTCAAGAGAGGCCTCCGGAAGCCCCTCCTTTCAAGAGGCTCCAAGCCTCCTTTCAAGAGGCTCAGGAAGCCTCCTTTCAAGAGGCTCAGAAGCCTCCTTCAAGAGGCCTGGAAGCCTCCTTTCAAGAGGCCTGGAAGCCTCCTTTCAAGAGGCTCAGAAGCCTCCTTTCAAGAGGCTCAGGAAGCCTCCTTCAAGAGGCCTGGAAGCCTCATTTCAAGAGGCCTGGAAGCCTCCTTCAAGAGGCCTCAAGCCTCCTTTCAAAGGCCTGGAAGCCTCCTTTCAAAGCTCAAGCCTCCTTTCAAAAGGCTCAGAGCCTCCTTTCAAGAGGCTCAGGAAGCCTCCTTTCAAAGGCTCGGAAGCCTCCTTCCAAGAGGCTCAGAAGCCTCCTTTCAAGAGGCTCAGGAAGCCTCCTTTCAAGAGGCTCAGGAAGCCTCCTTTCAAGAGGCTCAGAAGCCTCCTTTCAAGAGGCTCAGAAGCCTCCTTTCAAGAGGCCTGGAAGCCTCCTTTCAAGAGGCCTGGAAGCCTCCTTTCAAGAGGCCTGAAGCCTCCTTCAAGAGGCCTGGAAGCCTCCTTCAAGAGGCCTGGAAGCCTCCTTTCAAGAGGCTCGAAGCCTCCCTTCAAGAGGCCTGGAAGCCTCCTTTCAAGAGGCTCAGAAGCCTCCTTCAAGAGGCCTGGAAGCCTCCTTTCAAGAGGCTTGGAAGCCTCCTTCAAGACGCTCTGAAGCCTCCTTTCAAGAGGCTCAGAAGCCTCCTTTCAAGAGACCTGGAAGCCTCCTTTCAAGAGACTCAGAATCCTCATTTCAAGAGGCTCGGAAGCCTCCTTTCAAGAGGCTCGGAAGCCTCCTTTCAAGAGGCTCGGAAGCCTCCTTTCAAGAGGCTCGGAAGCCTCCTTTCAAGAGGCTCGGAAGCCTCCTTTCAAGAGGCTCGGAACCCAAGTAGCACACGCAACATCTTCCAAAAAGCACCTTGTTTCTATTCAGTTTCATTAAAGGCATTGGAAAAACATCAAAGCACGAAAAAGTTGCATCAAGATGTCAAAAACGTTCGAGTTGTGATCAATGTTTCATTAACATTGCAATGCAGTACGTGTTTGACATTTGGAAACAAACAACCAAAGAATACTGCACTTTATGTTGCAAACACGAAACAAAATCATCAAGTTGCATATTTATTACCATGTAACTTGAATGCGTCTTAAAAATTTATTTGTTTGTTTAAATTAAGTTGCAGATAAGTTGAGTGTGTCTTCATTTTTAATTTAGCATCGTACAACGTTTTGACAACTCACATTTTTTTCCGGTGATGGTGCAATCAAGTAACAGAAAACCAGAGTTCAAAACTTCATAATCGTATGATTTTTATGGTGAGTCAACCTGCAGTCCCTTCGAAGTGTTGAATGGTGCAGTGGTAGAGTGAAGGACTATCAATTCCAAGATCCATAAATCGAGTCCAGTTTTAAATTTTCAGTTTATTTTTTTCCGCTGTAGTATTTTGCAACATTATTGCAATTTTATTGTAATTGAAGGATGTTTCCGTAGGCTCCACATCTTGCGCTTTTTAGATTGCAAGAGAGTTATATTTGATGGCACATACGCAAAGATTGTTTCTTTCCGAATAGTTGCAACACAGTGAAATGTTCAGTAGTGAAACAAGTTGTGCTGCTTGGGAAGCCTCCTTTCAAGAGGCTCGGAAGCCTCCTTTCAAGAGGCTCGGAAGCCTCCTTTCAAGAGGCTCGGAAGCCTCCTTTCAAGAGGCTCGGAAGCCTCCTTTCAAGAGGCTCGGAAGCCTCCTTTCAAGAGGCTCAAGCCTCCTTTCAAGAGGCTCAAGCCTCCTTTCAAGAGGCCTCAGAAGCCTCCTTCAAGAGGCTCAGGAAGCCTCCTTTCAAGAGGCTCAGAAGCCTCCTTTCAAGAGGCTGGAAGCCTCCTTTCAAGAGGCTCAGAAGCCTCCTTTCAAGAGGCTCAGGCCTCCTTTCAAGAGGCTCCAAGCCTCCTTTCAAGAGGCCCGGAAGCCTCCTTTCAAGAGGCTCAGAAGCCTCCTTTCAAGAGGCTCCAGCCTCCCTTCAAGAGGCCTGGAAGCCTCCTTTCAAGAGGCCCAGAAGCCTCCTTTCAAGAGGCCTGGAAGCCTCCTTTCAAGAGGCTCAGAAGCCTCCTTTCAAGAGGCTCAGGAAGCCTCCTTTCAAGAGGCTCAGAAGCCTCCTTTCAAGAGGCTCAGAAGCCTCCTTTCAAGAGGCTCGGAAGCCTCCTTTCAAGAGGCTCAGGAAGCCTCCTTTCAAGAGGCCTGGAAGCCTCCTTTCAAGAGGCTCGGAAGCCTCCTTTCAAGAGGCTCAGGAAGCCTCCTTTCAAGAGGCTCAGCCTCCTTTCAAGAGGCTCGGAAGCCTCCTTTCAAGAGGCTCAGGAAGCCTCCTTTCAAGAGGCCTGGAAGCCTCCTTTCAAGAGGCTCGGAAGCCTCCTTTCAAGAGGCCTGGAAGCCTCCTTTCAAGAGGCCCGGAAGCCTCCTTTCAAGAGGCCTGGAAGCCTCCTTTCAAGAGGCCTCAAGCCTCCTTTCAAGAGGCTCAGGAAGCCTCCTTTCAAGAGGCCTGGAAGCCTCCTTCAAGAGGCCTCAGAGCCTCCTTTCAAGAGGCTCAGAAGCCTCCTTTCAAGAGGCCTGAAGCCTCCTTTCAAGAGGCCCGGAAGCCTCCTTTCAAGAGGCTGGAAGCCTCCTTTCAAGAGGCTCAGAGCCTCCTTTCAAGAGGCTCAGAGCCTCCTTTCAAGAGGCTCGGAAGCCTCCTTTCAAGAGGCCTGGAAGCCTCCTTTCAAGAGGCTCAGAAGCCTCCTTTCAAGAGGCTCAGAAGCCTCCTTTCAAGAGGCTCAGAAGCCTCCTTTCAAGAGGCCTGGAAGCCTCCTTTCAAGAGGCCTGGAAGCCTCCTTCAAGAGGCTCAGAAGCCTCCTTTCCAAGAGGCTCAGAAGCCTCCTTTCAAGAGGCTCAGAAGCCTCCTTTCAAGAGGCTCAAGCCTCCTTTCAAGAGGCCTGGAAGCCTCCTTCAAGAGGCTCAGAAGCCTCCTTTCAAGAGGCCCGGCTCAAGCCTCCTTTCAAGAGGCTCAGAAGCCTCCTTTCAAGAGGCCCGGAAGCCTCCTTTCAAGAGGCTCAAGCCTCCTTTCAAGAGGCTCAGAAGCCTCCTTTCAAGAGGCTCAGGAAGCCTCCCTTTCAAGAGGCTCGGAAGCCTCCTTTCAAGAGGCCTCAAGCCTCCCTTTCAAGAGGCTCAAGCCTCCTTTCAAGAGGCTCAGAAGCCTCCTTTCAAGAGGCTCAGAAGCCTCCCTTCAAGAGGCTCAGAAGCCTCCTTCAAGAGGCCTGGAAGCCTCCTTTCAAGAGGCTCGGAAGCCTCCTTTTCAAGAGAGCTCAGAAGCCTCCTTTCAAGAGGCTCAAGCCTCCTTTCAAGAGCTCAGGAAGCCTCCTTTCAAGAGGCTCAGAAGCCTCCTTTCAAGAGGCTCAAGCCTCCTTTCAAGAGGCTCGGAAGCCTCCTTTCAAGAGGCTCGGAAGCCTCCTTTCAAGAGGCCTGGAAGCCTCCTTTCAAGAGGCTCTGGAAGCCTCCTTCAAGAGGCTCAGGCCTCCTTTCAAGAGGCCTGGAAGCCTCCAAGAGGCCTCCTTTCAGGAAGCCTCCTTTCAAGAGGCCTGGAAGCCTCCTTTCAAGAGGCTCAGAGCCTCCCTTTCAAGAGGCTCAGAAGCCTCCTTTCAAGAGGCTCTGGAAGCCTCCTTTCAAGAGGCCTGGAAGCCTCCTTTCAAGAGGCCAGAAGCCTCCTTTCAAGAGCTCAGAGCCTCCTTTCAAGAGGCTCGGAAGCCTCCTTTCAAGAGGCTCAAGCCTCCTTTCAAGAGGCTCAAGCCTCCTTCAAGAGGCTCAGCCTCCTTTCAAGAGGCTCAGAAGCCTCCTTTCAAGAGGCTCAAGCCTCCTTCAAGAGGCTCAGAAGCCTCCTTTCAAGAGGCTCAAGCCTCCTTTCAAGAGGCCCCAGAAGCCTCCTTTCAAGGCTCCAGCCTCCTTTCAAAGCTCAGAAGCCTCCTTTCAAGAGGCCTCAGAAGCCTCCTTTCAAGAGCTCAGAAGCCTCCTTTCAAGAGGCTCAGGAAGCCTCCTTTCAAGAGGCCTGGAAGCCTCCTTTCAAGAGGCCCGGAAGCCTCCTTTCAAGAGGCCTGGAAGCCTCCTTCAAGAGGCTCAGAGCCTCCTTTCAAGAGGCCCGGAAGCCTCCTTTCAAGAAGGCTCAGGCCTCCTTTCAAGAGGCTCAGAGCCTCCTTTCAAGAGGCCTGGAAGCCTCCTTTCAAGAGGCCTGGAAGCCTCCTTTCAAGAGGCTCTGGAAGCCTCCTTTCAAGAGGCCTGGAAGCCTCCTTCAAGAGGCTCAGAAGCCTCCTTTCAAGAGGCTCCAGAGCCTCCTTTCAAGAGGCTCAGAAGCCTCCTTTCAAGAGGCCTGGAAGCCTCCTTTCAAGAGGCTCAGGAAGCCTCCTTTCAAGAGGCCTGGAAGCCTCCTTCAAGAGGCTCAGAGCCTCCTTTCAAGAGGCCTGGAAGCCTCCTTTCAAGAGGCTCAAGCCTCCTTTCAAGAGGCCTGGAAGCCTCCTTTCAAGAGGCCTCAAGCCTCCTTTCAAGAGGCCCTGGAAGCCTCCTTTCAAGAGGCTCAAGAGCCTCCTTTCAAGAGGCTCGGAAGCCTCCTTTCAAGAGGCTCAGAGCCTCCTTTCAAGAGGCTCAGAAGCCTCCTTTCAAGAGGCTCAAGCCTCCTTTCAAGAGGCTCAGAAGCCTCCTTTCAAGAGGCCCGGAAGCCTCCTTTCAAAGGCTCAGAAGCCTCCTTCAAGAGGCTCAGAAGCCTCCTTTCAAAAGGGCTCAAGCCTCCTTTCAAGAGGCTCAGAAGCCTCCTTTCAAGAGGCTCCAGCCTCCTTTCAAGAGGCTCGGAAGCCTCCTTTCAAGAGGCTCCGGAAGCCTCCTTTCAAGAGGCTCAGAAGCCTCCTTTCAAGAGGCTCAGAAGCCTCCTTTCAAGAGGCTGGAAGCCTCCTTTCAAGAGGCCTGGAAGCCTCCTTTCAAGAGGCTCAGAAGCCTCCTTTCAAGAGGCTCAGGAAGCCTCCTTCAAGAGGCTCAGCCTCCTTTCAAGAGGCCTGGAAGCCTCCTTTCAAGAGGCTCTGGAAGCCTCCTTTCAAGAGGCCTGGAAGCCCCTCAAGAGGCCTGGAAGCCTCCTCAAGAGGCTCAAGCCTCCTTTCAAGAGGCTCAGAAGCCTCCTTTCAAGAGGCCTGGAAGCCTCCTTTCAAGAGGCTCAGAAGCCTCCTTTCAAGAGGCTCAGCCTCCTTTCAAGAGGCTCGGAAGCCTCCTTTCAAGAGGCTCGGAAGCCTCCTTTCAAGAGGCTCGGAAGCCTCCTTTCAAGAGGCTCGGAAGCCTCCTTTCAAGAGACTCGGAAGCCTCCTTTCAAGAGGCTCGGAAGCCTCCTTTCAAGAAGGTCGGAACCCTAGCAACACACATGTTCAACATAGGTTACTGCAACTCATATGTGACCCGATTTAGTCACAATCAAGTTTCTGCAACCATTTTTGTTTGTCTCGTGTTGCTCGGGAAGCCTCCTTTCAAGAGGCTCGGAAGCCTCCTTTCAAGAGGCTCGGAAGCCTCCTTTCAAGAGGCTCGGAAGCCTCCTTTCAAGAGGCTCGGAAGCCTCCTTTCAAGAGGCTCGGAAGCCTCCTTTCAAGAGGCTCGGAAGCCTCCTTTCAAGAGGCCTCAGAGCCTCCTTTCAAGAGGCTCAGGAAGCCTCCTTCAAGAGGCTCGGAAGCCTCCTTTCAAGAGGCTCAAGCCTCCTTTCAAGAGGCTCAGGAAGCCTCCTTTCAAGAGGCCTGGAAGCCTCCTTTCAAGAGGCCTCAAGCCTCCTTTCAAGAGGCTCCAGAGCCTCCTTTCAAGAGGCTCAAGCCTCCTTTCAGAGGCTCAGAAGCCTCCTTTCAAGAGGCCTGGAAGCCTCCTTTCAAGAGGCTCAGAAGCCTCCTTTCAAGAGGCTCAGGAAGCCTCCTTTCAAGAGGCTCAGAAGCCTCCTTTCAAGAGGCCTGGAAGCCTCCTTTCAAGAGGCTCAGGAAGCCTCCTTTCAAGAGGCTCAGAAGCCTCCTTTCAAGAGGCCTGGAAGCCTCCTTTCAAGAGGCCTGGAAGCCTCCTTCAAGAGGCTCAGAGCCTCCTTCAAGAGGCCTGGAAGCCTCCTTCAAGAGGCTCAGGAAGCCTCCTTCAAGAGGCTCAGGAAGCCTCCTTTCAAGAGGCTCAGAAGCCTCCTTTCCAAGAGGCTCAGAAGCCTCCTTTCAAGAGGCTCTGGAAGCCTCCCTTTCAAGAGCTCAGGAAGCCTCCTTCAAGAGGCTCAGAGCCTCCTTTCAAGAGCTCAGGAAGCCTCCTTTCAAGAGGCTCAGCCTCCTTTCAAGAGGCCCGGAAGCCTCCTTTCAAGAGGCTCTGGAAGCCTCCTTTCAAGAGGCTCAGAAGCCTCCTTTCAAGAGGCCTGGAAGCCTCCTTTCAAGAGGCTCAGAGCCTCCTTTCAAGAGGCTCAGAAGCCTCCTTTCAAGAGGCTCAGGCCTCCTTTCAAGAGGCCCGGAAGCCTCCTTTCAAGAGGCTGAAGCCTCCTTTCAAGAGGCTCGGAAGCCTCCTTTCAAGAGGGCTCAGAGCCTCCTTCAAGAGGCCTGGAAGCCTCCTTCAAGAGGCTCAGGCCTCCTTTCAAGAGGCTCAGAAGCCTCCTTTCAAGAGGCTCAAGCCTCCTTTCAAGAGGCCTGGAAGCCTCCTTTCAAGAGGCTCAGAAGCCTCCTTTCAAGAGGCTCAGAGCCTCCTTTCAAGAGGCTCGGAAGCCTCCTTTCAAGAGCTCAGGAAGCCTCCTTTCCAAGAGGCTCAGGAAGCCTCCTTCAAGAGGCTCAGGAAGCCTCCTTCCAAGAGGCTCAGAGCCTCCTTCCAAGAGGCTCAGAAGCCTCCTTCCAAGAGGCTCAGAGCCTCCTTCCAAGAGGCCTGGAAGCCTCCTTCCAGGAGGCCCGGGAGCCTCCTTCCAAGGGCCGCCACAGCCTCCTTCCCAGCGGCTCGGAAGC
Organism: Armigeres subalbatus; assembly: GCF_024139115.2. NCBI lineage: Eukaryota > Metazoa > Arthropoda > Insecta > Diptera > Culicidae > Armigeres > Armigeres subalbatus. The sequence goes on from NC_085141.1 coordinate 68,768,893, forward strand.
CTCCTCCCAAGAGGCTCGGAAGCCTCCTTCCAAGAGGCTCGGAAGCCTCCTTCCAAGAGGCTCGGAAGCCTCCTTCCAAGAGGCCTGGAAGCCTCCTTCCAAGAGGCTGGAAGCCTCCTTCCAAGAGGCCTGGAAGCCTCCTTCCAAGAGGCCAGGAAGCCTCCTTCCAAGAGGCTCAGAAGCCTCCTTCCAAGAGGCTCGGAAGCCTCCTTCCAAGAGGCTCAGAAGCCTCCTTCCAAGAGGCTCAGGAAGCCTCCTTCCAAGAGGCCTGGATGCCTCCTTCCAAGAGGCTCGGAAGCCTCCTTCCAAGAGGCTCAGAGCCTCCTTCCAAGAGGCTCGGAAGCCTCCTTCCAAGAGGCCTGGAAGCCTCCTTCCAAGAGGCCTCAGAAGCCTCCTTCCAAGAGGCCTGGAAGCCTCCTTCAAGAGGCCTGGAAGCCTCCTCCAAGAGGCCTGGAAGCCTCCTTCCAAGAGGCTCAGGAAGCCTCCTTCCAAGAGGCCTGGAAGCCTCCTTCCAAGAGGCTCGGAAGCCTCCTTCCAAGAGGCTCAGGCCTCCTTCCAAGAGGCTCAGGCCTCCTTCCAAGAGGCCTGGAAGCCTCCTTCAAGAGGCTCAGAGCCTCCTTCCAAGAGGCTGAAAGCCTCCTTCCAAGAGGCTCGGAAGCCTCCTTCCAAGAGGCTCGGAAGCCTCCTTCCAAGAGGCTCGGAAGCATCCTTCCAAGAGGCTCGGAAGCATCCTTCCAAGAGGCTCGGAAGCCTCCTTTCAAGAAGCGCGGAAGCCTGCTTTCAAGAGGCGCGGAAGCCTCCTTTCAAGAGGCGCGGAAGCCTCCTTTCAAGTAATTCTTCTTTCATGAGGCTCGGAAGCATCCTTTTAAGAATCTCGGAAACCTCCTTTTAAGAGGCTAGGGAGCGTGCTGCACAGAAGCACGGACACCTCCTTTCAAGTGGTTTGAAAGCCTCCTTTCAAGAGGCTCGGAAGCGCATTTTCAAGAAGCTGATAAGCCTCAATTCAAGAGGCAAGGAAACCTCCCATAAAGAGGCTCGGAAGCCTCCCATCAAGAGGTGCAGAAGCCTCCTTTCAAGAGGCGCGGAAGCCTCCTTTCAAGTAATTCTCCTTTCATGAGGCTCGGAAGCATCCTTTTAGGAATCTCGGAAACCTCCTTTTAAGAGGCTAGGGAGCGTGCTGCACAGAAGCACGGACACCTCCTTTCAAGTGGTTTGAAAGCCTCCTTTCAAGAGGCTCGGAAGCGCATTTTCAAGAAGCTGGGGAGCCTCCATCAAAGAGGCACGGAAACCTCCCATAAAGAGGCGGAGAAGCCTCCTTTCAAGTGATTCTGGGCTCAGAAGCCTCCAATAGTCATAAAAGTCCTGTATGAAGCTTGATGATTCAACTTAGTGTGAATTGAAAAGTTGCACGGAATAATAAAAATTTCAGCCCACTTATGTATCCAGATAGTTTTCAGGTCCATTTTTCATATATCTGATGAGTTACGCTTATTTTCATCTGCAACCTGTAAAAAATAGGGGGTACCTCGATTAATGCAAACGTTCGCAGAGGTTCCTCTCATGAAAAAGGTTGAGATACGCTGGTCTAAAGAATGCAGGAATTTTAGGAATTTGTATGATCTATGGAATCTAAAATATCTCTAGATATTCTGAAAAGTTTAAGTCGTGACAATGATCTGATTCGTAAGGACTTGAGTTAGCTCCAAAAACTGGAACATTGAATACCAGGAAATGTGTAACATTTGGAGCATCGTTAATTCTGCGAAGATCTCAGAAAAAGCAGGAAACGGCATAATCAAACGGACAGTACCTAGTAGACCAATGAAGAATTTTTCGTTTATCGCGTATTTCACAACTGGAGGGGGAGTGGATGTTATAGGTTCTCCAAACTATTCTGGAGCTTGGATCAATCGGTCTACCAGGTCAACTGCGCTCGATAGCTATCCAAAATCGACCAGTCATGTCCATACAAGTCAGTAGAGCCCACGCGTATGATTTGCAGCTCAGATATGTCCAAAACAGATGCTCTAGGCTCTTCAAAGTGTTCTGGAGTTTGGATCAATTGGTCTAACGTGTTAACTGCGCTCAATGGCTATCTGTAATCGACCAGTCATGTCTATATAAGTACGTAGAGCCCACGCGTATGATTTGCACCTTAGATATACCTAAACCAGATGTTCTAGGCTCTACAATCTGTTCTGGAGTTTGGATTATTTGGTCCACCGTCCACCATATCAACTGAGCTCAATAACTATTCGAAATCGATCAGTCATGTCCATACAAGTCAGTAGAGCCCATGCGTATGATTTACAGCTTACTCCAGAACAAATTGAGGAGCCTAGAGCATCGAGTGTGCGTATATCTAAGTATACGCATTTGATACTTAGATATATGCACACTCGATGTTCTAGGCTCCTTAATCTATTCTGGAAGAGCTGCAAATCATACGCGTGGGCTCTACGGACTTGTTTGGACATAACAGATCGATTTCCAATAGTTATCGAGCGCAGTTGACATGGTGGACCAATTGATCCAAACTCCAGAACACATTGGAGAGCCTAGAACAACTGGTTTTGGTATATCTGAGCCTCAGATAGCTGATTTACAACAACAATTGGAGATATGCAGAGGAAAATATAGTCTTCTCCCTTCGCCTTGTACAAGGCAGAAGTCACCATTTAAAAAAGGTTTTAGCTCTATACCGGGCAAACGTATACATTTAAGGAAGGCATTACAATTTCCCTTTGTTTTATACCGGGCAGATGCGTTCATTCATAGAAGAGACTATATTTTTTCTTTTCTTTATACCGAGCAAACGTGTTCTTTTAAAGAAGGCGAATAGTATACAACCGACACAAAATACTTTTTTATAGCACACAAGAAAAGCGCCATTGACTCTCTTTGGATTAATCAGAGTATTTCCCTATAAAAGAATGAATACAAAACTAGCAAACTCTGGATTGGATGCACTAATTTACATGTTTGGCTCTACGAAGCTTTCTTCATGAAGAAGGGAGCTTAATAACTACGGGTCTTATGCAAACAGAAGCCTCACGAAATGGCAATTTATAAGTGAACAAGTTTACCATGAAGCAATAAATCGCTTACGAATCCCCGCATTCAAATGTACGTACATCTACGTTTGTGCTTTGGCTCCGGCCCCACAAAGCAGTGGTGCAAGGCGCACACGTTGAACGCATCCTAAAACGATCAAACAACCGCCGTCGTCCTTACGAGGTCGTTATTCTGACCCATATTGTATGTGGCGTTCGCTTGGCAGAATAGTGCAGCATCTCCCGCTAATTGTGCCTCGGTATCCTCTGTACGGTGATTAGTGGTTACGAGTTTTGCTTTAACTTTGTGCTCCACAGCGAATGGTCGTACCATTTTAATGCTCCGTCCGCAATGTAGTAACAGTTTTGAAATCAATTATAGTCGGAGCTTCTGACTGCAATTAAACGAGTATTAGCCGAACTTAAAACAACGATGGTTAGCAAATGTAGACTGTGTTTGACTGTGAATGAGCAATTTATGGGAAGCAATCCGCTGCTTGTCGTTGAGGTTCTGCAACCAGCAACAGATTGAAAGCGACGAACTAATACTGAAGCTTCAAATAACTTTATTCATTGGAACTTTGTTCGCCAGTCAACGTCGCCTCAGCTGCCACCATTCACAATGACATTTTATCATTACCAGCGGGCAGTCAATCTTCGACGAGAAGCTCACCAAACTCTCCTAAGCACGATGGTTTTCGAACTGTTGTGAACAGCTCGAAAAACTTTTTTTTGTTCAGAGAGAAATCCAATGTCTTAATTTCCAGCTTCTCTAGTACTTAGCTACTTTTTGATCACACTTTTTTCATCAATCCATCTATTCGAAGGTCCCTCTTATGATTGTATTCAAATTTTGATAGCATTTTAAACCTACAGTTGCCAAAAGTGATTTAGAGAATTAATGACAAATGTAGGGGAAAAGGATCGAAACGCACCCGAGAGGCAAAATAGTCCAATCCAGTGAATGTTTCAATTATTCTCGAACTTTAGTCACTACTGAAGGCAACCTAATCACATATGTTTCATTCGAATAATGAGTTTATTTTGGCATATGTTTGACATCATAACATGAATTAGTAAACAAACTGTGAATATGCATGATGAGAATATACATATTTATGTTTTTATACCATCGGAGACTTGCTAAATGCTGAATCACTTATCTAGTTTCGCCTCCGTTGTGTACAACAAGCATACTTTTTTGCTAGTGTTGTACCTTTTTCAACGGTGCGAGTTCTAGAGGGTTAACCATATGCAGTTATAAAAGACCAGAACACAAATCCTGTCACACGTAAGAACTCTTAGAAAACACATAAAGCAATTTGGCGGTTCATATAGAAAAACTAATATTCAAAAGGCAAATTAGCCATGAGCACAAAAATCTAACTTTTTTCAATCTAAAATATTATAAACAAGAGTTTGAGCCATTTTCGAATAAATTTGGCTTCATATTTCGACATTGAATAAAACTTTGGATCTGGACCAAATGCGTTCTGAAACTATGGAGCTTCTTTTATTTTTTATGTTTTGTCAGTTTCAGTATAGACTTGCTGAGTGCTTTGGCGCTAAATTTCAATTTACCCACCCAACGCATTCGCCAACGAACTGCCAAAATTCGATCCATCTCGGGCATGTTTCCAACGCCCAAAAGGCTGTTCAAACGTTCACAAAAAGCAAATCATAAATCTGTCCATCCGCATCCTTTCTGTCAATCATCAGCTTTCAAAGTGGAAAACCACCATGCTGATGTTTGATCCATGCGGCATGAATTGTGCCATCAGCATCATCATGATCAACAACATCAGCGATGCATCTCTCGCCAACGATTTTGCAACCGGGAGGTATCAAACTTTTTCCGAACGAAGCAACACTACTCGCTGTGCATGTTACAAGCCGATAGCAATGTGAACGCACTGTAATAATGTAAAATACCACAAAAAAACAAAAGCGCATATTTTAGGTGATCTCTTATATAAGAAAACGTGAACCGGCTTGTCAGTCTGACAGTATGGGAGGCAAGTGATGAGATGAGATTGCCGTATTTAGCTGTAAGACCTTTACTTCCTACCTTTTTCTGTTTTTGGTGCGTGGAATTGAGTGTAGAAAAACGGATGACGCATTACTATCCAGCAAATCTGATCCACTGAGACTGATTTTTTAGCAGTATGTCCAGGAAACTGAAAGAGATTTTTTTAATGACTGCTACCAGCGATCGTATACTCACGAGCAGAAGATGCTCACTCACATGCATATTTTCACCGAGAAATTATTTTGCGGGAAATAAAAAAGGCCTGGTGAGAGATTACTATTTTTCCCCCGTTGTCAGTGCCGCGAAAATCTACAAGAAGTTTTTCAAAAAATGTTATCGAATATCTCAGTATTTATGTTCGTGCAGCACAAACTTGCGGATTATACTGATGCTTAAAGGCAGGCAGAGAAATTGAATATCGGGAACGTAAGTTAGCAGTTCTTAAATGAATTTCTGTTTAAAGAAGTGTAGTTGCAGGATGGGCAATGCCCATCGTGCGGTAAAATCTCACTAAGAATTCCTCTCGATTTGCTGCGATCAAAACGATTATGGATAAGTCCCAGTGCTTCCATATAAAGTTTGTTTTTGCAGCGAACATATAGCTTTCCGTACATTTAGTGTTCACTTCGAATGCTAAAACCGGTAGGCACTGTATTTAGAGTTTTTAAACAAGTGTAACTTTGTGTCCACATTAAGCTTGATGAAGTCTTCATTACTTCTGTTTCTCTGTACCGTGTACCACGAAGCTCTGGCCAACCAAAAGATGCTCCCTGACAAACAAAAATCAAGCGTGACGCCACGCAAAACCGTTTTCAACGTCAAACGCCCGGATGAACATACTTGAGAATTGTGGCTCCGCAAATTGTCACACCCGACTGAGCCTACCAAATCAATGAACTGGTTAAAAAAAAGTCATCATCACTAACGTAATCTTAGAATGGTGTGCAAACTAGCGACTGAGAAACGGTTACGATCTTATAAAAAATCTAATTTTTTTGAATCATCATAGAATGGGCCCAAGCATGCGGATTACACTGTAAGGCAATAAATAGATATTTTCTTTTATTATGTTGAAACTATTTTCATAGTTTAAACAATATTTTGAGAATTTTTTTATGCTTCGATTATATGGAAAATTCGATGTATGGACTTTTTTGCATCGAAAAAGTCCATATAATCGAGGTAAGCCTGTAATCATGCTTAAAGATCGAAATCTCGATTCCTGACGATTAGATTTAGAACGTATTTCGCCTTAAAATGGTTTGTATGCACGTTGACTGAAAATGCACGATGCAGTTGTGATTAACTATGTAATGATTTATAATTGGTGGCATTGTATTTATTTCCGTTCAGTTCCGTCTGAAACGTGTCTTTCCAGCCAACATACCTACGAATTTCATTCATTTTACTTACTTTGAGCTGGGAGCAAAATATGTATTCAATATAATATATACATATCTATAAATCAAGACGTTAATAATGTTATATGAAGTTAGCGCCGGTGATTCATCTATAACATACTAGCTGACCCGGCGAATTTTGTCTCGCCAAAAATTGATCACTGATCACTGCTACACAATTTATTCAGAAAACAAATTGGTTCTTTATTTTCTTTATGTTCTGTATCTTTGTGCCACGTGGTGACGGTACGCCCGCGGGAGGCTCACCAAACGGTTGTATACTCACGTGGTCTATGACGTTGAACGGGATTGGGTGCGATGTTGACGGCGCAGCCCTACCGGCTCCAAACGGATGCTGGCCGATTGATTTGCCTGTCGAAAATGATTAGCGGTGGTGGCCCTAGTTTCCTGTCCGAGAGATAGAGCCGTCGAACGGCTGTTCGACAAAAAAAGATGTTACGAGACCACACCGACTACTTATGCACGACTTTATTACCTTTCTGGCCTCACTTATCACAAAAATTAGCGCACTTATCTTTACGGGGTAAACTGACTGGGGCTTCTGTAATTATCAAATCTCATCAACTCTTAAATGCTTCCTTTTGCTAAATGGTCTCACTCAAAGAGGTTTCACGGGTCGGTCGGTCGCGGGAGAACTTCCCAATCGTTTCTACTGTCTAGACAAAGAGGAAAAAAATCTTTGGAACCCTTAGATAAAATCGCCTGGGAAATCGTCTAGCTTCTAGCGAAGAGTTTCGAGTCAGATTTCATTTTCATGTTCTCGCTTCTGGCATCTCGCTCCCACCAGTAGTCGCAGAGCTGACTTCTTTGTCCTAATTCCCAATCCCCCAAGGTCTTCCTACGAACTTGATCTTCGGCTCATCCCCGATCGCGGGCAATCAATCAACTCTCGCGAGAGAGTTAACTGCTATTATGTTCAGGTATTGTCAAATGATAGCCTATACGTAGGTGAATCGTGGCGCGTAGAATTTTTCACGCGTAGTTTTAAGACGGTTTATGCTACTATTAGGTCATTCCATGTGTATTGGTGCAAAGTTATATGTACAAGATATTTATCTAAAAAGTATTATATACAAATTAACTCCATGTGACGGGATACCGTTACAATATTTTGGGAATTACTTCTAAATAATTTTTAACACGCCGAATACCGAGATCAAATTTGGGGAAATTTTAAAGTTCAAAATGCTATATCTCAGCGGCTCCACCCCACTACCTCGAATGCCAGTACCCCGAATGCCATTACCCCGAAGGCCAGTACCCCGAATGGGACAGTAAAGCTATGTCCATTTAGAATCCGGAATAATAAAATCATCTGTATCTCGGTAACGGATTGACGTACAAATAAGGTTAATACATCAAAACAAGGGTAATTCACTGTACTTTAAGGAAAAATTATTGATACAAATAATTTCTTCTTGTTTCTAGTGAAAATTTGCACCTTCTTCTTTATTCCTCTCATCGACAGTTGCACACCTCCGGAGTCAACTTCCTTGGCACATTTGTTCCACATTTTGGTCATCTGAGTCGCGTCCCGAGCTGTTTTTCCTTTTTTTCCACTTTTCTTAAGCTTTCGCTTCATTACTACCCAAAATGTCTCGATGGGCCGGAGCTGTGGGCAGTTGCGTGGATTTATGTTTTTATCGATGAAATCTTCGTTATTATCGCGGTACCACTGGATGACTTCCCGGCTGTAGTGGCAACTCGCCAAATCTGGCCAAAACTTCACGGGACCTTTATGGGCTTTATGGAAGGTCGACCGCGTTTTTTAGACATTCCTCATTGTACAGCTTCGAGTCCATCGTCTTATTCGTCACAAACACTTAGGTCTATGCCCCACAGTTACATATCCCTTGCCAAAATCATTTGTTTTTTTGCAAGTTTGTCCAAAAAGCAAACTTAAACTTCGCAGGAACTACTCCTCGTGCCGTCACCATCTAGAATTTTTGGCTAGGAAGCTGTCCGAAATCCATTTTGACGTAGGTTCCATCGTCGATGACAGGATTATCAACGTGGGTGTGCAGACTTTTTTCTCTCCTTTCGGCTTCCATCTGGAATAATTTTTGACACGCTGCACGAAACTTCGTGAAATTCATACCACAGCAAGTGGGCGTCTAGGTAGACAAACCGCTGTAAAAGAATTCTTGCAGCGGACACTTTCGGTGCCGATGCAATACAATAAATGATTCCAGATTCTAAATGGACATAGCTTTACCCTGAAAACCATCACCATGAATGGGACACTGCCCCGAAATCCATTACCCCGAAAGGCAATTACCCCGAAAACATTTAGAATCTGTAGTATTCTATTATTATGTTTAACACCAACAGATATTGATGAATCGCAACAGTTTTTTTATCCAACAAGTTAAACCAACAGTTTTGATTTTTCTTTTAATTAGCTTTAACTGTCATTCCTGTCATTATGACCTGGAAAAGTACTATTCTACGAAATGGAGTAAGAGATCGCGTTTTCCCGGCATGGGGCGAACAGATGAGATGATGCTTTCTTTAAATGAACGAGTTTTCCGGTATAAGGCATTCATGGTAAATATAACCTTTTTTAAATGAACGCCTTTGCCCGGTACAAGGCAGACAGAGGAGGGGGGTGTGTATGAGAGTGAGAAAGAAAGGGAGATCTTGTTTGTCTTCGGCAAGTTGCGTTGCCTTAAAGAAGGCATCATCTCGGTTCGCATTATATCGGGCAAACGCGTCCATTTAAAGAAGGCATCATCTCCTCTATCTGCCTTATACCAGGCAAACACCTCCATTTAAAGAAGGCATCCTCTCCTCTGTCTGTCTTATACCGAGCAAACACGTCCATTTAAAGAAGGCACCATCTCTGGCATGATGTCTTCTTTAAATGGACGTGTTTGCCCGGTATAAGGCACACAGAGGAAATAATGCCTTGTTTAAATGAACGCGTTTGCCTGGTATAAGGCAGATAGAGGAGATGATGCCTTCTTTAAATGGACGCGTTTGCCCGGTATAAGGCACACAGAGGGGATGGTGCCTTCTTTAAATGGACGTGTTTGCCTGGTATAAGGCAGACAGAGGAGAGGATGCCTTCTTTAAATGGACGTGTTTGCCTGGTATAAGGCATACAGAGGAAATAATGCCTTTTTTAAATGAACGCGTTTGCCCGGAATAAGGAAGACAGAGGAAATGATGCCTTCTTTAAATGGACGTGTTTGCCCGGTATAAGGTACACAGAGGAAATAATGCCTTATTTAAATGAACGCGTTTGCCTGGTATAAGGCAGATAGAGGAGATGATGCCTTCTTTAAATGGACGCGTTTACTCGATATAAGGCGAACCGAGATGATGCCTTCTTTAAGGCAACGCAACTTGCCGAAGACAAACAAGATCTCCCTTTCTTTCTCACTTTCATACACACACCCCCTTACTCACTCACCTCCTCTGTCTCACTTATTATTACTCACTCACCCACTTTCATTCATCCATGACTCTTACTCACTTTAGCAATCTTACTCACTCATCCACTTTTACTCACTCACTTACTTTCAGTCCTTCTCTCTCCCTTTTTCGCTCACGCTTACTCACTCACTCTTACTCACTCATTCTTACTCATTTACTATTACTCTCTCGCTCACTTTTACTCGCTCACTCACACACTTACTCTTACTCACTCACTCTTACTTACCCATTCACCCACTAGTCAATTTTGAGATTCAGACCACGCTTCATCAAGAATCCGTTTCTTTTACTACAGCGACCAAAGAACAACTTCTACCTTGTTGCCCTAGTAGCCATGCTGACGTGGACCGCAATTGCCTCCAACTCTCTGCATTGTGCATGAAAACGTGCTGCATAATCTCCCCCTGCCCTTCAGGACTCTTGAAGAGTGCCATACGGAATCTTACGGAGTAAGAATACTAAGTTCTATACTGCATTGAAACAGTTTCAGTTCCATTCATTGAACATTCATATGGATTATGAATAAACTTTTATTGAGTAACATTTTTTTCATTGAAATGAAGTATAAACTTGAAATAATGACTGATTCGGGGTACTGGCTCATTCGGGGTAGCGTCCCATTAGGGGTAGTGGCATTCGGGGTAGTGACTCATTCGGGGTTGTGACGTTCGGGGTAGTGGCCTTCGGGGTAATGGCATTATGGGTAATGGAATTATGGGTAGTGTCGTACAGTCATTTCAGCAGCCCGTAGACAGATTTACAAAATTTATTTAAAGATTTCTCACCCATCTCATATAGTTTCATCCAACTGGGTTTTTGCATTCCTAGAGGTGTTCAATTTTTCCCCTGGAGTGCCATGAGTCAGGACGCTGCCGATCGAAAAACAGTAAAATTTCGTTTACTCAATAAATTTGAGCATAGTTCACTATCATGAGGAAATGTCACATAAACTTTTTGAACATCCCTATGTGCCTTTGATAGATTACGGAATACAAACCATATTCCTACAGAAGTTCCACGATCTCTAAACTATTCTGGAGCTCAGATGAATTAGTCTACCAAGTCAACTACGCAATGTATCACACCGACGTCAACCCATCAAGTCCACACATGTCCAGAGAGCCTTCCTGCACCTTTGTGTATGACTTGCCATTAAGTAATGCCCAAACCAGATTTTCTAGATTCTCCAAACTGTTCTGGAGTTTCGATTAATTAGTTTATCATGTCTGTTTACGCATGATTCAGTCAGAAACGATCAGTTCGCATTAGATCAGTAATACTGTCAAGCAATCGTAACGCATTCACACACTATTAGGAAGATTAGAGGCAGTCAGAATCATTTCCAGTATATTACCGCCAAATCTGTTCATATGTAGATGTAAGCTTACAGTATGAGGTCATTAACCGTATCATAATTGATCTTAGAAATTGCCAGAGAACAAATGATCAATATGCGAGAGGATCATATAGAAAGCTATTAGATTCCATAAATTTCGAAGGGTATTTAACCCTAGTCCGTAGCTAAGAAAGGAGATAGTCCGTCGTAATAGTCCGTCGTAATAGCCGTCATGATAGTCCGTCGAGATACCGTCATAGTTAAAGAGTCATAATGTCCAAATCAATCGTTATTAGTCAGTCACTACAGTCTGTAGTAAAGTAATAGAGTGCAAATCAAGAACCTTGTCCGTCATTTGTGAAGTTAAGTGATCAGTGAAACGAACGTTAAACAAGATAAGTGGTGTACAAGTTATTCCGTCCAATAAACATTAATTGTTCCGTCAAGTTAATCCGTGTATACAGTCCACAACCATTGCGATGAAGAAAGAACAATGTCCGACAGAATCTGACCAGCAGAAACGCTCTTATGTGCGATAACATAAAATGGTCCTTCGAGCCGGATTCGATCGTTGGACCTCCTTACTAGAAGGATCGTCGGTTTCGAGCCACAGAAAAGTCGTGGTCGCGTGTGAAATTGCAAAAAATTGTTATCAGACATGAACAATAGTGTTGAGTTAGCGTCGTTCTCGCTAGATTTAGCCGTTTTCATCAGTTGTGTTGCGATGAACGATTCGTACATCACATACCATCGAGTTTCGCCATTGCACCAATAACCAACTATTAGTGTGTGTGAAGAAAAATGCGGCGAAATTATACACGCGCAAAAACATCAGCGTCATGATTTGATGGTGTACGCTGGAATGCGGTCCGAAAATGAGATGAATGCAAATGCAGATCTTAATTATCCGTTGTGAAATTTGTGTTAGACAATTTGTGCAGTTGTTAATATGTTTGGATCCCCTCCAAACGTTCCGATTACCATGTGCAAAGAAAAATCACTTCATGTTCCGTACGACTCTGTATCTACATACCCTATGAGATAAACTATCCATCATTGGTAGCCGCGACAACCTCCAAGCGAGTAGAACCATGCCCCATTGGTAACCGGGCGAAAAAGACTGTCAAACAGTAACAGAGTGGTGTGCGTGCGGAAGAGAAATTTGCGATTTGTTCCCGCATCAGTGAAGAACGTCCAAACAATTACGGCATTTTTTACGTTTTTGCTCTCGGAATTGTGGACCAACAAGTGAAATGGAAAGTTTCGCCATCCCGTTCGATAAAGTGGCCGGCGGTAAATCTGATCTCGTGGCAGCCGTCGTGAAAATTGCGCAGGAGGTGAAGTTGTCGGCAGCTCCATCAGCAAAGGAACACCAGCTGCTGGAGGCAATTCTGGAATCTTTGGTCGAGTGGAAACGGCGCATACAGGTAGACTGCCAAACGAAAGCCAAAAATCCATTCGAAACAGCCGATGCACTCGAGCAAGTACAGCAAGGAATCAACTTGTGTTTGTTGAAACTCCATACTATCAACGAATTGTTGCCATCGAATGCTGCCATCAACTGGCCAGAAAAAGCACCCGAATCCGGAAAAGTACAGACAGTTAAGCAGCTACTGTACATCGCAGAAATCCGTCAAGATAATCCCGGAACAGCACCATCGAAAGGAAAGGTGATCTCCCCAGAATGCTACTATTGTGGAGAAAGGCATTTCATTTACCACTGCAGACAGTACCAGTATTTGCCACCGATGAAGCGTTTGGAGTTTGCAGAAGAGCAGCAGTTATGTTTCAACTGTTTTCATCACCGTCATGACACGGAATACTGTCCGAAATCGCCAAGATGTTTGTACTGTAACGGAAAACATCATTCGGAGCTACATTCCGCGTTGACTGCATAGAAAGTTATTTTGTTTGAAGACTGTCGGCAATGAAGAGCCGTGAATTTTCTGTGTTTCATTATTGAACTTGAAATAAACATTATCATTTTGTTGTTTGATTTCGAACTACCTATTTTGTGTTTGTGTTCCTGGGGAAATAATTTTGCCATCAATCCAATCCAATTTGAACATTTGTGTGGGATGAACAATTCGGACGCCATCCAAACAATGGCAAGTTCTACAAGTTCAACTGCAGCAGTACAAGTCATGAATCCCGCCCGTGAAGTATTTGTCCAGATTTGCATAATGCCCCAGTTCTTGTGCGATTGGGCAATTTGGATTTGCCCATCAAGAGAAAACACTTCATAGTCGTGAATCATCAGTAATGGAAAGATCTAGAGGTTTGGCGGTTCCAGCACCAAGGCTAAGTCACGTCCTCCCGGAGCTTCGGCTTCGGGGCACAGTTAAGTATTCATGTTTCAATTATCCGTTTTGTTTACCGCCACAATCTCATACACTGCATACCGTATTTTTGCAGTGCTCGCTGTGTAAAAGGACTTTGACGGAGCTGGAATTGTCGTGTTGCATCGGTTTACAATCGTCATCAGTGTCCAACCGTATACATCGGATAACACTTTACCGATCCATTCGGTTCGTTTTCAACGGGCGAACAAGAGGAACCCTAGTGCGGTTAGTCCAATTGTCGTATTCAACTAGCCATCGGAGATCCAGTGCAGCTTCAATTCAGTGAATCCAGAAGATTGAGCAGGAATCTTGAATGCGTCCAGTACATTCAAGTTCAGTGAGCTTCAAGTATGTTGGCCGCCCATGGGTCATCATATCTTTGTCCAACGCCAGCGGTTAAAGGTCCGTTGGTGCCTCATGAGCATCTGCCATCAGTCCAGCCAACAGAGTCGCTGGAGCATGAGGATAAACGTCTGAAGCACGATACACGTCATCAGTGGTTCACTCGACTAGAGTGGACATAGCACATTACAGCCGATTGTAATTGTGCATCCAGCCAGCTTGCTAACGTAGTAAGCTCCCCATTTTTGTGCGCTCGCATTGATGGGGTTTGGATCTGCCCGACAAGGGAGATCATTGCTTCACAACGGTGAAGATTCTGTCGATTCAGCTAGTGCCTCGAGGAGGTCCGTAAAGACTAGCTGAAAATTCCGAAGGAGCGCATCTGCAGTATCGTGCTACCAGTTGAAAGGGTTACTGAATTCTACAGTCAGAAGTCAAACATCAAAGGATCAAGCAAGTCGTCGGCTCAGTAAGAGCATTTAGCAGTCATTTAGGCGGTTCCAGTAAAAAGGCACTGTCACGTCCTCCCGGAGCACCACCCAGGTAACAATTTGATGCTGATTAAGCGCTTCTCTTGCTTTTACAAATCAGCCTTCATTTGAATAAAAGCTGCGTAAAAGAACTATAATCGTTTGTTCAGGTCTTAAACATCTAATTTTGGTGATTTTATTCAGCCATAAGTCGATTCAAAGTTCTTCGGGGCGCTGAATTAAGGCTGTAGAAGCGCTTATTTTTAGGTTGCAGGAATGTGAGAGCGCTTCTTATACCTTTATACAACAATTAAACTGCAATAATCCAGCAAATGTGGATCGTTTATGATTCTATTTATAGAACAAAAAGGATCAGGTGAAGCTTTAAAGTCGTTTGGTGATATTCAATTCAGCAATTAATCATCACTTATGTAGCATCACGAAAAAAAATTGTCCCGATTATCATGTGACTCTAGATCTAGATTTAGGAAGGATATCTGTATATACACTGTTCATATTGCCTGAAATTGAAAGATACGAATTAATAATTATAATTGGGAATCGAACTTGAGTACATTGATTGATAGTCACTTACCTTAGCATCTGCTCCACCTGGAATGGTACGGGTTTAATAACTTATAACTATATACATACCGTTATGTCTGAATAAAGGTTGGAAGGTATTGAACAAAGGTTGTATTGAAGCTGAATAAGCGATGTGAGTGCTTGTAAGAACACATGGATTAGCTGTCAAAAATATCAGAGCTGTTGTTTACAGTTCAGTGCTCGCCCAGATTTTCAACTATAGTGGATCTCCGGGAAAATCCAATAAAATGAAGAAAAATCCAGGTAAATATAAATAAAATACTTTCAAGGCGTGGATAAAAGTATTCTTTATTTATTTGTAGATACGTTTGACAGTTTTGCCGTAGTCGAAACGGTAAAAAATGGGAAAAAACTATTGTGCCTCAGCGTTGGGTCAGCGGAATTGTTTTGAAGTGGCCGAACAAAAACGCCGCTGCACTTATCAAAGACCGTTCATCAGCCCCGTCTTCAAATTGGCATAGCATTCCATGTGCACTGAAACGAAAATCGCTCAAGACATTCGCAGAAGCGAAAGCTGAGGCAGCAGAAATGTCCGGCCACTCTGATTCTGACTTCCAGCAACCACCTTCTTCGAAGAAAGTTCGAACCAAAGGCGCTGCGAAGTCTCTGAAGTGAACTTTAATGACATGAGTATCACTAATACCATCTCCTTCGCTACAACGGTCTTCATCTTTCTCCACGTCTCTGGGACCTGCCGATGATGATTCCCCCGGTATTTGTTCGTTATCGGGAAAATCGTTGTTGTCTTTTAATAAATCAAATAAAAATTGCCAAGTGATATTTTATCATTTACCAAACCTCCAAAAATTACCTTTCGATAATATATTTTCCTCAGCATATTTGCAATCGACCGTTGAGTGTTCTGGGTTTTATTATGATCCGCACAAACTTTTTGTTATTACATTCAACAGTTGAATAAAAGATTCATTGTGCTCACCATTGAATATTACAGATAGGCTGGATAGAAAGTGGTTGAGTAGATGGATAATCTTCTATTGAGTATCATATTCAGCATACGATGATAAGCTGAACAAGAGACACGCTATATACTCAACAAGCTACTGTTCAACTTGATAATCAGCTATCATCTTATTCAGCTATTAACACCATTAACCAACCATTGTTCAGCTATTGCTCTCACTGTTCAGCTATCATTGTTACTTGGGCAGCTCCGGGACACAGATAAGTATCGCTGTTCCAATCTACAACCTGTGATATTTTGAAAGTTAACCTCGTTGATATTGTCAGATATATATTCACTCGGTGACGTTGACGCAACTGGAACAGCTACCAGGAAACTGCAAACCGCAGCTAGGAGATACTCGATTCAGCAAATAGGAGTTTGTTGGAGATTATCATTCAAAGCATTCAAGGGAGCTGTTTTGTCATCAGGAGTTGTCAGTTCAAAGCAAACGAAACAGAATCAGCATCATCTGCAGCAGCAATACCAAGTGATAGGCACCAGCAACGCCAGGAGCTGTGTGTTAGCATCCTAGAAACAGCAGCCAATATAGTTTCGAGGGGACGACGAAGGAAACACAAGAGCAACGCGCTCATTCAAGAAAGGACGTCAGGTTTTTGGTCGTTTGATAACATGTCAACTAGACAGTCATTAGTAGTTGAACTATTTCATGAACATTTAGTGTAAGAATAAGTGGTAATAATCTTTTGCATGTCAAGTAATTTTTGAAAGACTTCTACGAACCACCGTCTTTCAAGGCGGGCGGTATGTTTACGCATGATTCAGTCAGAAACGATCAGTTCGCATTAGATCAGTAATACTGTCAAGCAATCGTAACGCATTCACACACTATTAGGAAGATTAGAGGCAGTCAGAATCATTTCCAGTATTTTACCGCCAAATCTGTTCATATGTAGATGTAAGCTTACAGTATGAGGTCATTAACCGTATCATAATTGATCTTAGAAATTGCCAGAGAACAAATGATCAATATGCGAGAGGATCATATAGAAAGCTATTAGATTCCATAAATTTCGAAGGGTATTTAACCCTAGTCCGTAGCTAAGAAAGGGGATAGTCTGTCGTAATAGTCTGTCGTGATAGTCCGTCATGATAGTCCGTCGAGATACCGTCATAGTTAAAGAGTCATAATGTCCAAATCAATCGTTATTAGTCAGTCACTACAGTCTGTAGTAAAGTAATAGAGTGCAAATCAAGAACCTTGTCCGTCATTTGTGAAGTTAAGTGATCAGTGAAACGAACGTTAAACAAGATAAGTGGTGTACAAGTTATTCCGTCCAATAAACATTAATTGTTCCGTCAAGTTAATCCGTGTATACAGTCCACAACCATTGCGATGAAGAAAGAACAATGTCCGACAGAATCTGACCAGCAGAAACGCTCTTATGTGCGATAAAAATGTCAATAACGTCAATCAATCATGACCATACAGTCCATGGAGCCTTTTGGTATGACTTGCAATTCTATCATATCTCTACCAGGTGTTCTAAACTCTCCTTCCTGTTCCAGAGTAAAGATCGATTAGTCTACCTTGTCAAATGCGTTCTGTACCACACCGAAATCAACCAATTAAGTTCACACATGCCTATAGAGTCACAGACTGGCAAACCAGTAATGCCAAACCAAGTGTTCTAGGTTCTCCAAACTGTTCTGGAGTTCAAAACATAAAGTGTACCAAGTCAACAACGTTCGGTATCAGGCATACGTCAACCCATCAAGCCCACACATGTCCATAGAGCCTTCGTGTATAGCTAGCAATTCAATCATGCCTATACCAAGTGTTCAAAATTCTCCAAATAGATCCGGAGCCCAGAGCAATAAGTCTACTAGGTACCAAAGGCTCTATATCACACCGACATCAAGCCCAATTGATTTATAAAGCCTCTATAGACATGTGTGGGCTTGATGGGATGACGTCGGTGTGATATAGTTGATAAAGTCTACCTGAACTCCAGAATAGAGAACCTAGAACATCTGGTTCGCGCATTATTGAATGCAAGTCATACACGAATGCTCTATGGCTATGTGTGGGCTTGATGGGTTGACGTATGTGTGATATAGAACGTAGTTGACTTGGTGGACTTTTCGTTCTTAACTCCGGAATAGTTTGGATAAATTTAAATGCCTGGTAGAGGCATGATTGAATTGTAATTCATACCCAAAGGCTCTATCGACATATGTGGACGTCAGTGTGATACTTGGTAGACTTATTGTTCTGAACTCCAGAACAGTTTGGAGAACCTAGGACATCTGGATTGGGTATTATTGAATTGCAAGTCATACACGAAGGCTCTATGGACCTATGTGGATTTGATGGGTTGACATCGGTGTGATGCAGAGCGTAGTTCACTTGGTAATTGATCTGAACTCCAGAATAATTTGGATATCCTGGAAATTCTACAGGAATATTGTTCGTATTCCGTGATCTATCACCTCTGGAATAGTTTTGAACACATTCATGAAAAAAGCCGGTTCAAGATCGTTTGAGAAAAAACTGAAATATGGTTATTTTGATCGCTGTTATGTGTTATTTTCCGATACAGTAGATCCTCCCGAAGGCACCTAAGGATGTTAAAAAAGCTTATGTGACATTTCCTTATGGTATTGTAGTCAGCTATGCTAAAACTAATTGGCTAAACGAAATTTTATTGTTTTTCTATTGGCAACGTCCTGACTCACGGCACTCCAGGAGAAAACTGAACACCCCTAGGAGCGCAAAAATCCAGTTGGATAAAACTATATGAGATGGGTAAGAGATCTATAAAAGAATTTTGTACGTCAACGGGCTGCTGAGATATAGCGTTTTGAACTTTGAGTTTTCCCCAAATCTGATCTTGGTATTCGGCGTGTTGAGAATGTCTTAAGAAGTCCTTTAGGAAATATCTCCACGATTTTTCCAAAAAAAATCATCAATGATGTCAGAAATCCCTACAGGGACTCTTAAGAATATTATTTCAGGAATTTCTTCGGATATTGTCGAAGATTTCGCTAGAACAAAGCGTTTTCTCCATCGGTGGGGGTCACCTATCCGAATCAGTTTTTTCCAACTTGTATACAAGTGCGATAGTTTTGTTTTCGTGGCTTGTTACAATTCGAAGAGGTTTTTGCCTCTCTTTTATCGTTGTTCGTTATTCTATTGAGAGCGATTTCTGAAAACCCTGATTACGCCGATTATGTCTCAAATCATGCTCAACCTGAAGACTTAGTCTGTTACAGACCCATCTGCGTGCTTCCTGCAATGTCGAAGGTACTAGAAAAATCCTACTAGCTTAAATCTCAGAACATCTCGATAATCCACTGTCATGGTACTAATTGATGTCTCCTTAGTGACCGCACATCAACAGATGCAACTGTATGCCGATCATCTACAAGTATATAAAAATCTCAGGACCTGCAACAGATATTGACTTGCTTATTCAAGCTATCAACGAGGATATTCAAGAAATCGCCAATTGGGCTAGAGTCAACAAGCTTTCCCCTGATCCAAACCAAATCTCAAGTAATAGTTTTCACTGAAACAGGGGCTATAACGCCTAAAACTGCTAAAACCGCCTTTCTTCCTGTGGAGAAGTAGTTCCCCTCTTTACTAAACTCACGAAACTTGGGTTGCTGCTCGACAGCAACTTGACATGGAGAGGAGATGCTCGAATTATATTTCTTTCAATGAAAATTAATGTTTTGAGAAGCAGCCTATATATTCCAGTAATTTCTAGTCCTGCGTTATGTAAGAGGAGGCTAGCATAGGTTCGCTTTAGCGGCGGTGACGATGGGCAGAGGCAGAAGTTTGAAAAGCGTAACTCCGTGATGTCGAAGCGAGCGTCGAAGCAGGTTTCAAAATTTGTCCCGGAGCAACAAAAGTTCAAATTTATGAGAGAGGAAATTTTTGGCAATTGAAAACACGGAACTTGGTTTGGCAAGCCGAATCATAGTTGGATTGTACGCTCGGAATGAAGAACGTGCTGGGTTCGATTGGCGAATATATTGCGCGACTTCCTAATTGCTCTGTACATATAAGCAATGAAAATGTCTTGCACATATCATGCTCAAACAGACCATCCTGTCTAGATTACATTTGGCGATTAGTTACTTTTAAAACACATAGATTAAGCGGAGACAAACCCGGATTGGCCCCTGGAGTTCAAGAGAATTTCAACTGATGCGTGCCATAAATTGCCGCAGTCTTGACAGAATAATTTCGAGAATGCACACTCCATCGTAGGGTTAATAAATTTATCAACTATGAGTGGTGTGCCGGGCGCCTGTGTACCGGTTCCGACAGCCCGGGGTGGCTTTTTGCAGTACTCCCACTGAGTGCAAATGCTCGAGGTCGTATTTGGGTGCAATTTTGTTGGGATCGTTGAGTGTTTGCAACAGCGTCATCGCTGGTGGTCCAGTCTATATGCAGATTTGTATGGCCGTGTTGAAGCGCACTATGAACGGAAACGGATGCTGGGTGCTTGAAACCAGCTACATTTCTAACCAATGCTAAATTGTGAAAGCATTTGAAAATTTTCTATTTCAATTTTTCGTCATTCTGAGTGGAATTTGTTGTGAAAGTTCAAGCAGAAAATGTTTGATAAATTTTCTAATCTTATAATTACAGCCGGCAAAGTGATCAATTTTAGGAGCATATGGAGAAATCAACCCATGCTTCTGCATATAAAACCAACCCAAAGAAAACATGTATATTTACCAGGGTTTGCAGAAATCGCTCTCAATAGATAACGAACAACGATAAAAGAGAGGCAAAAACTGTTCCGAATCATAACAAGCCGAATGATAACAAATTTATCAAACTTGTATAGTAGACCTCTTCATGTTTTCAAAAAGTATCGAAAATTTAACCGGCCAGCCCAGAATCACAATTCTTATGCTAAAATAAGCCTCCTGTCAAATTTTCAGCTAATTCGGATAAAATTTCGAGGTGGCTCAAGTCAATTTAGTGTTTTTGAGCAATTTTCAATTTTGGAAAAAATCCAACAAGAGATATAAACGTCAAAAACTATCGCAACAACCTCTATACGGAAGCTTTTGGTGTGCTCTACAAGTCATGTGAACATTGCTATTCGTTCCGTTCACGTTTTGTCCATGTAATAGTGATTTTCAAGCTTGCATAAAAATACTGTTTTCCCAAAAAGTCGTTGTTCTACAAAATTTTTGAATTTATGACAAATGATTGCTAATTTATTATATTATTATTCCTCTTTTTTTCCTGAAAATTTGAGTAATATAATTGTCGATGTGCGATTTGCCGTTAAATTCTTAAAAATCAGAAGCTGAACATTTGTCACAAATTTGCACGTCAGGATTTCTTCAAACAAGTTGTTCGAACAAAACATAAATCAAATCATATAATATTTGATGCTTACAACAAACGACTTCCAAATTTTGTTAATTTCACCATATGTCTGCATGCTTCTAACATTAAGTGCATCATAGTAACAAGTGAAATCGAAGCTTCTTTGTTTGAACAACTTGCTTAAAGAAATCTCAGCGTGCAAATTTATGACAAATGTTCAGCTTCTGATTTTTAAGAATTTAACGGCAAATCGCACATCGACAATTATATTACTCAAATTTTTAGGGAAAAAAGAGGAATAATAATGTAATAAATTAGCAATCATTTGTCATAAATTCAAGGATTTTGTAGAACAACGACTTTTGGGGGAAACAGTATTTTTATGCACTTAAAAGCTTGAAAATCACTTTTACATGGACAAATCGTGAACGGAACGAATAACAATGTTCACATGACTTGTAAAGCACACCAAAAGCTTCCGTATAGAGGTTGTTGCGATAGTTTTCGACGTTTATATCTCTTGTTGGATTTTTTCCAAAATTGAAAATAGCCCAAAAACACTAAATCGACTTGAGCCACCTCGAAATTTTATCCGAATTAGCTGAAAATTTGACAGGAAGCTTATTTTAGCATAAGAATTGTTTTTCTGGGCTGACCGGTTGAATTTTCGATACTTTTTGAAAACATGAAGAGGTCTATTGTATAGGGACACGGAAGGTATTTCCGTCCATCGTCGTAGGGGCTAAAACCAACGAAAGCAACGTACATTTGCTAGAACTCCACTATAGCAGAACGTTTCTCCTGAGCTTACGATTTGGTACGTATGAGTTTTACAAAAAGCGTCTTTTTGCCTTTCTCGTACAACAAAGTTGTACCGATGGGCTATCATTTCACTACAAAATCGAACTTTTTATAGAAGTCTCGGAGACCCATGATGTTATATACCAATCGACTCAGCTTGTCGAACTGAACAAATGTCTGTCTGTCCGTGTGTATGTGTGTGTGTGTGCACTCGAAAACCGAAAAACATTAGCCACTTTTTCATATAGTAATTCTTAACCGATTTTCTCGCAACATGTTGCATTCGACAGGGCACAAAGCCTTGTTGATCACTATTGAATTTGATAACGATTGACCATTGCGTTTAAAAGTTATTAAGAAAATGGAATCGAAGTATATAAGCGCTATATTAGGTTGGTGTCTTTGCTAAATGCGAGAAAGGCAGTATCACCACTCGATGAATTAAGTTTTTTTATTCGTTTTCGAGACTATGACGAACAGACGAAAATACCTGCCGTATCCCTACAAGTGCGAAAAAACAGAATCGGATAGGCAGCCCCCACAGAAAAACGGTGATTCTTGCTATGTTTTCGCTCATTTCGTGTTGGTTTCTACACAGCTGTGTAGAACAAGTTGATATGCATCTTCAGAGCCAGTGCTCCCCGCATTTGAGGCTTTCTAAAAGAAATTTATCATGGGGTATAGCCTCCCGAATAAGTTCTCTATCATGACAACTTGCGAAAAAAGTCTCTAGAGGGATGCTACAAATCGTATATGTATACAGAGATGATAAGTGAGAGACTTGCTCATTCTCTTTAGGATTCAATCCCTGATATTTACGTAAAGTACTCGAGTCAAACGCGATACATTGGAAAAGGCACTAATGTTAAAGTTGATAAACCTATGTGCTAAGATACAAACAAGTGATGAATTTTAATGGAATAGAATAAAAAAATCTAGACCAACATTTAAAAAGGGTGTTACAGTCAAAATTTATTCCTTCTGATTCTTCGCCCACATATGTGGTTATATAATTATATATGTGGACAAAGACTCAGAAGGTATACATTTTGGCTGTTACGACCTTTTCAAATGTAGGTTTAGAAATAACAAATGATAGCATTTTCTGACATCTGCTTTACAATATTACAATTCAAAAACTGAATACGAAATTAATTAACTAACATACGTAAAACTTCCTCAATTATGTGAAATCAACATTTAAATCAGACATTTTCCATTTTCAGACAGACAACAGTTGTTGTATCCTAATCCAATTGTGAGGCATTTTCGTTTTGAACTATTGTCAGCTTTATTAAAGTGATTTTTCTTATAAATAGATTTTATAGCTGAACTCGGAGAAATGTTTTATTTATTATTATTATTTATTATTATTATTATTTATTATTATTATTTATTTTATTATTATTATTATTTATTCAGGGAAATGAAATTTTCGGGAAAAAGTCATTTTTGGGGAAATGTTATTATCGAGGATTTGCTGTTTTTGAAGAATTATGGCATTTCGAGGAATGGAATGCGTGTTTATTCATGTTAACCTTCCGGGACTCGCATTGTTGTAAAAAGTACAGCACATTGAGTAAAAATGAGATATCTTTTTAGTCACCAAACCACCATTTATTCCTCAAAAAATTAGTTCTCCATCACTTGAGAAGATAATAAAAGTGATTTGATAGAAGGCTCAGGTAAATATAGCTAAATAAAAGGTAATTAGGTGCACAGGAAAATTTGACCAGTAATAAATTATTTATTGATTTCACGATCATTTCATCCTAAAGTAGCGTGATTTTTTCTATATTTTTTCCGACAATAACCTTAGAGTTAAATCGCAGCTCTCAATCACTTATGGCCACCAAAAATGGTAATTTTGGAAATTTCGTCCAACAGCAGCGCAATTTTTTCTAAGCCATTTCTGACGGTGGTCTTAGAGTTAATACACAGTTCTTACTCAGCTATGACCACAGGTGGCCACCAGACGGACTTTCGGATCATACGGAACGTCCATAAAAATGGTAATTTTGAGAAGTTTGTCCTAGAGCAGCGCAGTTTTATCAGTTTTATCGACAACTTTGAAGTTAAAACACAGTTCTTACTCTGCTATGACCGCAGGTGACCAAGAGATGGCCTTCCGGAGAATTTTGGGGAGTTCGTCCTAGAGCAACGCAATTTTTTCTAAACCATTTTTGATTGTAATATTTGCGCTAATGCACAGTTCTTACACTGCTACGACCGCAGGTGGTCACCAGACGGTCTTCCGGATAATCCGGATCATCTGTAAAAAAGGTCATTTTGGAAAGTTCGTCCTAGAGTAGGGCAATTTTTTCTAAGTCATTTCTGATGAAGATCTTGGTCTTAATTCATAGTTCTTACTCTGCAATGTACGCAGGTGACTACCAGACGGCCTTTCCGCAAGTCTGAAAATGGTCGTTTTGTACAGTTCGTCCAACTTTTTTTTTCTAAACCATTTCTGATAATGACCAGGGAGTTACTCAATGCTCTTTGCCATACAATATTGTATAGAGTTTTCCACCTTCACCATAGGTATAATAATTACCCAAAAATATACTACGCAAACAAATGAATGATGAATTTTACCATAATAATAATTAAATAGTAATCATTGATGACAATAACCACTAGGGTGGCTCAAATTAGTATGGGAAAAACTTTTTGCAATTTTTTTGATGGGCCGCCCTCTTATTCGGTTCTATTTGATGTCCTGATGCTCTGGACAAAATGTCAGCCAAATCGGTCAATGTTTGGGCGGTGCTAAACTCGTTGGAAATTTATATGGAAAAATGTATACAGAAACATAAAAAACAGTGATTTGCTGTTGGACGGCACAATTTGCGATCAAGAACCATGATACTCATTCAGTTCTTGTAGAATTAAATACAGAATGTTATGCAGAGAACCGCGAGAAGATTAGAGCTGTCCAACTGTAAATCACTGTTTTTGGATGTTTCTGCATACATTTTTCCATATAAACTTCCAACGAGTTTAGCACCGCCCAAACATTGACCGATTTGGCTGAAATTTTGTCCAGAGCATCAGGGCATCAAATAGAACCGAATAAGAGGGCGGCCCATCAAAAAATTTGAAAAAGTGTTTTTTGAGCCACCCTAATAACCACATCAGGTGTTCGAGAGATATTGAATACCAAATCAATAACTTGTCTAAGTTAAGTTATTCGACAAGTATGATGTGTTTGTAATGGCCATTTAAATTCCTGAAAATACCTCAATGAGGTACCATACCTACTTGATGTACATACAGTACACTTTGCCTTACTCGATGTGAATCCTGGCTAGTATGATCAGTTTCTTGATAATAATTTCGATAATAATAACTTGATTACAGTCCGACTAGGGTGTTTATTGATATATTTTGGCTTTTCAAGTCTGATATATTCAAACGGGTTTATATTTGCATTGCCCGATGTTTCGGCCCGTTTATTGGGTCTTTTTCAAAGGAAAATTAAACAAGAGGAGAACGTAACATAACAAAACTTATCGGTTTAACATATGTAACATGATAATTTCCAGAATATCATAAATTAAGTATTTTGACGCTTTCAAGTTATTTACGACATGACCAACATGTGTCGAACATTACATCGCTTGGATGTACATTTCTATATTTCTTCACAAAGTCTTTTCCCATGAACAAATCTGGGTCATGTCGCTTAACAGCTAATTGTTTATATTTTACAGCTCAATACCCATCATGGGTGGCAACATTCTAGAACACTTGCATTCCCATGCATGTAACACTGAGTCATCAAATGACAACACATTGCACCACTTGACAATCGGTCTAGTGGCATCGAATTTCATGAGAACATGCAAAGCGCAAGAACATTCCTTTTCCGTTCTTCGCTGACCTAACCCAACAGCGCATAGGTTGAACTGGCAATGCGTTTGTGCATGCTTATTAGTATTGGTTAGTATTCTTCTGATTGGACAAATTGGAAAATGGGTTGTTCTTATCTTCTAGTTAAGCAACGTACTAGATTAAGCCGATAGGTTAGCTGTAAGCAAAGCAACTTAATAAAGAACAGATTATCGACAACCATCGTGAAAACTAGACTTCTCAGTGTTTCTTATTTGAGATGTGAATTTCTTAAAGGATAACGAGTATCCTAAATGGCGACCGGACTAAGTGAACCTAGTGCCAATTGAATTGTTAAAGTGTGTTCAAAATAAAGTGTTTGGAGAATAGTCAAATTAGCCATGGGATTCTTCAGTAGCGACGAGATTGTTGCTAATAACACTACGACAGAAAGCACAGTGATAGCGGGATCGCTAGTGATTATAGTGCTAGTGATTATTGTGTTTATTTTCGCCAAGATGTACGCCAAATACGTGAGAAGTAATATGAGCGAAATTGCAAGAAGAGAAGTGCAACTGAACACACTCCGGCAAGTTTAGTGCCTCATAATTATTGACAATAACAGAATTGAAAAACCGACAAAACTATTACGAAAATGAGCAACGACTGGTGGAGTGATGTCCTCGAACGAGTTCGAGTTGAACGTATTATTGATGCGGCAGTGACTGAATTTAGAAACAGTGATTCATACTTGAGCTTTTGCGATTCGGACAGAAGAAGCATCACTCTACATGTGCCGTACGTTAACAGTGAGGGTGCTAATGTGGTAACGAAAGTGGACGTCGCAAAAATAAACATAAGTGATGAATGGTGAATGAAATTGGAACTACGAATACGGCGGAACGGGACCCGGTGTGCGCGTGCCATTGCAAAGGAAGCGATGCATATGACCGATAGTGAGCGGATGAAATTGGAGCCACGAGTGCAACGGAGCGAGATTGACGGTGCGGCGTGAAGAAGCAGCATTGGACACCACAGTTTAAGTCAATGGATGAAGAGTATGGGTAATGTACTAATGAATGAATACACAAATCTGATTTATATGATTTAGAATGCTTAAATTTGATTTATATGTTAAAGATTTCAAATTCTGATTTATATGTGTCAATCAAATTATTTAAATTTCATTTAATTTAAGATTATTATACAAATTCTTTTCAATGAATGATTATGAAAAATTGAAACTATTGCATGAATACATAAAAAATCAATCAATACTACTTTAAAAGAGAATACTTTACGAGAAAAATTAAGACAGTGCGATGATTTATACAAAGCCTTAGAGTTAAAATTTTATCAGAATATTGATCAGTTCTCTGAAGAGGACTCTGATTTATTGCTATCAAACGTAAATAGATTTTATTTGGAAATTAAGAATATTATTAAATGCAAATTAGAGAAACTTCATCTTAAAAACCAGATTACTATAAGAAGCACATACAGCTCTTGCAAAGTTGCGAAAATTAGAACAAGCACAATGGCTCGTGCCGAAAATGAAACTGCTTTCGATATAAAGCAAGCTACGGCAATTATACAGCCGTATGATGGAACGGCATCTGGGTTTGATGCGTTCATAGATTCTGTTAATTTATTGAAGGAGCTCATTCAGCCAGCTCATATGCCACTGGCAGTTAAATTCATAAAACGCGGTTGACAGGAAAAGCTAGATGTGGATTTCCTGAAACAATTAATACGATTGATCAAATTGTCGATCACATTATAAACAAATGTAGGGATACCACCACTCCTGACTCCATAGTTGCGAAATTAAATTCTACAAAGCAACGTGGGCAATTAACAAGTTTTTGTGAGGAAATTGAAAACCTCTGCAATAAACTTGAGAATAGTTACATAGTTCAGCAAGTCCCTGAAAATGTAGCTAAAACTATGACGACTAAAGCCGGTGTGAATGCTCTTATTAACGGCATTCAAACAAGCGAAACAAAATTAATTCTGAAGGCTGGTACTTTTTCTTCAATTAAGGAAGCCTTGCAGAAAGCACAAGAGTGTGCCAACGATAATTCAGTTTCAAACATATACAATTTACACAATAAACACAGTAACAAACACCATACTGGCAGGGAGAATTTTCGTGGAAACAATTTTAATAGAAATCGCAATACCAGAAATTTTAACAGAGGAGGTTTCTATTCAAGAAACCGACCCAATAACAATTATCAACAGCAGCGGGGTAGATATTCACGCGGAGGATACAATAACCAAGGACGATATAATTACAATCGCCCTCGGTTTGATGGCATGAATAGAATATATGTAGCGAATGTTGATCAACAACTTGACCAACACCAGAATTTAATTCGTGAAACAAATAGTAGAGGACTCAATAGACCGACTCCTCAACAAAACCAACAACAACAGCAAAATTTTTTAGGTCAGTATTAACAATAAGCATAAGTGCAGCCAATTTTATAAAAGTTGGTGTACGTATGGCTAATTCAATTTGCACCTTGCTTGTTGATTCAGGTGCCGATATTTCAATATTCAAATCAAATAAAATTAGTAGCCTTCAAAAAATAAATCAGCAACACAGAACAAAGCTAGTAGGCATAACCGAAGGAGAAATTGAAACGTTAGCAGTAACTGAAACATATTTAGATTTCGGAGATAATATACAGGTAAAACATACTTTTCATATTGTCAAACCAGATTTTCCGATAATAACTGATGGAATTTTAGGAAGGGATTTCCTATCATATTTTAAATGTAACATAGATTATGAATTCTGGTTATTAAATTTCAATGTTAATAACAGATCTGTATCTATTCCAATTCAGGATACAGTGAATGAGAAATACTTAATACCACAGAGATGTGAAGTGGTTCGGAAAATTAAAAACCTGGATATAACAGAAGACATGGTTTTATTTTCTCAGGAAGTTAAACCTGGTCTATTTTGTGGAAGTTCAATAATCTCACCTGAAAGTCAATTTATAAAGCTTATGAATACTTCTATGGAACCAATTACTTGTTCAAATGATGATTTTAAATTCAAAATGGAACCTTTGAAAAGTTTTCAGATTTTAAATATTAAAGCAAAAAACAGATCAGAGAATAGCCGAGACAGGGATAAGAAAATATTGGAAGAGATTGATATGACAAAAGTTCCTGAATTTGCTAAAAAGGATTTAGAAAAGTTGATAACTAAATTCTCAGATATTTTTGCATTGCCAGAAGAACCAATTACAACAAACAATTTTTATGAGCAAAGTATTACTTTGAATGACAATATTCCAACATATATACCTAATTATAAAACTATTCATTCGCAAAGTGAAGAGATACAAACTCAAGTTAATAAGATGTTGAAGGATAACATAATAGAGCCTTCAGTATCTCCTTACAACAGCCCGATTCTGTTAGTACCAAAAAAGTCAATGGAAGGTAGTCAGAAATGGCGACTTGTCATTGATTTCAGGCAGCTAAACAAAAAAATTCTAGCGGACAAATTTCCTTAACCGAGAATAGATTCTATACTAGATCAGCTTGGTAGAGCAAAATATTTTTCAACTTTAGACTTGATGTCAGGATTTCATCAAATTCCATTAGATGAAACCTCAAGAAAATTCACAGCTTTTTCGACCCAATCAGGTCATTATCAGTTTACTAGATTACCGTTTGGTTTAAACATAAGCCCAAACAGTTTTCAAAGAATGATGACAATCGCAATGTCTGGACTTACACCAGAATATGCCTTTGTATACATTGATGATATTATTGTAGTAGGATGTTCAATGCGACATCATTTACAAAATTTATCTATTGTTTTTGAACGAATTAGAAAATACAATTTAAAATTGAATCTAGCAAAATGTAATTTTTTTAATATTGAGGTTACTTATCTTGGTCACAGAATAACGGATAGAGGCATTCTGCCAGATAGTAATAAATTTGAAGCAATTAAAAATTATCCAGTTCCTTTGAACAGTGATGATGTGAGAAGGTTTGTAGCATTTTGTAACTACTACCGGAAATTTGTACCTAATTTTGCTACAATAGCATATCCATTGAACCAATTGTTGAAGAAAAATGTGAAATTTGCATGGACTTCGCAGTGCGAAGATGCTTTTAAAACACTTAAGTCATTTTGATGTCACCAACATTAATGCAATATTCTGATCTTTCTAGGACCTTTATTTTGACAACCGACGCACCTGATGTAGGATGCGGTGCAGCGTAGTCCCAAATTTTCGAAACAAACGATTTGCCTATAGCGTTTGCTAGCAAAAGTTTCACGCCAGGTGAAAAGAATAAATCAGTAATTTTGAAAGAACTGACTGCAATTCACTGGGCAATTGATTATTTCAAAGCTTATTTGTATGGGCGTAGATTTACAGTCCGTACAGATCATAGACCACTAGTATTTCTTTTTAATATGAAAAACCCAACTTCTAAATTAACTCGAATGAGACTGGATATGGAAGATTTTGATTTTAATATCGAATATATTGCAGGAAAGAGCAATGTTTCAGCTGATGCTTTGTCGCGTATAATAACAACATCTGAGGAACTTAAAGCAACAAGCGTGCTTGTTGTTAATACTAAACAATGACACGGAAGAAAATGAATGAGGAAAGCAGGAGAAAAGAACAGCATAATAAGACTAACGAACAAAAGACTGACAATAGTGAGCCTGATCAACTCATTATTTACACGACTGAAAACCCAACTGAGACTAGAAAATTACCAAAACTTCGAAGTACTATAGTAAACAATAATTTGATATTTGAAATATATAAATTAGCGCAAAAGAATGATACAATAATACGAATAACGACACGATTGCAAAGTATAAGACAAACATTAGTGTTTGCACTTTCAGTGTTAGAGAAAGAAATGGCCATGAAAAACATAAATAGAATTGCGCTATCAAGTCATGACAATATATTTGAAATGGTACCTAAAGAAATGTTTAAAGAGTTAGCTCTTAAAACAATTAAAAATCTGCAGATAATTATTTATAAACCACCTATGTTCATTAGTGATCATGGTGAAATCCAAACTATTTTAAAAAAGTATCATGAAACACCCACTGGAGGACATGTAGGTCAGCATAGACTGTATCTGAAATTACGAGAAGTTTATTGCTGGAAGAATATGAAATGTTCCATAGCTCAATTCATCAAGGCCTGTGAATTGTGCAAATTGAACAAGGTAAACAAACATACGAAAGAGAAGATGATTATAACAAAAAACACCATCGAAACCTTTTGAAGTTGTGTCTATCGATACGATAGGACCACTTCCTAAATCAAGTAATAATAACAGATATGGGATCACAATACAGTGTGAACTCACAAAGTATATAGTAGCAATACCAATTCCAACTAAAGAAGCTAATGTGGTAGCTAAAGCTTTAGTTGATAATTTTATTCTTATTTATGGAATATTTTTAGAGTTAAAATCAGATCAAGGGACCGAATACAAAAACGAAATCCTTGATTCAATATGTAAGTTTCTACAAATTAAACAAACTTTTTCAACTGCCTATCATCCGCAAACTATTGGTTCGTTGGAACGAAACCACAGATGCTTGAATGAGTATTTGAGGTCATTCGTCAATGAACATCAATCAGATTGGGATGATTGGTTACAATATTACGCATTTTCGTACAACACAACACCTCATACCGATCATGGGTTTACACCTTTTGAATTAGTGTTTGGTGTTAAGGCAAAATTACCACAAGAGGCTTGTATAAATGATATCGATCCTGTCTATAATTTTGATTTGTACAGTAATGAATTGAAATATAAGTTACAAAAGTCACACAAAATAGTTAAAGAAAAATTAATAGAACAAAAACACTTGCGTAAAGACATAGCAGATAGAGAAGCAAATCCTATTAAAATAAAAATTGGAGACATAGTTTATCTTAAAAACGAGAACAGAAAAAAGTTAGATTCTTTTTACGTAGGCCCTTACAAAGTTGAAAGTTTATATGAACCAAATTGTGCAATTATCCATTTGCAAACAAATCAAGAATTGTTAGTACATAAAAATAGACTAATTAGAAGTTAAGAAGTGTTAAAACATACCGAGCCTAATCTCACAAAAATAATGAAACTCAAAAAATAATAAACAAAAATGAGATAGGTAAAAATTCTCAGACCATCTAAGAAGTGCGAAATTCGGTTTAGCAGTAATTAAACATAAATTTTAGTTTATTTTATCTTTTTATTCAAAAAAAAATATATGTAAAGAAGATTGGAGCAAAACCCTATTTTTAGCATTAATTCGAAATATGTTGACAATATTTGAATGATTCCATTTCATTACATCATTCACCTAAAGGGGGATGGTGTAACATGATAATTTCCAGAATATCATAAATTAAGTATTTTGACGCTTTCAAGTTATTTACGACATGCTTACATGTTGGTCGAACATTACATCGCTTGGATGTACATTTCTATATTTCTTCACAAAGTCTTTTCCCATGAACAAATCTGGGTCATGTCGCTTAACAGCTAATTGTTTATATTTTACAGCTCAATACCCATCATGGGTGGCAACATTCTAGAACACTTGCATTCCCATGCATGTAACACTGAGTCATCAAATGACAACACATTGCACCACTTGACAATCGGTCTAGTGGCATCGAATTTCATGAGAACATGCAAAGCGCAAGAACATTCCTTTTTCCGTTCTTCGCTGACCTAACCCAACAGCGCATAGGTTGAACTAGCAATGCGTTTGTGCATGCTTATTAGTATTGGTTAGTATTCTTCTGATTGGACAAATTGGAAAATGGGTTGTTCCTATCTTCTAGTTAAGCAACGTACTAGATTAAGCCGATAGGTTAGCTGTAAGCAAAGCAACTTAATAAAGAACAGATTATCGACAACCATCGTGAAAACTAGACTTCTCAGTGTTTCTTATTTGAGATGTGAATTTCTTAAAGGATAACGAGTATCCTAAACATACACTGTCTGCCGTTCTTCGTACACGTAATAACTATAAACATATATGCTAGGATTGGAGCTTCTATTATTTGAACCTGCACTACAAACGTTACAAATTTTACATCACAAACATAAACATTTGTAAAGTATAAGACTTACACATAATTTCTCGTTTAACTTTTCAAAAGTACCTAAGTAACATTTTTTTCATGAATTAATTTGAGTACTGCAATCGAAAGCTTTCATGTTTTTCTGTTGATTGCGCTATTCAAATTAATTCATGAAAAAAATGTTACTTAGGTCCTTTTGAAAAGTTAAGCAAGATTTGATTGCCATTAAGATAATTTTTCCATTAGATGGAACACTGTTTAACACCAATACACTTTGCACTTAATGACTCGACAAAACGGATAATTTGAAAAATAGTGGGGAGTAACAATGGTGACTTGGCTATATCGACTCATTTGTGTTGTTGTTTGTAATATTGTGTTCTGCTTTACTGCGAGAGAGTTGAGTTTTAACAGTGTGTAGAATACCAACATACGTTGCGTTCAACCCATCTACATCTGTTCTGTAATTTACCATATTGTTTGTATTGGTGATTTGGCACATTTCTAATATAGGTAAGATGGATGTTTTGAATGAGCTGTCTAATACATATTTGTGTACTATCGAGATCAAAAGTATGTTTGTGCTCGACCATATGTTGTACCAATGCTGTGGCTTGTTGGATATCATTTGGAGGTGTATTTTGTTGGATTTGTATTGTTTTGTTTATGTTTGATTTATGGCTTTATGGCTTATTGGTTTCCAATGCTCAAACAACTTTATAGAAGATGTCAACTTTCTAAATTCAACTGATCTCGAGATATCAAACCAAACTGATCTATCTTATACAGTAGCACCACCTTGCGGATGAATTCTAATCTTAACAGGCCTCAACATATTGGTTTTTAATCCTCGAACAACTTTATAGAAGACGGCAACTTTCTAAATCCCTCAAATCCCGAGATATCGAAGACCTGATCTCGCGAATACAGTAGCGCCTCCTTGCGGATGAATTCTAAATTATTCAGTTTCTCAACATATTGGTTTCCAATCCTCGAACAACTTTGTAAAAGACGGCCATTTTCTAAATTCCACAGATCTCGAGATATCGAACTAAACCAATCTCTCATATACACTAGTGACTATTTTCACCGGTGTTCCGTTGGTTCCAGATTTTCCGGAGGACCAGTAGAACATCCATTGGACTCAAAAAATGTCCTCAATGAGAGCATATATCCCCTTTATTATTTTCCCGAAAAAATCACGTTGATATCATTTGAAGTTTTTGAAAGGGAAGTTTTGCGTACCATCTATGGTGGGGTGCAGATGGCGGACGGTACGTGGAGGAGGCGACTGAACCACGAGTTGCATCAGCTGTTGGGAGAACCATCCATCGTTCACACCGCGAAAATCGGACGACTGCGGTGGGCCGGGCACGTAGCCAGAATGTCGGACAGTAATCCGCTGAAAATAATTCTCGACAACGATCCGACGAGAACAAGAAGGCGAGGTACACAGCGGGCAAGGTGGATCGATCAGGGGCCTGTAGTATAATCGAAATTTTACTAATAATATTAGTAGAGTAGCTATGAATTTACAAGACTAATATTACAAGTAAACCGCACTAATAATATTAGCGGAATTTACAAGTAACTGTTGCATAAAGAAAATACAAGTACAAATTATTAGCATTGGCTTGTAGTTTTTATTTTATTATTTTAGCCGTGCAAAGTAATTATGCATCGTTTTATTGTTTTTAACGACTTAACAGAGAAAGAAACTATTATTCTAGTTGCTTCAAATTAACATAATGAAATACTGTGCAATAAGAATAAATTTTTCGTTCCTATATAACACTGAGAATTATGAAACAAAACTATTCAAAAGTGGGTTGTTTTAGCTCAAATCCGTACTTTGGACCAATGAACCAATTTTGAGTGAAATGAGTTTCCTAACACTAGTTTAACTTAATCCACTCAAAACATATTAACCAAAGCTGAGTTTAGTTTACCCAAAGTTGACTTTATTCATCTCAAAATTGAGAATATATTAATTTACTGAAATTTATAATATTGATTTATTGTAGTATTATCTATATATATAAAAATGAAATGGTCTGTGTTCGTATCCGCATAACTCGAAAACGGCTGGATGGATTTTCTTCATTCCTTCAGCAAATATATTCGTTTACATTTCCGACGGGTTTATATGGTATTTCCTTATGCGAAAATCACGAGTAAGGTTGAGTTAATCGTAAACAATTTAAATTAAGAATCGTATAGAAATTTCGCATGGGCAGTACACAACGCGAATTTCGCCTACTATGCAGGACAACGTCTGCCGGGTCGACTAGTTGTATTATAATACTAAACAATCTCATTTAAGACCACGCATATTGCTTTATGTTTAACAACAATCATGGGAAACAAAAGAAAAACGGAAAAACTACCTAAATTTTGAGTAGAATTTATTACGATATTTTCATCAGTTAGTAGTTTGAATTAAAAAGAAATCGTCCAAATTTCGTAATCGAATTAGAAGCAAAACCTAAACCCACATAAGTCTCACAATACAAGTAAATTAAACCCACAACAAACAAGTCTAGCGGGATTCGATTTGTCATGGAGCATACGTTCGCGTAACTTACAAATCGCCTTAATTAAAACTTAAGTCAATCCCAAAGACCACGTAAAAACGACTCCAGTGTGCATTACATTGGCTTCGTTAAAAATACCAATACCACGAAGCCGGCTTAAACCACGGAATCAATAAATTTACAGAGAGTGTTCCGTGCATACCTATCGCAGTCAAAATATATATTCTATCCACAAATTTGCAAACAAACGTAAACAAATCGTTTACCTCCGCATTGACAGTGAACTGCCGGATGAATTTTGACAGGTAAATGAACCTGAAGGACTTGTAATTTCAACTTTACTAATAATACAAGTACTAATATTATTAGTTGGTAAAACATTATTATGCGACGCAAATTACAAGTACTTGTAATTTGTTAACTTGTAACTTGTAACTTGTAGCTAATATTATTAGTCTGATTATGCTACAGGGCCCAGGTGGAGGACGATTTGCGGACCCTCCGCAGAATGCGTGGTTGGCGAAGTGCAGCAATGGACCGAGCTGAATGGAGAAGACTTTTATGTGCAGCACAGGCCACTCCGGCCTTAGTCTGATAATAAATAAATAAATCATTTGAATTGGCTTCATCATAACGGATTTCCGGCCTGTTGTACTTTTTACAACACAGTTCGAGTTGAAGCGAGTTGCGGAAGGTTAAGCACAGCAGAACGATCACGCGATCTTCCAAAATATTGTGTTCTGCAAAGTGCGGTCGATAATAAATTTAATCAGTGCGCGTTTTTTTCATGTTACGAACAGCAGAACGATCGCGCGCGTTCGGAATAAATAAATCATTCGGAATAAATAAGCCGCTTACCAAGGCGGCTTCCTATAGATTACATTATCATCTAACCAAGAATCCCTTTCCCGTGGCACTCACGGAGATCTCTCGTCTCTTGCAATGAGTGTTTGACTAATTTTCCTCTCCTCATCCTAAATTGACTGTGAGGACGTGGCCGGCATCGTTATCGGTCTTGAATTAGTGAAACTCCAAATCATGTACAATGAGGTTTTCTAATCCCAAGAAAGCTTATTATTATTATCTTTATTTGAGAGGTTTTCGGCCCAGGGCCGGTTCACCTCGTAAACCCAAGAAAGCTATCCATTTTGTGAGCTGTGCAAATTTGTTGTTTCTCGGCCAATCACGACTATCAACTAGGATGTGTACAGTCAACCAAGCTAAGCTAAGCTAATTATGGCAATTCGAGGAGTGGTAGAAACTCAAAGAACGTCACTTGAACTAAAGAATGAGAACTTTAAATGTTGTTTTATGCTCAACATACTTTGAGCTTGAGCTTGATTGACTGCTCGTAGTTGCTACTCCATACTCCATGCACACATCTTCAATGTGCAAGTACTGGTGATCTCATTTGTTAGGTCATACTGGCGCCTGCCACGTCAGAATGCAAGTCAATGTAGGGAAGGGGGATGAAATGATTATGCAATCACTCGCCCACTGCAAGCCGAATATACCTCGGCACTTGCCACGAGTTCATGCGGAATTTGTTTGAATTTTTGGATTAGGTTCGAGAAGCAGAGGTCCGTCTTGGTTAACGAGCTGCCAATGTGATAGATAGGATAAGGCAATTTATGGAATTTCTAATTGGATGTAGGAAACGAGCTCTATAGTTCGTTTCCAATTCTAGCAGATTACTGTTAGAATACTGAATTTGAAGGTATAGGAATAGTAATGGAAACGGTATGGAAGTCCGTTTCCAGTTCTAGCGATTGCTAGAACATGAGAAATATAGAGAAAGATACAAAGTAGGATAATGGAACGGACCTGGGATTGAACCCACGACCTCCTGCGTATGAGGCAGAAGCAGTAGCCATGACTACCAAGACCGCTCAATTGTTTTATGCTCAACATACTTATACATAAACTCGCACTTTATCCCACCCAAGTAGCACAATCGTAGCGAATTTGGTTGCTGCGACTTGTTTGTCACTGAATCTGGTCGGGCATCCACATACCTCCCCTTTTACTCAATGACCGTCCCACCCTTCCATAACCATTTGCTAAGGTTAGAGAATATGTGTCCCAATATTAGTGGGAACCGGTCAAGAGGTTCAGAAGTTGTACTGAATTGCTCATTTTCTAAACAATGCTCAACTCCAAAAACCTCCTTTTCCCATATACGTAATCGTTTCCTGAGGGTAAAACATATGTTGGAATTTGGTTGAAATCGACCAAGTGGCTCAAAAGTTACACTAATTTGACAGATATCTAAAAAATACCTCTCCTCCCACACTCCCTCTTTTCCAACGACCTACCCATTGCGACTTGGGACATAAAATAAGAATTCCAAATTTGGTTGAAATCTGTTGTGTGGTTTAGAAGTTAACTGAATCAATAATTAAACAATGTCTTTCCTCCTCACACCACCTCCTCCTTATCCAATGACTCTTCCACGCCCACTATGATCACTTCCTTGGCACAAAGAATTTATTCATTTATTTTCAGACTTAAGTCTGTGCAGTGATGGCTGCACGTCGCCAACCACGCAGTCTGCGGATGGTCCGCAAATCATCTTCCACCTGATCGCTGCGCACCTCGCCTTCTTGTTCCCGTCGGATCGTTGTCGAGATCCATTCTAACCGGATTACTGTCCGACAATCTGGCTACGTGCCCGGCTCACCGCAGTCGTCCGATTTTTGCAGTGTGGACGACACAGAGAATATGTGTTCTGAATTTTAAGGAAATCGGTTAAGGGGCTCAGAAGTTTAACTCAACTAATCGTTTTCTAAATAATACATCTCTGATACGTAAAGCTACATACATTACTTGAAAAAAAAGCTTTCAAATTTTGTTATAATTTTATCACAAAATTAACATATTGTCGCGCTCTTCTCAAACGCTCAGATCTTCGCGGTGGTAACGCGCAAGCAAAGATTGCGCAGCAGCGCGCTCATAAGCTTTTCCACAGGGTGCGAGTCTGGGCTGTTAGGATTTTATAAGCCGCCGAATGGAGTTGCCATAGCTGAATAGCCGCCGTGTGTAAAGTAAATGGGCGCACTCCGGCGCGATTCAACGGAGGCTGATTGAGATGATCATGATGCGAGTGTTTATCATGGGATGCATAATATTTTTTTAGAAATGTATAAAAGAATCAGAAACAAAATGTATTGTTTACTGTGCAGTTGGATTTTTTTTACAGCCGTGATAGGTCTTCAGATAGTGACTAACGATCAAAAACTTTTATTTTTGTCTGAACAACTTTATTTCAAAAGAACATGAAACTATGCCCAAATTACAAGTTAGGAAACCTTTTCAGATTATATCAAATTCAGGCGTTTGGGCAGAATAACGCAATGATGGATATGTTTCTTGTTCAAAAATAGGTGTTCACTCGGAATAAGGCATCGGTAGATTTGATTTCGTCTTTGTAATAATGCATTTACCCGCATAGAGGCAGCGGTGGATTTGATCCTTTCTTTGAAAGCACGTGTTTGTCCGGCATCAGACAACGGTACTTGGGATTTTTTTTTCTTGGAAGTAAGCGTTTGCTTGGAATAAGTAAATAATGAATGTGATCCCTTCGTCAGAAGAAGCTCTGCCGTTTCGTTCATATTTTCCATATTTCCGAAAAATGCCTACCAACAGTCTATACTGCCGCCAACCGCAAGTCGAGCACATCTGTATATGGCAGAAAGTCTAAGGCAGAATGTCTGCTTAATAAATATAAAAAAATCATTTAAATTATAACAAGAATTTATTTCGCATAGTCAATGTTTTCAAAAGTGAAGTTTCTATACAAATTTAGGTGGATTCTTATACAGAATTGTAATAAATCTAACATTTGCTGCTTGCAAGCAGAATAAACAGTAATCGGGCTACTACCTAAAAGGATGTAGTGTCAAGTGTCGCTACAACCTATTGGATCGATTTCTAGAGATTTACTACTCCCGCTTCAAACTATAACATGCCATATTCCAGGAAATATTCGCATCCCTCCAGTGACATTAATTTGAACGTGAAAAAACTTGTGGCCACATCATCGCTGCCGGCGAGTTCCAATGGGAACCATCAAGAATGAGACACCATTCCTAATGAAATTAATCTTCAACTACAGGGCTATAATTTAAAGTGAAACAATAAGAACCATTGCAACAGCAGCAGTTCCAGCCAGTCACAGTAACCAGAATAGCTCCCAGCAGGGGCCACAACCAGCTCATCCCAACAAAGCGGCACTTTTTCATTACTGTCCCCATTCCTGCCCGAAGAAGACTAGTTCCAACCCCACCCACCACTTTTAGTTTTCCACGAAGGGTGGATGCAGCTCAAGTGAAATGGTACGCTGCTGGTTGATGTGGTGTGGTGTGGCAATTTGCGGGAAAAAGTTCGCCTTGATATAATGAGTTGGTCCTGGTGCAGCCCAAAGTTTCGTCCACTTCTGTTGGCTCCTCGGAGAGCACCGCGATGTCGTCGTGTCGGCATGACGACAATGCAAAATTGCTCTGCTGGTTGTCATCTACGTTCCGTTGACTTTTGGGCTTTAAGTGTTCGGTTGAGTTTTCATCGGGGGATACCCACATGATACAGGTAGGTTTTTCGGCATGATACAGTTTCAATCAAGAGATAACTTTTCTTGTTTGTCCCCTTTTGTTTTTGTTGTTTAATCGACAGAGAACATTATTTGGGAAACATTGGAATGATATACAAACATAAAGATCAATCGAATGTCATTCCAATTTTCGTTTCATCTGTGTTTGATTTTCGAACAAAAGTTTGCAATTGTCAAAATACATTATTCCTTTCTAATCAAAGGAGGCCTCTTGAAATAAGACCGATTTGTCTCAAATCTTAAACAGACTCATATTTCGAACACTACTTGAAGATTTATGTGAAGTACTTCGTTATTTTTGCAACAATAAACGAACTTTCTCGACAGGCGTGCAGATCAAGGACATTATAATGATCCAACATCGGAATAACGTTGAAATTGTGCATTTTAGTGCGTTTAAGGTGATCGGAATTTGAATCAAAGTGTTCGAAATATGAGACAATTTTTACTATGGGTGTTCGGTATTTGAGACAAAGTTCGACAGAATGAAATCATTCAGCATTAATAGTTTCAATCGATAAAATATGATGATCAAGCGCTTATATGAAAGTTCAATTATTTTGCTAGCTGATGGAAAATATTGATCTTTTGATTTTTTTCAAACCATATGCCATAAAGACCTTCGCAGTGAAAAATGTGCTTTAGTGTTGGGAAAATGAGTCAAAACGATATGATGTTTTAGAGACGCTAGCTCAGAAATCTTTGCTATAATGAGGACAAAACAAAATAGTGATTAAATTTGTTTGATAGAAGACATATAGAAAGCAATATAGGGGAAGAGGCCCCAAAACGCCCACCGAGGCAAAATGCCTTTTGTGGTTTCCCTCATATTTACCGTCATTAAGATGTCCGTAACAAAACTAAATCTAAAATTTTGTAGGTTAGACGAAAAAAGTTTCAAAATAGTATCTGGAAAGGTCAGAAAAACCGAAAATTTCTAAATTATGGCGAGGTAAAACGCTCTAGTGGCGCTAACCAACAATGTACTTGCGCCTCCACGCACTATCCATACCAGAATGCTGATTCGCCGACGCGTGCTGCTTCGTTCCCTAGGAGCTAAAAGGCGTGTTGCCTCATGAGTTTTCCGGCAACAGAATATCACCACTATTTTGAAATGTGAATATTATCAATATGATTGAGTTTTTGATAATTTTTGAATGGCATCAACTAGCTATCTTGTTTAACTGATGCATAATGTAAAAATACCCATGAATAGCGTTACAAATAAGACAATAAAGCGGTGTTTGCTTAGCTAGGACATATTGCCCAACCCCCCTTCCCCCAGCCTTTCTTTACCGTTACATCGCCTTGCATTGCCTTTCTGGGAGCAAATGTCTTCACTCGGATTAGGTGTAGGGGAGAACAGTGCATAATGCACCCACGGAGCCTTACTTAAAACTCACTCCTATAATATCCGCAAGTAGGGTCCACCAAAGCGACCGTGTGCTGCTCAAAGCGCACAAGCCCAAGTCCTGGTGTTAGGTGGGACGTTGAACAACCCTGACACGACGGCCCTCCGACGATATAGGAGGTTTGCGCAGGCCCAATAAGCCGCCTTTAAAAACAACCATTACGAACGACATAGAAGATAATACGACTCGATACAATCGGCAAAGACCTAGGCGACGAATAAAGGATCACGATTGGAAGCTTGGAACATGGAACTGCAAGTCGCTAGGCTTCGCAGGTAGCGACAGGATTCATTCATTTCATTCATTTATTTAGTCTACATCTATACAGATAACACTGAATCAACAATTTGGCGCCACAATACACGGTTCGAGGCCGCATCTCTCCATCCTCGAATACGCCCCACGCTCGCCAAGTCGTTCTGCACCTGGTCTGCCCATCTCGCTCGCTGCGCTCCACATCGTCTCGTACCTGCCGGATCGGAAGCGAACACCATCTTTGCAGGGTTGCTGTCCGGCATTCTTGCAACATGCCCTGCCCATCGTACCCTTCCGGCTTTAGCTACCTTCTGGATACTGGGTTCGCCGTAGAGCTGGGCGAGCTCATGGTTCATTCTTCGCCGCCACACACCGTCTTCTTGTACACCGCCAAAGATGGTCCTAAGCACCCGTCTCTCGAATACTCCGAGTGCTTGCAAGTCCTCCTCGAGCATTGTCCATGTTTCATGTCCGTAGAGGACTACCGGTCTTATTAACGTCTTGTACATGACACATTTGGTGCGGTGGCGAATCTTTTCGACCGCAGTTTCTTCTGGAGCCCGTAGTAGGCCCGACTTCCACAGATGATGCGCCTTCGTATTTCACGACTAACGTTGTTGTCAGCCGTTAGCAAGGATCCGAGGTAGACGAATTCCTCGACCACCTCGAAGGTATCCCCGTCTATCGTAACACTGCTTCCCAGGCGGACCCTGTCGCGCTCGGTTCCACCCACAAGCATGTACTTTGTCTTTGACGCATTCACCACCAATCCAACTTTTGTTGCTTCACGTTTCAGGCGGGTGTACAGTTCTGCCACCTTTGCAAATGTTCGGCCGACAATGTCCATGTCATCCGCGAAGCAAATAAATTGACTGGATCTGTTGAAAATCGTTCCCCGGCTGTTACACCCGGCTCTCCGCATGACACCTTCTAGCGCAATGTTGAACAACAGGCACGAAAGTCCATCACCTTGTCTTAGTCCCCGGCGCGATTCGAACGAACTGGAGTGTTCGCCCGAGATCTTCACACAGTTTTGCACACCATCCACCGTTGCTTTGATCAGTCTGGTAAGCTTCCCAGGGAAGCTGTTCTCGTCCATAATTTTCCATAGCTCTTCGCGGTCTATACTGTCGTATGCCGCCTTGAAATCAACGAACAGATGGTGCGTTGGGACCTGGTATTCACGGCATTTTTGAAGGATTTGCCGTACAGTAAAGATCTGGTCCGTTGTCGAGCGGCCGTCAACGAAGCCGGTTTGATAACTTCCCACGAACTCGTTCACTAATGGTGACAGACGACGGAAGATGATCTGGGATATCACTTTGTAGGCGGCATTAAGGATGGTGATCGCTCGAAAGTTCTCACACTCCAGTTTGTCACCTTTCTTGTAGATGGGGCATATAACCCCTTCCTTCCACTCCTCCGGTAGCTGTTCGTTTTCCCATATTCTGACTATCAGTTTGTGCAGGCAAGTGGCCAGCTTTTCCGGGCCCATCTTGATGAGCTCAGCTCCGATACCATCCTTACCAGCTGCTTTATTGGTCTTTAGCTGTTGAATGGCATCCTTAACTTCCCTCAAGGTGGGGGCTGGTTGGCTTCCATCGTCCGCTGAACTGACGTAGTCATCTCCTCCGCTGCCTTGACTTTCATTGCCTGTACTCTCAGCGCCATTCAGATGTTCCTCGTAGTGCTGCTTCCACCTTTCGATCACCACACGTTCGTCCGTCAAGATGCTCCCATCCTTATCCCGGCACATTTCGGCTCGCGGCACGAAGCCTTTGCGGGATGCGTTGAGCTTCTGATAGAACTTGCGTGTATCTTGAGAACGGCACAGCTGTTCCATCTCCTCGCACTCCGCTTCTTCCAGGCGGCGTTTCTTCTCCTGAAAAGGCGGGTCTGCTGTCTCCGCTTCCGTCTATAACGTTCCACGTTCTGCCGGGTACCTTGCTGCAGCGCGACCGCCCGCGCTGCGTCCTTCTCCTCCAGAATCTGTCTGCACTCTTCGTCGAACCAATCGTTCCGTCGACTTCGACCCATATACCCGACGTTGTTCTCCGCTGCGTCGTTAATGGCTGCTTTGACTGTATTCCAGCAGTCCTCAAGAGGGGCCCCATCGAGCTCACCCTCTTCCGGCAACGCTGCCTCGAGATGCTGCGCGTATGCAGTGGCGACATCAGGTTGCTTCAGTCGCTCTAGGTCGTACCGCGGCGGTCGTCGGTACCGAACATTGTTGATGACGGATAGTTTTGGGCGCAGTTTAACCATCATCAGATAGTGGTCCGAGTCGATGTTAGCGCCACGATAAGTCCTGACGTCGATAATGTCGGAGAAGTGCCGTCCATCAATCAGAACGTGGTCGATTTGTGATTCTGTCTGCAGTGGCGATCTCCAGGTGTACCGATACGGGAGGCTGTGTTGGAAGTAGGTGCTACGAATGGCCATATTCTTGGAGGCGGCGAAATCAATTAGTCGTAGGCCGTTTTCGTTCGTCAGCCGGTGAGCGCTGAACTTTCCAATAGTCGGTCTAAACTCCTCCTCTTGGCCAACCTGAGCGTTCAAATCTCCTATGATGATTTTGACGTCGTGGCTTGGGCAGCTGTCGTACTCACGTTCCAGCTGCGCGTAGAATGCGTCCTTATCATCATCAGTGCTTCCGGAGTGTGGGCTATGGACGTTGATTATGCTGAAGTTGAAGAACCGGCCTTTGATCCTCAACCTGCACATTCTTTCATTGATCGGCCACCACCCGATCACGCGCCTTTGCATATCGCCCAT
The DNA here is from genome assembly GCF_024139115.2 of Armigeres subalbatus. Classification (NCBI taxonomy): domain Eukaryota; kingdom Metazoa; phylum Arthropoda; class Insecta; order Diptera; family Culicidae; genus Armigeres; species Armigeres subalbatus. The sequence continues at coordinate 68,813,522 of NC_085141.1, forward strand.
CACTATGAAAGCTGTTCCCAGCTCGTGTGTGTTGCCGCAGCTCTGGTAGATGGTATGATTACCTCTAAACGTTCGCACCATTGATCCCTTCCAACAAACCTCCTGCAGCGCTACGATGCCGAATCCACGGTCCTTGAGCACATCGGCGAGTATGCGTGTGCTCCCGATGAAGTTGAGAGATTTGCAGTTCCACGAACCGAGTTTCCAATCGCTAGTCCCTTTTCGTCGCAGTGGTCTTCGCCGATGGTTCCGGTCCGTACTCTCTTGTTGATTGTTCGTTGCTTATGATTTTTTAAAGGCTGGCTTGCAGGGCCTGACACCAAACCCCCGGAGGACCATTCCTCCCTATTCCCGGTGGACCATGGTGCACAGTTTCACTTAGAGTCTCTTGCTGGCACTCGGACGATGATCAGCCGCCCCTAACATGGAGAACAGACGCTGTTGTGAGCCGATCCTGACATGGAGAACAGATGCTCAATAAGATTTGCATCTCCGGAGAGGAGCAAACCCCCCTTCCCTGTCAGCATACGACCATAGTTCCCACCGGGGTTGGTTACCCGATCTTCCCTAAGGTTGCTCGTATCCCGGCCAGCACCGCGGGGAGGTAGGGATAGGAGTTGCTGGGTAAGAGGCTAAGGACCGCGAGATGGGGTCTATTTTATTCCTTCAGGTACGCGAAGTACCAATGGTACGCTTTACCCAGCATTTGCCGTGCCTTGCGACAGGATAATCTACGATAAATTACATCCCGTAACTTCGACGTCGTAGCGCTGCAGGAAATCTGCTGGACAGAACAGAAAGTGTGGAAAAGCGGGCATCGAGCGGCTACCTTCTACCAAAGCTGTGGCACCACCAACGAGCTGGGAATCGGCTTCATAGTGCTGGGTAAGATGCGCCAATGCGTGATTGGGGGGCAGCCAATCAACGTAAGGATGTGCAAGTTGAGGATAAAAGGGCGATTCTTCAATTATAGCATCACAGCCCACACGAATGGAGACCCGACGACGAGAAAGAAGCGTTCTATGCACAGCTGGAGTAGACATACGATGGATGCCCACTGCAGGACGTAAAAATCGTCATCGGTGACATGAACGCTCAGGTAGGAAGGGAGGCAATGTATAGACCGGTCATCAGACCGGATAGTCTGCATACCGTATCGAACGACAACGGCCAACGATGTATAAACTTGGCAGTCTCCCGCGGAATGGTAGTCCGAAGCACTTTCTTCCCCCGCAAGAATACCCACAAGGTTACAGGGAAATCACCTAATCAAGTAACGGAAAACCAAATCGACCACGTTCAAATCGACGGTAAATTCTTCTCCGACATCACGAATGTACAGTATGTTTGCGCTTAAAACTCTCGACGGTGCACAACACGCGTCGGAGTCGTCTGCCGCGGCTACAAGACGGTAGACTAGCCCAAGAATACGCACAGCAGCTGGAAGTGGCACTCCCAACGGAAGAGCAGCTAGGCGCAGCATCTCTTGAAGATGGCTGGAGAGATATTCGATCCATCATTGGATGCACCGCAACCGCTGCACTAGGCACGGTGGCTCCGGATCAGAGAAACGACTGGTATGACGGCGAATGTGAGCAGTTAGTTGTGGAGAATGGGCGAGATTGCTGCAACACCGCACGAGAGCCAACGAGGCACTATACAAACGGGCGCAGAACTGACAAAACTCTATTTTTCGGAGGAAAAAGCGCCAGCTAGAAGATCGAGTCCGTGAAGAGACGGAGGAACTGTACCGCGCTAATAACGTACGAAGGTTCTATAAGAAGTTGAACCGTTCACGTAAGGGCCACGTGCCACAGCCCGATATGTGTAAGGACATAAACCTTCTTACTAACGAGCGTGAGGTGATCCAAAGGTGGTGCCAGCACTACGAAGAGCACCTGAATGGCGATATGGCAGACAACGGTGGCGATATGGTAATGAACCTAGGAGCACGCGCGCAGGACATGCGACTTCCGGCTCCGAATCTCCAGGAAATCCAGGAGGAGATCGGCCGGCTGAAAAACAACAAAGCCCCTGGAGTTGACCAACTACCAGGAGAGCTGTTTAAACACGGTGGTGAGGCACTGGCTAGAGCGCTGCACTAGGTGATTACCAAGGTTTGGGAGGATGAGATTCTGCCGCAGGAGTGGATAGAAGGTGTCGTGTGTCCCATCTACAAAAAGGGCGATAAGCTGGATTGTAGCAACTACCGCGCAATCACATTGCTGAACGCCGCCTACAAGGTACTCTCTCAAATTGCATGCCGCCGACTAACACCAATTGCAAGAGAGTTCGTGGGGCAGTACCAGGCGGGATTTATGGGTGAACGCTCTACCACAGACCAGGTGTTCGCCATACGTCAGGTATTGCAGAAATGCCGCGAATACGACGTGCGCACACATCATCTATTTATCGACTTCAAAGCCGCATATGATACAATCGATCGGGACCAGCTATGGTAGCTAATGCACGAAAACGGATTTCCGGATAAACTGATACGGTTGATAAAAGCGACGATGGATCGGGTGATGTGCGTAGTTCGAGTTTCAGGGGCATTCTCGAGTCCCTTCGAAACGCGTAGAGGGTTACGGCAAGGTGATGGTCTCTCGTGTCTGCTATTCAACATAGCTTTGGAAAGAGTAATACGAAGGGCAGGGATTGACACGAGTGGTACAATTTTCACGAAGTCCGTCCAGTTATTTGGTTTCGCCGACGACATTTATATCATGGCACGTAACTTTGAGAGGATGTAGGAAGCCTACATCAGACTGAAAAGCGAAGCTAAACGGATTGGACTAGTCATCAACACGTCGAAGACGAAGTACATAGGAAGAGGCTCAAGGGAGATCAATGTGAGCCACCCACCACGAGTTTCTATCGGTGGTGACGAAATCGAGGTGGTTGAAGAATTCGTGTACTTGGGCTCACTGGTGACCGCCGATAACGATACCAGCAGAGACATTCGGAGGCGCATAGTGGCTGGAAATCGTACGTACTTTGGACTCTGTAAGACGCTCCGATCGAATAGAGTTCGCCGCCGTACCAAACTGACTATCTACAAAACGCTTATTAGACCGGTAGTTCTCTACGGGCACGAGACCAGGACGATGCTCGTGGAGGACCAACGCGCACTTGGAGTTTTCGATAGGAAAGTGCTGCGTACCATCTATGGTGGGGTGCAGATGGCGGACGGTACGTGGAGGAGGCGAATGAACCACGAATTGCATCAGCTGTTGGGAGAACCATCACCGTTCACACCGCGAAAATCACAAAACTGCGGTGGGCCGGGCACGTAGCCAGAATGTCGGACAGTAATCCGGTGAAAATGGTTCTCGACAACGATCCGACGGCAACAAGAAGGCGAGGTGCACAGCGGGCAAGGTGGATCGATCAGGTGGAGGACGGTTTGCGGACCCTCCGCAGACTGCGTGGTTGGCGGAGTGCAGCCATGGACCGAGCTGAATGGAGAAGACTTTTATGTATTGCACATGCCACTCCAGCCTTAGTCTGGTTATAAATAAATTATAAAGATTTTAAAAAAATGTTTCTCTCGTCAATGCTACGTGAGCGTGTGGAGCTCATGGCACACTGTCTCATCCATGTATACACGAGAATTAAGAGACTCTTCACAAGGCTACTGGAGACTCCATCATTTTACAACATATAAGATTTGATTCGTCATAAAAGTTGTAGCAAAGGTTCTCCTGAAAAACTTTGTCGAATTCACCAAGTTCCTAATTCCGTTAGTTTAGGAGAATTTTTACATTTTATGCAGACAACTTAAAAATGTTTTTTTTACCATATCTTTTTCACTTTAATTTCTACATTTTTGCATGCTCTAGAAAGTTTAAGATAATATTAAAATACGTTGTTTTGTGGCTAATGTAACTTTAAACCTTAACCCTTAAATGCGCAATGTTGTTTTAAAACAACAAACCGAAAATACGTTTAATGTTAATAATTTCAATGGTTATTTACGTAAAAAATATTTGCGACGATTTCTAAAAAAATCGCCTTGCGCCTTTAAGGGTTAAAGAATAAAAAAGTTATAACAGGATTTATTTTGGTTTTTTAAGTCATATTTGATTTAATTGCTACTTGAAAACGGGCAAATTGTTGCAGTCATTCTCATACGCATAACAAAGTACAAATAATGAACTTTAAATTATTACCCAAAGTGTAGAGTTGTAAGCGAATGTAAGGAATGTTTCATCAAAAACCATTTCCTACTATGCAAGGTAAAAATCAATTACCCATCACAAGGAGTTGATGAACCAATGCACCATGCGTCTCCATATGCTTAATGCTTGTTGGGGTGGTTCAAAAAATCGATTTTGCTCTTCGACGCTCATCTGATTCTTTATCATGTTCTGAGTGTGCTCTAAAAATCCGAGCTCATTTGGATTAAAACTGATTTAGCACAAGTCGTTTCAAGTTTGCATGCAAATTGATATGGGGAAATTTATTTTTTCATCATACTGATAATGACGCTTTCTCATTAAGCGCTGGTTAAAAGAAAATCTACATAGCTAAAAGGAATACTCAACAGCTTTCACCCAAAGAAAACCGCATGTTAATTAATCGTCCCAATAATTAGTGATCACAGTGTAAAGCAAAATCAATTTTTTGAACCACCCTAGCTTATACATCGAACTGTCCAAAACTTATAAAATAATTATAACATAAATAAAAATCAATAAATCTCCAAAAGTAATGAAATTACTAACTTGGTGTCTTCGACAAAGTTTTTTTAGGAGAGCTTTCCATGTTGTAAAGTGGAGAAAAATTCATCTCACTGAATATCTCCATAGAAGCGCGTCGACTTACTGATAAAATGTCTCGAAGGCGCCATTATGCTGAATCACATAATAAACATACTATTAAATAAACGCTTAAAACACGATTCTAGCGATTGTGCAGCGGCTTCAATTAATCGTCAATTACGTGACTCAATACGTCAGAATAAAGTCTGAAAGATGCCGAAAGACTTTGTTTAATTTTCTGCCAGCACTACCGGACAACATGCTTTTCTTATACTTATTCTTATACAAAATTCAATCGCGGAAAGCGAATAAGTAACCAATCTAGCCAAAATTCTGCAAAGTTGTTTGGGACCCCGAAAAGTTTTGAAAAACCATTGATTTGAAAAAAACGACCATGAGGCCCCATTGTAATCTATATATAAAGTATGAAATCTGTATTGTTTGACGAAATAAATAAATAAATAAGTAGTTAGAGCTTGAGCTTGATTGACTGCCCTTAGTTGCTACTCCATTATGACCAGATCAGCTGTTCTTGCACAGAGAACCAACAGATATTTGCTTGGGACTAGCATTCATCATCAATGTACAAGTACTGGTGATCTCATTTGTTAGATCACACTGGCGCCCGACACGTCAAAATACAAGTTAATGTAAGGAAGGTGAAGAAATTATGATGCAATCACTCGCCCACTGCAAGCCGAATATACCTCTGCACTTGCCACGAGTTCATGCGGTATTTATTTAAATTTTTGGGTTAGGGTAGAGGTTCGTCTTGGTTAGGAGCTGCCAATGTGATAGATGGAAGAAAGCAATTGATGTAATTTCTAATTGGATGTAGGAAACGAGCTATATTTCGTTCATTTCCAATAAGCATATGCGGTATTTCGAAAAATTTCGTTTCAGGTGGTTCGAAGCGAAATTCCGCGGAATTTCGCGGAATTTGAGCGTGGCGAAATCTGTTTTCTTGATTTCGTTTCGTTTCGTAAAATTACAAAAATTTCGCTAGAAAAAACTAGCTTCCGCGGAATTTCGAAACAAATTTAGAATAATTCATACTTTATATTATCAAATAATTTTGGCTGCGCCGCTGAACAAAATCGTTAAGTTGTTTTCAAAACTTTAGGTTTTACAAATTTTTCTATTAACTCTTACTAACCCCATTCTTAGTCGACAAATACGTAAGTAGTTTCCTTCTATAAAACGTCTTCAGTGTTTCCATGATTAAAATTTTGTGATATTTTTTTAGCAAATAGTTAAATAAAAATAAATATGAATGAGGAATCGATCGTGTTGCTGCTAGTCATGGGACGGCAGCTAGTCCGGGAGAACGCGAACTGATAAAAATCTACCTCGCGTAGCAGAAATTTGTTTAACCAGTGTGCAATCGATCGTGTTGATGCTGAACACACCAGATAGTGTGGGAGAACGCGAAGTGATAAAACTAATGTCTGCATCGAAGAGCACAAAATTATTTAGTGCGGAATCGATCGTATTGTAGAAGATTATTAAACGAAGCACATTGATCTTGCATTGGATTGATTTGAAACACAGTTTTCGTCTTCTTGTTTTCAAAACAACTTAGTTTACAATAAATATTTTGTCGCTTACCAAGGGGTTTCACATGAATTACCCAACTAACACGGTTTGTTGTATGAGTGTTAAAAATACATCTTCCGAATATATAGTATGTTACGTTTTGGTATGAAATACTGCTTTGATTACTTTCACACGACCCAAACAGCGCAAAAATTATCGATATTTTTCACATTTTTCAGTCGCAACCTTGTTTTTGATTGCACATTCACAAGACTAAACTTCAGTACTAAGGATGTTTTCAATAACCGACTTTCAACATTGTTCTGTCAAATTGAATACCAAAACAAAAATGCTGACCAACACGTTCAAAGAAATAATTTTTATACAAAAACGAATGAAAACAAGCATGCATGAAATGATGAACACCATTTTAATAATACTAATAAACATATACAAACTGAATAAATAAATCAAATTTGTTTCGAAGTCTCGGTCGAAACATTATATGCGGCTCATGTTTCATTGGCTAACTTTTCATTTTACTTCTCCTAAATTCATTCCCCATTGATTGAAGAAAAATATAACTATGCCAAAACATAATTTTTAAATTGATATGTAAACAAATTCTCGAATCTGCAAAAGAAAAAAGAATATGGCGAGTTGTCAATAAACAACAGGGTCGATGAAGAACGTTCATAACAGTGATTTTTACAGATGTTGAAATTACGTTAAACTTCTATGTCTATGTCTATGAGACAAATGTCAAAAATGAACATGTTATGACATTGTTCGTAAAATCTTCCTGTAGACATGTCTCACGCTTAGTTTCATAGGGGCGTAACTGTATTGATCGATTTCTCTTCATCGATTTAATATTTTGCTGATAACTCAATTGTTTCAAAAGCTACAACCGTGATTATCGATTCTAGTGCAAGATACATTTATCCTTTTTTGCACCAAACCATTAAATCATCGACAAACTAGCACAATTCTCCACTATAATAAAAAGAAAACATCGACGAAAAGAAATCGACCAATACAGTTACGCCCCTATGAAACTAATCGCGAGATGTTTTATGTTGTGAGAATGTGAAACGAAACATCTAAAAAAACCAAACAAATGTAAAAAATCGACATGTTATCAGCAAGTTGTGAGAATGTAGTATGAAATTACTTCTCTGATCAAATTGTTGTATGTTTTGCAAAAACCTTATCATAGCTTTCCTTAAACATAACATGTTTTGTATTTCATTTTCCCGACCTTTATACAACATCATTACTAGATCTTTGTTAATAATGATGTTTTTGGTGTTACTTGGGTACCTTCTCAACTAACCAACGATTCCTTTTCCGTAGCGCTCACGGAGATGCAGAGCATACCTCGGTCTCTTAAAACAATGAGTGTTTAACTTATTTTCCTCTCCTAATACTAAATTGACTATAAGCACCGTTATGGTTCATGAATTGGAAACTCTGAAGCAAGTATACAATAAGAATAACTTTTTTTTGTATCCCAAGAATATTATTTAATTGGTGAGCTGTGCATATTTACTGTTTCTCGGCCAATCATGATTAGCAACTACGATGTGTACAGTTAAGAAACGCTATTAAGCTCTTCTTCGACTATTTGCACAATATGTGAGGAACATTGCAGATTTGTGGGCATTTCTAGATCTTCGCATGGAATTTGCAAAAAAAAATCCAGAACGGGTTGAAAGATCATTGAAATTGCTGAAAATTCTTTACTTATGATTGCTTTCAGCACATACTGACCATAACAGCTGTTCTCATCTGCCAAGGACACACACACACACAATAGCTCAGTTTGTCGAGCTGAATGTACACAGCAAATAATTTTGAATATTCAACGACGTGTAAAAATGCAGCTCATCCCATCAAAAGAATTAGCATTTGATATTCAATTGAACTTGATTGAATTTTACAAGCAAGCGCCGTTTACATTTATTTCGATTGAAAAGAATGGTAAGATCGATTGAATGTTACGTTTATTTGCATGCTCCAAATATGTGCATGAAAATAAATTTAAAATCGCAACATATTTTTTTCTGTGTATATAAGACTATCGGTCTGTGAAATTCAATACATATCTTTGTGCATTTTAGAAAGGTGCACAGGCAGGGCCGGATTTAGCCGGAAGGGGGCCCCGGGGCCGACGGTATATGGGGGCCCCAAAATGTACAAAAAAGGTTGGTTATGGTACATAAGATTTCTGGGGCCCCGGGGCCACGGCCCCCCCGGCCCCCATAAATCCGGCCCTGTGCACAGGATTCTTCTAGTGAGCAAATATATGCTATATATGTAGACGAGGAATAAGAAGGAATAAATTTTGGTAGAACCACCCTTTTCAAATGTTGATCTAGTAATATCAATTCTATATCTGCATATACGCCTGGCAGATGTGGATACATAGTTAAGTATCTAACTAAATAAAAAAATAAATTTAAGCATTCTTTTTCAAATTTTGACTAAGTCAATACTGTAAAACCACGCTGACACGACCCCAGTCAACACAAAATCATATATGATGCAACATAAGATGCCAAGTGGAGGCGATATTCGTATATATTATATAGGGAAGTACCTATATGGACTCCACTTTAGCATCTTATTCGACACCATATACGATCTTGTGTTGACTGGGACAATATGAAGTATGCTTCAGCATAATTACATAATTCTTAAGTGAACTAATGTTTCAAACGAAATTTGAATCCGTATATGAAAAATCCAACAATTTCTTTATTTTTATATACTAACTTATATAAAACTGATATAAAATTGATCAGATTCAGGAGCACACGCTCCACGATGAACTCCTTTGAAAGCGGCACAAATGCTGGGGTATTGCCAATGGTATATGCGGCAAGAATGTGGCGATTTATCACAGATTGTCTTTTCAGTTATTATAAGTCTTTTGGTCGCAAAACAGTTATTCGACTTCGAAAAAGTGAAATCAGAATTGCGTACATAATATAAAACCAATTCAATAAAAATTCCGCGGAGAAGAAATCACAATTTCGTTTCGTTTCGAAAAATTTCGAATTAAATGAACCTTGATTTCGTATCGTTTCGAAGTCTCGGAAGAAATCTATATGGATACGGCATGGATGTCCATTTCGAGCTCTAGCGATTGCTAGAACATGAGAAATAAGGAGAAATATACAAACCAGGATAATGTCACGGACCTGGTCGTGGGTTCGATCCTCCTACGTATGAAACAGAAGCAGTATCCATATGACTACCAAGCCCTGTTCAAAGTAGGAAAGGGACAGAAGCCTGGAATTGAGCCCACGACCTCCTGCCTATTAGGCAGAATCGTAGTCTGCTAGGCCACCGAGCTCGTCATAAATAAACAAATAAATAAATAAATAGAAAAATAAAAAAATGAATAAATAAATAAATAAATAAATAAATAAGTATACCAGAAAGGCAAGAAGTATTTTCTTCTATACCAATTTTGAAATTAGTATTTTGGTCATAACTGTTGATCCAATAGTTTAATTTGGCCAATTTTCAATCGGAAACAATGGGACATGGTTTCCCACTGATGCAACTTGTCGTAAGCAAATCGGTTGAGGATAAGGCCCGAAAAATGAACACACATGCACACATAGACATCACCTCAAATCGTCGAACTGAGTCAATCAGCATGTGACACTTTGTTTCCCGTCATACTATAAAAAGTTTGTTTTGGAATGAATATATAGCCTTTACGTACACTTAATAGGGGAGAAAAGTGCATAATGCTAAAAACGGCTGAATTCGTTGAAACATCATACGCGAAAAAACATTTTAATCGCATTTTACATGTGTTTGCAATCAATCAATGATAGACTATGTAATTAAATTGCTTTATATTAAATAGTGACATGAATATTTTTACCTATATAAACAATCGCTCCCCTATTATGTATTGTTTTATAATGAAGAAGATTAACTGCAGTGTAGACAGAGTTACATTTTCTATCTGCGTTTCTCGTATCCAGGCTCTACTATAGTATTATTGCTCATATTGGCGGTTTCCACACCAACTCCACTTTTTAAAATCTTCCAACTTGCTTTAACATGTTTGGCGTGTAACACATACAAGCATACATTGATGCTAAGTTTTGATTGTGCAGATGACTACATCAAGTCGCTTGACTTGAATTCGTTTTTCAGCACTTTCATTCAACTCTCTTCAACGAAAATAAAATTGAATACGCTCAACTTTTAGCTAGTGAATAAGTCTTAGGTGCTGTTTTCATATTATAACAGGTAACTGCGATGGCACCCAACCCGAGAGACACCAAAAACATTTTCTTCGACAACGCCAACGTTCAAAAAATCGTGTTGTATGAAGTACGAAAATATCAAATATTATACAAAACACGTTATTTTGCCGGAAAACTGTGAAAAGTGTGGAAAGCAGAGCTTTATTTATTTAGATTTGTTTTCAAAAACATCAATCTTTGTTCTCCATTAATCTTGCATTATTTATTATACATACATATAATCAATTTCCTAAGCTGTAGAGCATAATTTGATAAAGTACTAAATATCCAAACAACTTTTCCCACCGGCCGTTGTGAATCTTTCACTTATGCATATCGGAGAAGCTCAGCCTCATAGGTACCTACTCAACGATTCAAATCAAATTGGCTCAAACAATCTTCGTCAAATAGCCATGTATTAGAACGGATTGTTTTCCCAGGAAACCGTCTCCTCTAGCTTACAGCTCAAAAGGCATAGACAACACCGCCCAAGCCGACCACGATGGTTGGCTGGAAGATAATGTCATCCGCCGGTAGTAAACATCCGTCGTCACAATTCAGATTGCTTACCATATGTGCGGTTACACGTGCTTTTCGACGGGTTTGTGCGTACAGGCGGGATCATCCCCATCACCGAGAATATGTTATTCAATTTGCGAGAATAGCCTGCAGCTATCGGTCTGCTTTATTCAGTCTGGCAAGGTTTTACGACATTTGGCCGAATGATGTGTGGTCTACTATCGGTCAAAGAATCAACCTTTCAAATGAACACTTGGTCGTCATTGTAGGGTTTTGCTTAGGAATCTGTTTCCTCCGTCCATATTTTACTTTCACCAACTTCAATTCGACCAATTGTCTTTCGACTAAAAGCCACAAGCTCATTCGAAATTGCCTTCATGCTCCCTGCTGATTGGTATACTACTAGGTGGGTAGATGTTATGGTAGATGGCGATGGAATAAGTCCGATAACAGCTATGCATCGTGTCCTGTCCACCTACCACGGCCAAAACGGTTAAGTTGTCATATTTGTCGGTACAATGGTTTCACGAAATCTGTTAGCACTTGGACAGAATTTTGACATTACACGGAAAGCAGCTCTGGGGAAATGAATCATGTTTCATGACAGTGCACATATCCTACACGGCGCCTGACAGATTGTGTACAAAGACCATGTGCATAATTAAATAGCATGCCTATGTGGCAGCCAGTTGGATGTTAAATGTTAAATTGTTTAACCCAGGGCTAAACAACGTCAGAAGTGTGTACCCCTAAGGCTCTTACAATTCGACAAATTGTTTGAAAATGATTCATTCAAAACTGCACATATCCGCTCCACTGCCCGCTTGGAAAATATTTTTTTTCTATTTGAATGGCAGACGATTACTGAATTGAAAGACGAATAACGACTTACAAACGGTTTCACTGCTTCAGGCATATGAACGACTGAATATAAAAAGCAGCTCTCATGAATTACCTACCCGAGTTCATCACATTGCTGCTTCTGAATATTTATCATCACTTGTGTTTCACATGATTGTTGACATGATTTGTATAATAATTCCAACGCCCTCTCAGATTTATTTGATGCTCTGGGTTTACTCCTATGATAACGGTACCAATAGTGGAGGTATTAGTAAATCCACAAAAGAAAATATTTTTCAATAATTGATAATTATGGGAAATTTACAGCTTCAATATCTTAACCAATAGATAAACTAATAAATTTGCTAACAAAATTGATGTTAATGTCATTTAACATCAACAATGACCAAATATTGCTTGCACCACTAATGGGTACCCTGTTCCTTTAGTGGCGGTAAAAAATAATGTTGGTTTCCATGGTGGTGCTATCTATTGATTTCTTAAGGGACACGCCACTATTGGTACAGTTGCACCACTATAGGTGCAAGGGAGTCAATTTTATTAGGGAAAATCGTTGTTTTCGATAGTTTTTCAAGCGAGATTTTAGGATAAGTTGCATTTAACAGGATATTTAAAGCATGACGCATCAACTGAAACCAACGTAAATGGTATATTTATTATAAAACTAATTAAAACCCCGCTATTGATGCTACCTTCCCTAAGGGTACGGTTGCCCTACATCGCCTTCTCTTCGTCTTTAACAAAAGTTCTGAGCTTTACTGAGTTTTACTCATGTATCACTGAGAGCTATAAAAACCCAGAATAATACTTTCTCGTGTATTATAATATGTAACAAGATAATCACATAAGAGGGGTCAAAATTACACATTGGGGAGATAGATTCAGTTATTTCACCAATTCAAATTTATTTGAATTTATTTGATTGCAGCAATTTTTGAAAAAAAATCGATTTTGATTTTTTTTTGCAAGGGGGGACCCTTGGAAACGATGGAAGAAAAGCAATGTAAACTCCGGAACGCAATGGCCGATTGGGCCAATTTTAGAAAATTAGGAAGGATTCCGAGTCGAATGCAACCCGTTACAAGCAAATCGGATAAGGCTAAGCTTTTTGAGCTTTGAGCTTGATTCACTGCCCGTAGTTGCTACTCCATTATGATCAGATCAGCTGTTCTTGCATTGAGAACCAACAGATATTTGCTTGGGACTAGCACTCATCTTCAATGTACAAGTACTGCCCAAGTAACAATTTAAAGGCTTCGTAGTTTTTTTTTAAGTTTTTTAACGGTTTTATTACAGCTTTAATAAATACCATAGGATAAGCTTTATTGATGGGCTTACCTTCAAAACAATAATAAACCGCACAATAAAACCACAAATGTCAAATGCATCATAACCTTATTAGTGGTCTAATGATTATCCTAAGGGGTCTATTAAAACTACGCTGGGAGACTGTCATAATGCCAAATATTTTGGTCACAGTCTAGTCTCACGCATAACGTCCATAAAACTTCGTGGGTTTCAATACATTTATAATGGTATTACGCAAGAACATAATGTTTATTTTTCAGTTCATAAACTAAAGCAGATTTAATGGTCAAAAATACATTTTCCTTGTCATAATTCTTCTGCTAAATGTATCCAGCATAATAAGAACAGAAACGTAATCATTCTTAATTCGATTGCACAATTGAGAATGGCTATGTTTCTATTTCCATTATTTTGGATATACTTAGCAGAAACATAGAAACCAACAAAAAGTTTGTTGTATGAAAACAATAAAATCTAATTCTTCAAAATGGTCCATAACATATTTTTTCTTATATACATTTAATGGAAGATACCCATGTCCTTCCCGAAAAAATAAAATGGTATGAAAACTATCGTGAATTATCTGAAATTTTGAGTGTGAATGGTGCGACTAACATACAAGTTCTACTGGTGCTGATGAAACAATAACTTTAATTGTAATTATTTTGAATGTCATTCCATTTCCCATGCTATCATAACGTATTATTTAGTCTTTATATGTGAGATTTTTAGCCCGAGTTTTCAATACTATTATTAGTTTCTACCATAGGAAGTTAATTATTGAGCATTCTATTTCAAATAATTTATTATCTTGATAGCTATGCAACAATTTATTTTGGCCACTACTTGAACGAAAAGTACCCATCGTGTAGTAGCAGCCATGGTGGTTAAATAAAATTATTTTGAAACTGGCGCAAATTCTTTAATTTCTAGAATATGTTCCAAATATAGAAGATCTGGAAATGTTTCGAGTCGAATCAGAGTAATTTGTCAGCTTTTAGCATATCGATCGATTTTGCGGACGATACAGCCTCAATGTGATTGTCGTAAACCACAATTTATTGCGCGCTCGATCAAATTAATTTTCTCACCTGGTTTTACCAGAAATTCGAACGCGCACAAAGATTTGATGCACGCGAACGAATTTCGAAACTACAATGTTCCTTTTTTTTATTTATTATCAGACTAAAGCCGGAGTGGCCTATGTTGCACATAAAAGTCTTCTCCATTCACCTCGGTCCATGGCTGCACTTCACCAACCACGCAGTCTGCGGAGGGTCCGCAAATCGTCCTCCATCTGATCGATCCACCTTGCCCGCTGTGCACCTCGCCTTCTTGTTCCCGTCGGATCGTTGTCGAGAACCATTTTCACCGGATTACTGTCCGACATTCTGGCTACGTGCCCGGCCCACCGCAGTCGTCCGATTTTCGCGGTGTGAACGATGGATGGTTCTCCCAACAGCTGATGCAACTTGTGGTTCATTCGTCTCCTCCACGTACCGTCCGCCATCTGCACTTCACCATAGATGGTACGCAACACTTTCCTTTCAAAAACTCCCAGTGCGCGTTGGTCCTCCACGAGCATCGTCCTGGTCTCGTGTCCATGGAGAACTACCGGTCTTATAAGCGTTTTGTAGATAGTCAGTTTGGTACGGCGGCGAACTCTATTCGATCGGAGCGTCTTACGGAGTCCAAAGTACGTACGTACGAGCCACTATGCGCCTCCGAATTTCTCTGCTGGTATCGTTATCGGAGGTCACCAGTGAGCCCAGGTACACGAATTCTTCAACCACCTCGATTTCGTCACCACCGATAGAAACTCGTGGTGGGTGGCTTACATTGACCTCTCTTGAGCCTCTTCCTATTATGTACTTCGTCTTCGACGTGTTGATGACAAGTCCAATCCGTTTAGCTTCGGTTTTCAGTCTGATGTAGGCTTTTTCCATCCTAACACAGTTACGTTCCATGATATCACTGTCGTCGGCGAAACCAAATACCTGGACGGACTTCGTGAAAATCGTACCACTCGTGTCATTCCCTGCCCTTCGTATTACTCCCTCCAAAGCGATGTTGAATAGCAGACACGAAAGACCATCACCTTGCCGTAACCCTCTACGCGTTTCGAAGGGACTCGAGAATGCCCCTGAAACTCGAACTACGCACATCACCCGATCCATCGTCGCCTTGATCAACCGTATCAGTTTATCCGTGAATCCGTTTTCGTGCATTAGCTGCCATAGCTGGTCCCGATCGATTGTATCATATGCGGCTTTGAAGTCGATAAATAGATGATGTGTGGGCACGTTGTATTCGCGGCATTTCTGCAATACCTGACGTATGGCGAACACCTGTTCTGTGGTAGAGCGTTCTCCCATAAATCCCGCCTGGTACTGCCCCACGAACTCTCTTGCAATTGGTGTTAGTCGGCGGCATAAAATTTGGGAGAGTACCTTGTAGGCGGCGTTCAGCAATGTGATTGCGCGGTAGTTGCTACAATCCAGCTTATCGCCCTTTTTGTAGATGGGACACACGACACCTTCCATCCACTCCTGCGGCAGAACCTCATCCTCCCAAACCTTGGTAATCACCCAGTGCAGCGCTCTAGCCAGTGCCTCACCACCGTGTTTAAACAGCTCTCCTGGTAGTTGGTCAACTACAGAAGCTTTGTTGTTTTTCAGCTGGCCGATCTCCTCCTGGATTTCCTGAAGATTCGGAGCCGGAAGTCACATGTCCTGCGCGCGTGCTCCTAGGTTCATTACCATACCGTCACCGTTGTCTGCCATATCGTCATTCAGGTGCTCTTCGTAGGGCTGCCACCACCTTTGGATCACCTCACGCTCGTTCGTAAGAAGGTTCCCGTTTATGTCCTTACACATATCGGGCTGTGGCACGTGGCCCTTACGTGAACGGTTCAACTTCTCATAGAACTTTCGTGCGTTATTAGTGCGGTACAGTTCCTCCGTCTCTTCACGGTCTCGATCTTCCTGCTGGCGCTTTTTCCTCCGGAAAATCGAGTTTTGTCTGTTCCGCGCCCGTTTGTATCGTGCCTCGTTCGCCCTCGTGCGGTGTTGCAGCAATCTCGCCCATGCTGCATTCTTCTCCTCAACTAACTGCTCACATTCACCGTCATACCAGTCGTTCCTATGATCCGGTGCCACCGTGCCTAGTGCAGCGGTTGCGGTACTTCCAATGGCGGATCGAATATCTATCCAGCCATCTTCAAGAGATGCTGCGCCTAGCTGCTCTTCCGTTGGTAGTGCCACTTCCAGCTGCTGCGCGTAGTCTTGGGCTAGTCTACAGTCTTGTAGCCGCCCAATGTTGCTGCGGCGGACGACTCCGACGCGTGTTGATCACCGTCGAGAGTTTTGAGCGCAGGCATACTGCAACGAGGTAGTGGTCGGATTCAATATTCGCACTGCGGTAAGTGCGTACGTTCGTGATGTCGGAGAAGAATTTACCGTCGATTAGAACGTGGTCGATTTGCTTTTCTGTTACTTGATTAGGTGATTTCCATGTGGCCTTGTGGATATTTTTGCGGGGGAAGAAAGTGCTTCGGACTACCGTTCCGCGGGAGGCTGCAAAGTTTATGCATCGTTGGCTGTTGTCGTTCGATACGGTATGCAGACTATCCAGCCCGATGACCGGTCTATACATTTCCTCCCTTCCTACCTGAGCGTTCATGTCACCGATGACGATTTTGACGTCCCGCAGTGGGCATCCATCGTATGTCTGCTCCAGCTGCGCATAGAACGCTTCTTTCTCGTCGTCGGACAGTGCACGTGCACGTTGATGATGCTATAGTTGAAGCAACGGCCTTTTATCCTCAGCTTGCACATCCTTGCGTTGATGGGCTGCCATCCAATCACGCGTTGGCGCATCTTTCCCAGCACTATGAAAACGGTTCCCAGCTCGTTGGTGGTGCCACAGCTTTGGTAGTAAGTAGCCGCTCAATGCCCGCTTTTCCACACTTTCTGTCCTGTCCAGCAGATTTCTTGCAGCGCTACGACATCAAAGTTGCGGGGATGTAATTCATCGTAGATTATCCTGTCGCAACCTGCGAAGCCTAGCGACTTGCAGTTCCATGTTCCAAGCTTCCAATCGTGATCCTTTATTCGTCGCCTAGGTCGTTGCCGATAGTATCGAGTCGTATTGTCTTCTATGTCGTTCGTAATAGTTGTTTTTAAAAGCGGCTTATTGGGCCTGCGCAAACCTCCTGTCTCGTCGGAGGGCCGTCGTGTCAAGGCTGTTTAGCGTCCCACATAACACCAGGACTTGGGCTTGTGTGCTTTGAGCGGCACACGGTCGCTTTGGCGGAGCCCACTTGCGGATTCATGCAGCTTTTTATAGAGGTTTAACAGGGCCCACTGTCAAACCCCACCACATCCTAGGCAGGCGCCACAACTTGCATATGGCCTGGGGAGGGATCGTCAAGCCCTTGGACATAGTCCCTGCTGCCCCAATGTTCCTATGATTTCCGATTATTTTTCTTCTATATTCATGAATGTTGGTTATTATTTTTCTTCGTTGTTCCATTTTGATATTTTCCCCTTTTCTCCAAAACAATAATAAACAGCTCCGTGAATAAGAATATTTTCTTTTTTGACAGCGGTTTTACGGTAGCTTTATTATTAACTTGGAACTTGCTTTGAATACGTTCTCAAGACTGGTCCACTTGATCATAAATTACTCTTGTAGCGGTCATCAAGAGGCTGTCATGTAGTATTTAGCTTTATTGCTTGCCCTTAAAGAGCTGCTAATATGATAGATAGGAGAAAGCAAGTGATACAATTTCTTAATGGATGTAGGAAACGAGCTTAATTGTTGTTTTCCAATTCTAGCAGTTACTACTAGAATAGTCAAGTTGAAGGTACCTATAGCATAGTAATGGAAACGGTATGGATGTCCATTTCCATTTCTAGCGATTGCTATAACATCGTTATTTGCACAGATCTATTGCTATTTAGAAATTTAGATTTCAAAACGAAGCAACATTCCCGTCATGACTGTTTGTAATGTGACAGGTGACCGGGAGCCTGCTACATTTTGCCCGCTACGCGTTTGCCCGGTATAAGGCAGACAGAGAAGATGACGCCTTCTTTAAATGGACGGGTTTGCCCGGTATAAGACAGACAGAGGAGATGATGACTTTTTTAAATGGACGCGTTTGCCTGGTATAAGGCACACAGAGGAAATTATTCTTTGTTTAAATGAACGCGTTTGCCCAGTATAAGGCAGACAGAGGAGATGATACCTCCTTTTAATGAACGTGCTTATACCTCGATAAGGCACACAGAGGATATACTGCCTTTTTTAAAGTAACGTCTGCTCGGTAGAAGGCGAAACGAAATGATGCCTTCTGTAAGTCAACGCAACTTCCCGAAGGCAAACAAGATCTCCATTTCTGAGATTTAGACCACGCTTCATCCTGAATCCGTTGCTTTTATTACAGCGACCAAGGAACAACTTCTACCTTGTTGCCCTAGTAGCTGACGTGGACCGCAATTGCCTCCAACTCTCTGCACTGTGCATGCAAACGTGCTGCATAATCCCCCTGCCCTTCAGGACTCTTGAAGAGTGCCATACGAAGTGGAACGGGATCTTACGGAGTAAAAATACTTAGTTCCATACTGCATTGAAACAGTTTCAGTTCCAATTATTGTTCATTCATATGAATTATAAAAAAACTTTTATTGAGTAACATCAAGTATGAACTTGAAATAATGACTAATTCGGGGTACTGGCTCATTCGGGGTAGTGTCCCATTAGGGGTAATGGCATTCGGAGTTGTGGCGCTCGAGGTAATGGAAATGGAGGTAATGGCTTGGGTAATGGAATTATGGGTAATGGAATTTTGGGTAGTGTCGTAGAGTCTTAATCAACAACAAACTACTTTCAACACCTATAAATAACTGATAAAAAGAGAATTGTGAAAAATAGAAGAAAAGATACTGTGGTTTAAATGGGAATAATAATGAAAAGTGAGGCAAATCTTAGTGAAATTTTGATCACAAAGAATGTAGGGGAACGGTTCGGCACTTCATCCCATAGGTCCTATTTCAATCTCATCAAAAACAAAGCAATGAAAAGGAATTTGGATTGTTTCTTATTTTTGTGATTTTTTTCCAGCAATAAGTACGCGTATTAGCGAAAAGAAGCGACGAGATTGGTGCTGTATTTCTTTGTTTTGCGAAGAGATGAAATCGAAAATGGAACGGTTCCCCTATATACAACATTTCAAAGAAATCAAGAAATAAAAAAAGGAATCTCGAAAAAAAATCATGATTTCAAAGAGAATCCTTTGTTAGATTTTTTTTTTTAAACTTGAACATATCACGAAAACATATAAGACCTCTTTTTGACCCCGGAATCGCTGGGCTCGATTTCAGAGGGAAATCAAACCCCAGGCTGCTGGTCTAAAGCCAACGGCAGCCCCCGGGGAGGGTACGCAAGACCTCTTTTGGCTCCAGGTCTCAGGGGGTATTAACGCTGGGGAAGCTTTCGGAATGCGGAAACCTATCTTTAAAGATTTTACTTACGGTCAACCCAATACTTTTATTTGTCCTAGTCGGTTACACTTCCGTGGTGGTGGCAAGTAGAATTCACTGTGCTGCGGCTCAGAAGGTCAGATGGCGGCAGTGACGACGGCGGAGTTAGGGACGAAGGTGGAGATGGAGGGTGGTGGTAGGCGGCTTCAATGGTCGATTTTCGACGATGCTGGTTGGATAGCGTGTTAATGGAATGTGGCCACCGGGGCGGTTTCGTTTCGGCGTCGGGCAACACTTTCAGTTTAACGAACACGTGGAAGGTGCGAACGACCAGCTTGATTTGGTGGCGCGGGTAACACTTGCCTTACTGATCTTCCAGGCGGCGGGAATCTGCGACACGTGTCTTAGTGCTTTGCGGTATTAGTTTGCCGGGTTTTCCGCAGCCGAATTCTGACCGGAACGGGTGGATAACGGCCACAGCTAGGGTTTTCCGAATCTTCCCGAGGAAACGATGGACCATGAAGGGAAATACTCGTCTTAGAACGGGGTATCTGCCGGGCTGTAGACACCAGTCACTTGCAGCAGTGGATTGCTGGTTATTATTCTGCACTACCGATGGTAGAGTACCGATTAACACTCCGGGTATTATCCACGGAAAAAAACCGCACGACCAGCACTGGATCGCGAGCTTGATCCTTCGCTCCCGAAGAAAATGATGGTATCGCCCATAAAAAATAGATCGGAACAAGCTCCATTACCTTATTCCTCTCACTCGTGCATTGCCTTCCCACACGACAGTAACTCTTTCAGTCGTTTTTGCTGTTTCCTCCACTTCAGTCCAGTGCTTTCAGACACCCATCAATCGTCCATCTCTTGGCGCAGTTCATTTGCGCGCCTTAATCGACTTCCCACGCGTAGGCATCCAAAATGACCGTTGGGTTTACGCGCCTAACTGTATAAACATAATCCCTCATTTTCCGCACTCGAGTGAAAATAACAATCAAATGTTACCCGCCGGTAACAAACACTAAATCGACTTGAGCCACCATGAACTTTCATCCAAATTTACTGAAAATTTGACTGAAGGCTTATTCTAATATAAGCAACTCAATATCAAATTAAATTACAAAAGACAGCCTGTAACTAAGAGAGATAAAACAAAAAATGGGAAGAAAATCATTATTTTACTGAATCACACATTTTTTAAATCGCGCTAGTAAGACCATGTGATCTTTCGGCTATGCAGTCTGATGGTTTTTAAGAAAAATTTGGCCGAAAGTCGAAAGTTGTATGGCCGAATATATCATTTGCCCGCACAAACTATCTGTCGGACACCCATCTGGCCGAAATAAACATACGTCCGAAAATGCCGTATGACCCATCAGCCTAAATGGCAGTATCAGCCAAATGTCCATTTCTGCGTAACGACCATTTTGACCAAACAGCATTTTCGGCCAAATGACATGTTCGGCCAAACTGAATTTTCGAACAAATGATATATTGAGGCGACTGGTTCGGCCAAATTACCAGTTCAACCATATGTCCCTTTCGGCCGTATTCGCTTTCCGCCAAATAACTATCTCGGTCAAACCATTTTTGACTAAATAACCGTTTCGGTCGAATGGATTTCAGTAAGATGATTTTCTGCGTAACGCGATATTTTGCCAAGTGGCTTCCAAGCAAATGGCTTTGACTGAATGACTTTTGACCAGTCTACGAAAACTATTCAGCCGAAGGTCACAAGGCCGAATGTTGACAGGCCGACCCATCTAGCCGAAAATGTCATTTGGCCGAAAATGTCATTTACCCGAAAATGCCATTTGGATAAAATGGTTGTTTGGTAACCATTCAAATGAAGGGCCAATGGCATGCCGAACAACCTCTTCAGCTTAACGACTCTTTTGACCAAGCGGCTTTTGCGGCCGCATGACCAATTCAGCCAAACGACCTGTAAGAGCAAACGGCTTTTTCGGCCAAACTACGAGTTCGTCCGTATGTCCCTTTCGGAAGTATGTCGCTCTAGCCAAATTACATTTTTTTTACATAAGGCCAAACGTCAAATTCAGCCAAATGGCTTGCCGCCCAATGAACATCAGCCAAACGACCCTTCCTCTTTTTGAACAATTTCCCGTGGAACTTTTATAGAATTTCTTACACGAACAATTTTCCGTAAAAATCCAAGGAAATTTCTAATTAAATTCCAAACAGTTTTAAACAAATTCCATAAATTCCTAATATGTATAACAGAAAGTGAAAAAGTCAGCGCTGTCATGTTAAGTTTCGAAGATTTTTACCTGGATGTTTTGAACAATTTTAAAAGATTTGTTTTGTTGAAATCAACATGTGGAAAACCAAAAATTTACCGCGGATACTCTCGAAAATTTTCAGTGGAATTTCCGTACGATTCCGGAGCATTCATGAAAAGTTCCAACGAGCTCCATTTGAAACCTTGTAACCTGCTCCCTTTACCTGGCAAGTGCGGTAGGTAATCAAAGCTTCCGTGAGTTGAGCATCTGATTACGCTCTCAGCCTTGCCAATCAACATAAGAGGCCTAGCCAAATTATCCATGTCGAATCATCACACTCCACAACAAAACAACAGAACAATATCAACGGATCGATCGTTGTCAATTGTCGATTGATCGCGCCGCATACCTACTCACATGCTCCGCTGGGCGCATGCTGCTTAGAACCCACCACAATCGAATAAAACCACTCAACCATACTATCAAAAGGATCATGGAGTGATTACCATAAAACCACATCACCGGTTTTAGAAACCCTTATACGCTCACGCTCAACTCGATGTTTGATAAGAGATTGATATCGATCTCTCAATTCCACATAAATCTCAAGTTCATTTGAGATTCCTCTACTTGCTCACTACTCGATTATCTGCCGATAAAATTAACGCGATGCCATGATGAGCTAGTAGTTATTGGTTCAACGTCAAGCAGACCGGGACGGTTTCAGTGCAGTGGAAGCAAATTACATTTCGCTATATAGTTGCTGGGTATTGTGTGGTCTGACCGATGTGAGTCATCAGTAGTATACCAATGGCACTTTTTATTATAACGATTGTTTTCTAGAACGAGGCAAAATGAAAAAGTGATGGCTACAGCTAACATCGCGATGCGTAGCTAGTGGAATATTATGAGATCGGTAAGACGAGAGACCTCTAAACGTATCCCAAGAAAGTGTGTTACAAATCACCCACATTAAAGTGTTTTTCAAACGCCTATCAGGCCTTTCTTTGATCCAGGCATGCAGTTCGGTGTGGCATTTTGATGATCCTGTTGAGTTGGTGGTGTGGTAGCAACAATGGTGTGCTAAGCAGCGGGATGACCGGCAAGGCGCCGGTGGTTTTCCCTCATTTCTGTCCGGACAGGCTGGATAGTTATGCTGACGCCGTGGGATACACTGCTACACAACCATCCACACCAACAGAACAGTAGGGTTATTAGGCTAAGCTCAACAATAAAATGTAAGTACTCTTTATTTCACTCCATATTTCTTGTGAGACTAGAACTTTTCTTTGGTTTGGGAAATTGGCTCGCTTAATTCTGCGTGGTGGTTCCGCTGAACCTGATTCCAGCTGCAGGTCAAGTATTAGGTCGTGGGACCAATACTAGCTGCATCTGATCTAAGTTATCGTATCCTATTGTCTCCGAGTCTCATGCGCCCCCCTCCGGTCAGAGGGGAGGTGACAAATGGCGCCCATCGTGAATAATTGTGAAGCGGATAGAACCACCTGACGAAGTTTTTCTTTTTGGAGTCATTCGCTTAATAAAAGAAGGTTTTGGGTTTTCATATAAAATGGCTGATTATAATTGTAAATGTGTATATAGAGATCCTTTTGAATTTAATTGAATAATGTGCATTATGTATATAGAAAAAAGTGAATTTTGAACTTAGTTTAATTGATTGGTATTTAAGTGAATTTTGATAGAATAAGTGATTTTTAATAGATTTTGTTTCCTTGAAGTACTGTAAAATAAGAATGAATTGAATGGGATTAATTTATGGTGAACTGCATGAGAATTTTTAAGGATAAGTGATTTATTAGCAAGTAATTTTGAATTTTGGATTTTGAATTTAGAAGTGATTTTAGTGCATGAATTAATTTAGATTTTATTTAGAATTTAAAATGATAATGCTACCAGAAATTCTGCATGGTGGAAAAGAAAGGCCGATTCTCAAAGAAAAGTTTTATCAGTGCATACAAAGGTAAATTTGAAAAAGTGAAAAGGACACTAATGGCGAAAATAGGTGAAGAAAGTGAAGAAGAATTTTGCAAGCAATCAGTATTTCTGAAATGAAGAGGACATTCCTGTGATGAAAATGAGTAAGATGAGTGAAAAGCAACATGAAGGCTTACTATTTCCTCATTTAGGGAGGAATTAAATAAAGTGTTCGAGAAAAAGCTGATGATGTGAATCATAGTGTGCAAAAGCAGAATAATAAGGAGGAAAAGTGAGTGACAATTGCGATTGAATATTCCGGCGCCGCCCAAGGCACCGCGAAATAGTGAAATGGCGGAAAGGATGAAAGCAAGTGGAATGGAGGGAGGTGCACAAAAGTATACTGGAACCAAACCGAAAATAGCGGAGAGAAAAATGGAAGATTTGTTAGAAGAAAGTGGTGCACCAAATCTGGATTTGAATTTTAATCCATGCATTTCTAATTTCCCTGATACTAGTAATGATGGAACTATGCTTCCTCCTGGATTCAACATACAATCAAACATTCGTGCTTGGAATAGTAATCCACTGTTCCATAATTTCAATGAAAACCAGTTTTCGAATCGAAAAGCGATAGCAGTTTCGCAATGGCCAATAAAGTATGCTGGAAATGATAATGGCATTGGATTAAATTTGTTTTTACGGAGAGTTGAGTTTTTTGCTCAATCAGAGAATATGTCTAAAGCTGATTCATTTCAGTCTGCACACTTTTTGTTGATTGGGGCAGCACAAGATTGGTTTGTGGCAAAATGGCCGGTCTTACATTACAAAGATTGGGATTATTTTATTAGGGCTTTGAGGAATCAATTCCTACCCAAAAACATTGATCATTACATTAAAATAAGATCTTTTACGATGTACCAAGGTAAATCTGAACTGTTTTC
Organism: Armigeres subalbatus; assembly: GCF_024139115.2. NCBI lineage: Eukaryota > Metazoa > Arthropoda > Insecta > Diptera > Culicidae > Armigeres > Armigeres subalbatus. Next base: position 68,838,396 of record NC_085141.1, read on the forward strand.
TAATTTTCTAGTTCGAATGGAACAATTTTTTTTGTGCAGCACAAGCCCATTATCGGAACAGGATAAATTTGAGATTATTTGGCATACAATGAGACCTGCCTACAGAGACAAGTTGGCTCTCTTGGATGTTACAGATTTGGAATCACTTGAAAGTTTGTGTACAAGAATCGACAACAACAATGAAACTTTAATGAATCGATTTGCACTTTCTTTTGAAAGCAATAAAGTCAATGAGATCAATAGATTGACTCAATTTGATTCTCCCTTTGCTACAAATCATTCAAATAACCAATCTAGTAACAACACCAGAAATTCACAACAGAATTTTCAGCAGAATCCCAGAAGCAACCAAAACAATTACAGGAGAACTAATAACAATACTCAGTCTCAAAATCAAAATATAGGAGGTAATCACAACCGCTATATGAGTAACCAAAATAGAGTAGCAGATGAATACAAACCTAGGAATGGTTGGAGAGAATTATCGTTGGACGATATTCTGAAATTTTACAAAATTCCTGATCGCAAAATATGCTACAACTGTCGAAAATTTGGACACCATTACACAAGATGCTATTCAAGGCGGACTGTGTTTTGTTGCAGTTGTGGTCTTCCAGAATTTCACTATGAGGAATGCCCATACTGTGAATCAAAAAACCAGGTCAGGGAAAATTGAAGGAGGTTGTTTTCCCTGCCACTGAAAATCCACCAGAAACTTTCTCCAAAGTTACAATAGGGGAATTTCAGAAGCGAATCACAGAAATTGATCAAACATTCTCTGATAATTCGGATCAATATCACAATCATTTTCATAATATCAACTCTGTATTTGTGAACTTAGATGGAGACGCTAGGTACTTTTTAAAATTCGATATTCTGGGACTTCAGCTTCATGGCTTACTTGATAGTGGCAGCAATGTATCAATAGTAGGTGAGCAATTCGGCAATATAACTAGTTTTCTGCAAATACAGCCGATAGAAAAAGATATTAGCATATCAAACGCTAGCGGCCAGCCAATGCAAATTGTAGGATATGTTGACATCCCTTTTAATGTGAATCAAGAAACAAAAATACTTCCGTGTTTGGTTGTTCCTGAATTGGAAAATAAGTGCATTTTAGGCATGGACTTTTAAATTGTTCAATATTGAACTGACATTTGAGAAAATTAGGTCTACACAAGAAATTACAACCTGCAACATTGATAATAACAATGATGTTCAAATAAGCACTCATGTTTTAACAGATGAACAAACCAGAATGCTAGAAGAAGTGAAAATCTTTCAAAATATCTGAAACAAATACTCTCGAAGCTTGTAATGTAATGGAACACAATATTGAACTGTCGGAAAATGCAGCCATTCACTTCAACCCACATCCATGGTCCCCTACAGTTCAAAAAAAGGTCAATGCTGAAATCGACAGATTGCTGAAGATGGATATAATTGAACCTTCAAACTCCAACTGGGCCCTCCAAGTAGTACCAGTGACTAAGGAAAATGGAGACATGAGACTTTGTCTGGATGCTCGAAAACTGAATTCCAAAACTATTCGAGATGCATATCCGCTTGCAAGTTCCATGAGGATTCTTAATAATTTAGGAAGAAACAAATTTTTTACTGTCATTGACTTGAAGGAATCCTTTCTGCAGGTCAAACTTGCAGAAAGTTCCAAAAAGTATACCAGTTTTAAAATCCTAGTCCGAGGACTTTATCAGTACAAGCGTCTTCCATTTGGCCTGATAAACAGCAGCGCTACTATGTCTAGAGTTCTAGATATTGTTTTAAAGGAAGGAAAGTATGAACCATTTATATTTTCCTACCTTGATGACATCATCATTGCGACAGATAATTTTGAAGACCACATAAAGTATCTGAAGATCGTTGCACAATGCCTTAGAGAAGCAAATCTCTCGGTGAACTTACAGAAATGCAAGTTTTGCCTCAAAAGAATCAAATACTTAGGGTTTATTCTTTCAGAGGAGGGATATCAACCCAACCCTGAAAGAGTCTCTGCGATCTCCAAGTTTGCTCGTCCGCAAACTCCAAAGGAGATTCGCAGATTCCTAGGGATGGCGGGATACTACCGCAATTTTATCCTAAATTTCAGCGGTATTTCTGCACCTATCTCTGATTTGCTTAAAGGCAAACCCAAGAAGATCAGGTGGACAGAAAAAGCGGAAATTGCCTTCAGACAATTGAAAGAATGTTTGATGTCTACTGGCTCAGCTTTCAAATCCAAACTGGTCAAAAGAATTTACTGTGCAAACAGATGCTAGTGATCTGGCTATTGCAGGGATTCTTACTCAAGAATTGGAAGGAAAAGAGCATATCATTGCATATTTTTCGAGAAAATTATCAACCTGTGAAAAAAAATATGGTCCAACGGATAAAGAGGGTTTATGGCATTGGAATCAATCGAACATTTTCGTTCTTATATTGAAGGATCGCACTTTACGTTAGTGACTGATTGTTCCGCGTTGACGTTCATTTGTAAATCGAAGTGGCGTCCAAGTTCACGCTTATCTCGATGGTCAGTCAAACTACAGGAGTTTGACATGACCATCAAACACAGGAAAGGTCGAGACAATGTGGTTTGTGACACTCTCAGCAGGGCTGTTTGTGCCATATTTGACAATTCCACCTCAAAATGGTACCTGGATTTGAAGAGCAAAGTCTCCGAAACCCCAGAACACTATCCTAATTTCAAGATCGAAAATAATGATCTCTATAAATTGATTACTTTTCGCTCTTCATGAAGCGGGTAGATTAGAATGGAAACTAGTTGTCCCACCAGATAAAGTAACTAAGCTAGTTGAACAGGAGCATGCGACATTGATGCATTTAGGTGTTGAAAAGACAGTGGAACGGCTGAAACAAAAATTCTACTGGCCTAAAATGAAAAAAGATGTGAGGAGAGTTCTTGCTAAATGTAGCAAATGCAAACAATCTAAATATCCCACAGTACCAACTATTCCCCCCTTGGGTGAGCAGAAAAACGCTACACGCCCGTTCCAAATGATTGCGCTTGACTCTTTAAGTGGATTTGTTCGTAGCAAATTGGGTAACACCGACTTGCTGGTATGCTTGGACATTTTTACCAAATATGTTCGTTTGTTTCCGGTGAAGAAGATAAATGTGGACAGTTTAGCAAGATTAGTTGAAACGGAGTGGTTTTTTAAGTTAGGAGTCTCTCAAACATTAATTTCAGATAATGCTGTTACCTTCCTAGGAAACAAGTTTCAGGAATTATTAAATAAATACAATGTCCATCATTTTAAAAACGCTCGACGTCACTGTCAGAATAATCCAGTAGAGAGGGTGAATAGAGTTATTTTGGCATGTATCCGGACGTACTGTCAATCTGATCACCGTCTTTGGGATACACAACTTCCCAAGATTGAATTTGCAATCAACAATACGAAACATTGTTCCACGGGATTCACTCCCTACTTTCTTGTTCATGGGTATGAATCAGTCATTGATGGAAGGGACCATCTACAAGATAGGCAAACTTGATCCATCAATGGACCAATTCACCCAAAGAAGAGAAATGGTGATTGGGCCCTGTATCAGGAAGTCGTTAGAAACAACAAGAGACAGTTCGAAAAATATAAGAAAATTACGATAGTCGACACAAAGGATTGCCACCAGTATTTGCTATAGGACAGAAAGTTTATAAAAACATTTGGTTGTCGAATGCAGCCGAACATTATGCTGCAAAACTAGGTCCAGTGTATACCCTGTGTAGAATAATTGCTAGAAGAGGGCAACTTCGTATGAATTAGAAGATGAAAATGGTCGAAATCTAGGTGTCTTTGCAGCTCAAGATATAATTCCTGAAATGAATGTGACAATGGTGTAAAATGTGTGTATTATGAATTGAATTGTGAAAGTTTAAATGAAGGATCGTAAGTGTGTCGTGTTAAGTTATAGTTGTAGGAAAAGCGTGTGTTGAAAAGTGTATAAATATGTGAAAAGTTTGTAATGAGTGGATATAATGTGTATTGAGAATATGAGTAATGAATGTTAGGATAAAGATGGCCATCTAACGTGTGAATGAATATGAATTTCTGTTGTGTGTTTTGTGAATGTGAACAGCGAATAGTGAATTACTGAAACTAGAATGTGTTGTGTGAGGCGTACGAGTAAAGATTGAATTGATGTGTAAACTGGATTGTGTGAGTTGAATGAAATAGTGAAATGAGTGTTAGCACAGATGTGATCATGGGAGAGATGTTCGAAGAATGAGTGAGAAAAATAAAGTATGTTAGTGAGTATATTTGAGAACATTGAAGAACAAAATAAAATGTCATATTGCTAAAATGGTACTAGAAATCGCAACAACCAGAAGAAACAATCCGTATTCTCTTGGTGGAGTAAGATTAATGGGCAACTAGTTAAAATCTTACTTACTCAGTCATGAGACGGTCTTAAAAGTCTCGTGACGCGATACGATACAAACTGCCCTGGAACCCGATAAAGAATAGAAAAAACGCATTCACCTAAATTACTTTCATGCAATTTGAAAACAAAACAATGTCAACAGATTCTTGCCCTAATAGTCAGTAGTGATCACAGTCCTCTCCTAACATGGTACTAATAAGCAATACATGAGATCAGAGTGTTACCATTTATGATCATGAGATATTTTAAGCTATCTCATGATGGGGTAAGAATCAACTTCAAACCTTATTACGGAATAATTTAACCATTGAAGTTCTTGATCGCTATGACTAGAAGAGACCTTAAGTACTCTTCCAGTGGGGTAGGATATCTGAGAGGCAAATTTAAAACACAATCCTACTTTCTTAGTCATGAGATTTATTCTAGATGTCTCCTGACGCGACAGGACAAGGAGAAATGTAGAAGGAACATTATCATGCACTTAAATATATGAAGTTGGAAATAGAATACAGTCAAACCTCCATGAGTCGATATTGAAGGGACCATCGACTTATGGAAATATCGAGATGAGGAATAGCAAATCTTTGGAAAGCCGTTTGAAGGGACCATCGCAGTAACCCAGAAAATATTTTTTAATATGGCATAATTTGCTTCCTTGAGTCGATATCGAGTCATAGAACATCGACTCATGGAGGTTTGACTGTAATTAAATGGATCCTCGTCTGGTAGTTAGGAATAGTCACAGTATCTCCTGACATGGTAATATTAAAAAGGAAGAAGTAAAAATAATATCATATTGACCACGAGAAAGACCATTTGTCTTATCATGGTGACAGGGTTCATTGGATAAATAAGTCATGTTTGAGTAAACGAGCCGTTGGGAATCTTTGGTATCCTCTCGGTGCATTTGCGGCATTTGTTGAAACTAAACAAATGTTGTCCCAGTTCATATACTCAACCAATAACGAAATTTCAAAATTGCCAGACAATAAGCACATCCAGTAACACCAGATACGTCCAAACCGGTGTCAAAGTGAAAATCACTACAATAACATATCTAGCCTCTATATAAGGACTCAAAATCTGAACCGACAAGGGTGATCTCTGGAATGAATAACGAATAACACTTGACAAAACTAAACACTTGTTTATTTGGACGGCAATTGGCTGTCGTGAGTGGATTTGACTGGGTATTTAGACAACAGTAACATTGAGATTATCATCACAGATGTTCTCTCCATATTACTGTCTGGTGCGGGGTATTGTAACCTGCTCCCTTTACCTGGCAAGTGCGGTAGGTAATCAAAGCTTCCGTGAGTTGAGCATCTGATTACGCTCTCAGCCTTGCCAATCAACATAAGAGGCCTAGCCAAATTATCCATGTCGAATCATCACACTCCACAACAAAACAACAGAACAATATCAACGGATCGATCGTTGTCAATTGTCGATTGATCGCGCCGCATACCTACTCACATGCTCCGCTGGGCGCATGCTGCTTAGAACCCACCACAATCGAATAAAACCACTCAACCATACTATCAAAAGGATCATGGAGTGATTACCATAAACCACATCACCGGTTTTAGAAACCCTTATACGCTCACGCTCAACTCGATGTTTGATAAGAGATTGATATCGATCTCTCAATTCCACATAAATCTCAAGTTCATTTGAGATTCCTCTACTTGCTCACTACTCGATTATCTGCCGATAAAATTAACGCGATGCCATGATGAGCTAGTAGTTATTGGTTCAACGTCAAGCAGACCGGGACGGTTTCAGTGCAGTGGAAGCAAATTACATTTCGCTATATAGTTGCCGGGTATTGTGTGGTCTGACCGATGAGTCATCAGTAGTATACCAATGGCACTTTATTATAACGATTGTTTTCTAGAACGAGGAAAAATGAAAAAAGTGATGGCTACAGCTAACATCGCGATGCGTAGCTAGTGGAATATTATGAGATCGGTAAGACGAGAGACCTCTAAACGTATCCCAAGAAAGTGTGTTACAAATCACCCACATTAAAGTGTTTTTCAAACGCCTATCAGGCCTTTCTTTGATCCAGGCATGCAGTTCGGTGTGGCATTTTGATGATCCTGTTGAGTTGGTGGTGTGGTAGCAAAATGGTGTGCTAAGAAGCGGGATGACCGGCAAGGCGCCGGTGGTTTTCCCTATTTCTGTCCGGAGAGGCTGGATAGTTATGCTGACGTCGTGGGATACACTGCTACACAACCATCCACACCGACAGAACAGTAGGGTAATTAGGCTAAGTTCAACAATAAAATGTAAGTACTCTTTATTTCACTCCATATTTCTTGTGAGACTAGAACTTTTCTTTTGGTTTGGGAAATTGGCTCGCTTAATTCTGCGTGGTGGTTCCGCTTTTCGAACCTGATTCCAGCTGCAGGTCAAGTATTAGGGTCGTGGGACCAATACTAGCTGCATCTGATCTAAGTTATCGTATCCTATTGTCTCCGAGTCTCATGCGCCCCCCTCCGGTCAGAGGGGAGGTGACAACCTCCCAAGAGTTTTCCCCGAATTTTAGGAAGAATTTTATGGAGAAGCTGCGAAGAATTTACAATGGACATTCCGAAGAATTTGTGAAGCAAGTCTTATGTTTTTCATCAATCGCTAATAAGTCATTGGGTAAAATCGTTAAACAATTTTCCAAACAATCATGTGTTATAGTATGAATTAGTTTTCGTACTCTGATACTCTGATTTTAGATTCCATCTGCTTTTAGTGGACGGGAATAGGCATCAGATTATAAAGCTAAGTTACTAGCGGAATATTTCCCGTTCTTCTATTTGGATAGCTCTACGCTCTTAAGCTTCCATGACAAACCTTGACCAAGCCATTTATCTTAGTAATCAACGTCGGTATAGAAGATATCCTTGATGAATAAATGCACAGAACATGATTTTGTTAATATGTACCTTAAGGTGGCTCAAAAACACTTTTTCAATTTTGATGGGCCGCCCTCTTATTCTGGTTCTATTTTAGATCAATATTGATAGGCAGTTGTAAATTTGTTCTTCTGATTCTTCGTCTACATGTATAGCTATATATGTGGACGAAGAATCAGAAGGAATAAATTTTGGCTGTTACGCCCTTTTCAAATGTTGGTCTAGATTTGATGTCCTGATGCTCTGGACAAATTTTCAGCCAATCGGTCAACGATAAGACGGTGCTAAACTCGTTGAAAGTTTATATGGGAAAATGTAGAGCGATTCCAAGCAACAGCATCAAAATTTAAGAAAATTTTTAATTCATGATTTTCTATTGAGTTGAAACTTTGCACAGTTTTTCAATTTCATCTAAATCGTCATTTTTCGATATCAAATCTTCATATTGAGTCACGACTAACTTTTCAAAAGGGTGTATGTGAAAATGGTTCAAAAATATTTAAAAAGCTGCACAGCAAAAACGGAATGTTCGATTGTTATGATTTTTTCAGCAAAGTTAGACAACTAAATGGTGATTCTTAAGAAAATGTGCACAGTAAAAAAATTGTTTTGCCTTTTAAAAATATCATTTTTGTCACAAAACTCAAATATCTCAAAACCCTATCTTTTTCGAACGTAATTTTTAGGGAAAACGGTCCATTATATTAGCTATCTACCATAAAAATTTGGTGATGGTAAACTAATAAACAAAAAAGTTATGACATTTCAAACATTTCACAATTTTCACATATAGTAAACAAAAAAAAATTTCCGTGTATTTTTTTTTTTCAAGAATCGCATTTTGATGCTGATTTTATTGTTAAGGGCCTTGCGTGAGTTAAACAAGTTGTTTGTATGATATTCCATATTTATGTATTCATCGATATTATGTATATTATATGTATAAATATTATATGTATAAATAAATAAAAATGAATTAATATTATCCTAAGTATTAAATTAAATGTGGCAGTTACACAATGTTGTTATAGAAACTCTAAGAGTTTTGGGTTTGAATTTTGGTATGGGTTATGATATCATGAAAACAGTTTATTAATACTTATTTTTATTTATTTTATTCAAATTTTTAAAATATCGAACACTTTTGAATTATTATCAGCACAGTTTGAGTATAGTTTTGCTTTAATTTTATTTTCCGACAATGGAATGAAACAGTGAAATTTTTGGGTTCCTTGGATCGTTTTTGCGTTATTAAATTGCTCGCTGAGCTCTGAAGCCTTTATTTCGTACTCTTCAGTAGTAGTAAAACAAAATGATAATTTGGTTAAATCTTTTCTTTTCTACGATTTTCCCAATCAAAAGTTCTTCGCAGTTTTAATTGGATGCTCACGTTCTTGGCTAAACTTGCTCTTGTGGCCGTGCGCTTTATTGTTCCTCCAATAGCATCACAAGGACCTTGCCATGTGATGTAGCAAAAAATGCCATTCTGCATCAATTCCGTACATTGATTTAAATTGACATAGGCTCGAAAAATTCTTACGCTTTTGTACTGCGACGCTGCTCCATCAGACATGAAATATATCTTTTTGACTTCTTTATGCTTATCAACGCGTAAAAAGTTAATCATTTTTTCAATGAACAAGTTTACGGATACTGAATCGTGTCTTAAATCTTCGGAAATTATAATAAAACTTAAGTGTTCAATTTGCGTACTTCCATTAAAATAAATAACGAATGGATGAATTGTAGCTTGTTGTACGTTCCAGTGATGGGACTGCACTTCATCTTGCAATACAAAGCTGTAATTTTAAGAAAAATCACAAATGACTAAAAATTCACCATTTTGTAATGTATTTTTCGTATTTTTTAAAAAGCTGGATTGTTCTGTTTTAATGAAATCGTGAGGGATTAAACTTTCTAATTTCAAGCAAAAATATGACACAAACTCATCTACAGGTTTTACAATAGTTTCTATGTCACACCTATCCGTGGTCACCCATTGCTCAAATGATAACTGATCAATATATTTTTCTTCAAACTCAGCGAATAAAGTATTTTCCAATGATGAAGAATCTGGACAATCCGAACAAGATCGTAGATAGCAATTTGATGTTGTATTTTCACACAAAAGACTACCAGTTAACATTTTAATATCCTTTGTTAAATTGATTCTTTTCAAACTATGTAAAATAAGATTAATATTCTTTGTGCACACACACACATTATGTGTTCCTGAATTGGAAAGAAGCTTACATTGCCTTGGCTGAAGGCTTGCAAATGAGGAAAAACCTATTTTAATATTATCGTGAATTTCCTTGAAGCGTGTGTACGCTTCTTTCAAAGTCGTCATCATTAATCGTTTTTGGATTGCTTGACGCTTTCCATCTTTTTTACTGATACATAATCTTTTGACCAGGCATAGCTCGACTTACTTCATCATCTTCAAAATATTGAACTACTATTTCTTTTGTCTCATCTGTTAATGCAGTACTAGACCTAGTATTTTTGGTTGAAAGACAGTTATTCTTCAATTGTTTTGCCTCTTTTACTGTATTTCTATTGGTTTTGAACTCATCAATGGCATCCTGAATAGACCACGAACTTGGCAGCATCGACAAAATCAATAATTTTTCTTTCCTTGTCGTGGCTGCATTCGAGAACCTTTCCTTCATATTTATAATTACCTCATCGTAGTCTGTATTTTCCACATCATCAGGTCCTAATTTGAAGAGGTTTCTTCGTACAGCTTCGTTTATTTCACGGTTTTTTTTCTCCGGGTAATAAACGTAGTCCATCTTACTCCATTTAATCGGAGTCACTTTTATCCCAGCTATGCCCTCGTCAAAGCGTTCGATGTTGACCTTTTGGATACACTCATCTTCCGATTGATTTGTTGAAATAGATTTCGCTGATGGTACGGTGGCAAGGCTCTCAGCACTTAATACTTCTGGTAATTCCTCAGTTGTTGTCGATACATCTGGCAATTCCTCAGTTGCTGTCGTTTTCGAACTTCCTGCGCTCTGCTCAACCGATGATATACAGATTGCTCTTTTGTCAACGTTTAGACGGCAGGACGTGCAAATGCGTAAATTTGTATTCAATGTGGACAATGGAGCATAACCAGTCGCTTTCAGTTTATCTATGGTGCTTTCGGTGAGATTTCGTAACTCTTTTGAACACTTTTTTCCATCAAACGGCCTACAACAGTTGAGAAAGCGGCTACTCATGTTGTTCGTAATATTTCAATAAACAAAATCACTTTTAAGTTTTTACTGACTAGTTTGGTGTCATTTGTTTGACTGAAGAAAAAATTACTATAAGATCTTTAACAACCTTAGTAGTAGTAATTTTTTGCTTTTTCGTGAGCATTGTCATGGTATGTACCTATCATGCATTTGTTGTTGTTGAAGATACCCGTTTCCTCCCGATCATAAAGTCTATTCTCTAAGAGGTATATTTTTGCAGGTAAACTATGGACGTACACGTGTATATAAATCTTTGATTTTGCAGCTTTTGTCTTAAAAATAACATTTCTGATATGTTTCTATCAACGTTATTATCAACAGGTTTCAACACTATTAAAAGAATTTTTCGCCAGTCACGTGCAATGAAAATTATGACACTATCAATACTTTTGATCACAACACTGGATCGTGTCTAAGTTTCTTATAGATGCTATGAATAATTAAATCAAAATATCATGAAAACAACTTGTTTAAATCACGTCCCTTAACAATAAAATCTGCATCAAACTGCAATTCTCGAAATAACTTACACAGAAAAACATTTTTTTTACTAAATGTGAAAATTGTGAAATGTTTGAAATGTCATAACTTTTTTGTTTATTAGTTTACCATCACCAAATTTTTATGGTAGATAGCTAATATAATGGACCGTTTTCCTAAAAAATTACGTTCGAAAAAAGATAGGGTTTTGAGATATTTGAGTTTTGTGACAAAATGATATTTTTAAAGGCAAAAAAATTTTTTTACTGTGCACATTTTCTTAAGAATCACCATTTAGTTGTCCAACTTTGCTGAAAAAATCATAACAATCGAACATTCCGTTTTTGCTGTGCAGCTTTTTAAATATTTTTGAACCATTTTCACATACACCCTTTTGAAAAGTTAGTCGTGACTCAATATGAAGATTTGATATCGAAAATGACGATTTAGATGAAATTGAAAACTGTGCAGAGTTTCAAATATTTTCGAAATGGTCGCTCAGGATCGACTGACATGCCCCTGTGGAATGCCTCGTATGCAGAAATTGAAAAACAGTGATTTGCAGTTGACGGCCATTTGATGTTGAAGAACTATGATACTCATTCAGTTTTTGTAGAATGAAATACAGAATGTTATGCTGAAAACCGCGAGAATATTAGGCAAAGATATTAGCATTTTACTAGAGTATTGTATGGGTGAATTTATTTCTTTTCAAAAATAAAAGAAACGAAATTTGCTCAAACCCTACTCCAGAGAAATGCTAATAACTTCGCCGGGAAAACACTAATCGTCTCGCGGTTTTCAACATAACATTCTGTATTAAATTCTACAAGATCTCAATAATTATCATAGTTCTTCATCGTAAATTTTGTCGTCTAACTGCAATTCACTGTTTTTGGATGTTTCTGCATACATTTTTGCATATAAACATCCAATGAGTTTAGCACCGCCTAAACGTTGACCGATTTGGCTGAAGTATGAGGACATCAAATAAAATCGAATAAGAGGGCGACCCATCAAAAAATTGAAGAAAAGTTGTTTCCATACTAATTTGAGCCACCCTAATGTACCTACAAAGCAACGATCGATTTCCTATGATACCTAAGCATTGAATTTTTCAATAACTAAATATAATCCGTTTGATTCAAACGAATCTACCAAGCTGTCCATTGTAAATCGTTTCAAAAAATCGTTTTTTGGAGTAAACATATAGCTTTTCGGTGCACCTTCGTAAACGAAAGGCAAAAATATATAATAATCCAATCTCAGCAATTGGATCTATTGTATGTAGTAATATACATATATGAAAATCACTAACTTTTGTTTTCAGTAATTGGAAGCTGGAAACATTTTCGTAATTGGCAACTGGAAACATATATAATCATACTTCAATACTGGTGGCATTTGTTAGTTTCTCTCACCTCGCCACTGGCTGCATGTGACGTTGCTTTTTTACTCAACTGCACAAAAGTTAGGAATTTTGACAGATTCATTTTCCAGCATTTATAGCACGGCGCAAATTAGCAGCATCACCACGGCTTTCGCAGCGGCTTCCAACTGCACTTCGGTCCCGGTTAACTTTCTTCAATTAGTTATTTAAATCCTGACGCCACAACGCCACGCATAGCTTGTCGCGAAAGTTTGAAGCATTTTTCATAGCCATTTATCCGGGGTGTTGGTACTGTAACTTGGGCATGCTTTCAGGCTGCCAGCGTCTAGCTGCTGGTGGCACTTTTTCCCACTTTAGCGGAAAAGTTTGCAGTAGAGCAAAAAAAAGAAACTATTATCTACATAAACTACTTTCCGAGCTTGGATATACGACCGCTGCAGTCAGTGGGCAGAGCGCGAGAGAGAAAACTTTAAATTACTATTATTATAAAAATTAAATTGAAAACGAGATTACATCAAACTTTTAATCTAAATTGTTTTCTTTCGTCCTCGGCACTAGCGAGCTTCTCGCCGTGCAAACTTAAGTCGGTTTCCCGTTTAACGCTTCTTGGCACGGTGTCAGGATCATAGGTTGCATTCACCCATCTCACCCCAACTGCTCCAAGTTCAACATCCCGCGGATAAGATGGCTTTTGTTTAAACAATGTTCAACATTTCGCTCTCTCACGGCTCAACTCCGTTTATTCGTATCACCGAAGTTTGGGGGGAGGAACGGTTGCGAAAAGATTTAGATACTTGCAACCAACTCGCTGCAGTCGACGCCTAGCGATTTTGGTTATATTTTCACTTGGAACTTCCATCGTTTCGTAAAATAAAAGGCATGAGAAGTTTGACAGAGTTTGCAGAAAGTTTTATGTTTCAAATGGCAAAAACTAATGTAAGCGATTTGTCATCATCCTATATTTTAGTTGCTGATCAATTTTTCGTGGATAAAGTGCTTGGTATCTAAATGAAAAGAGCCATCCATGTAGCAATAATTGGTCTTCAAAATAAGAAAAAACAAACCTCTACTGATCTATCTATAACACATTTTATCACAGACATCCTTACGTTAATTCGTTAATTAATAAATCTAACGCTACTAAGGGAAGATTCATAAAGTTCGTCACGCAAAAACTGGCGATTTTCAACCCCCTCCTCCCTTTGTCCCGCTTTTCGTAACAAACCTCTAAAATTTTTGTATGGATTGTCACGCTGCTCTGAACCCCCTCCTTCCTAGAGGCGTGACGTACTTTGTGGATGGCCCCTAATCGATTAATGCATTTTAGATAAACATCCATTCATTAGTAGGTCAATCGGTCGGGGCTCTGCCAAACCGCACCAACAGGCTTCATGTCTTTTCTAAGAAAAATTCTATCACTATCCGAGAAGGATTCTCATCAGAATCCGAGAAGAATTTCATTAGAATGTCTAAAGAATTCCTTTTCAGAATCATCGAAGAATTCCAACCAGAATCCAGAAGAACTCACACTGGATTCCTTCCGGTATCGTTGAGAGATACTCTTAGGAATCTGAGGGGGATACCCTTCCTAATTCATGGAGAATTTGCTTCAGAATCTTTAGTTGATTTACTTTGAGGATTTGTAGGATTTGTTTCAGAATCGTTAGAGATTTGCTTCGGAATTCTTCGATGAGTTAGTTCGAGTCCCTCGAAGACTTATTCCGGAACCCTTCAGTGAATTGATTCAACATCCTTATAGGATTGCCTTCAGAACCGCAGGAGGATTCTTTTCGGAATCCCTGGAGGATCAATTCGGAGTCCCTCGGAGTGCTTCGGGATCCCTCGACAGATTGCTTCGGAATCCTTTCATCACTGGAACATTGCCTACGAGATTCCTGGAACATTCCCGTCGGAACTCCTGGAGGATTCCATTCGGAATTTCTAGAAGATTCTCATTCCATCGTTTTCAAACATTCCCATCTGATTCTTTAAAACATTTCCGTTGGAATCCGTGTAACATTCCCGTTCAAACTCCTGGAATATTCCCGTTGGAAACCTTGGTACATTCCTTTCAGAATCCCTGGGGGTTCCTTACGGTACGCTTTGGGGGATTCTTGTCGAAATGCCTGGAGACTCTCGTCGGAATCCATGGAATGTTAGTTAATCGCAATTAAGAATTTTTGGTTAAAATGTCACGCTTAAAGGTGCTTAAAGCATCCTATAACACATAGTTGTTAGTAAAACCATTTTGAAGGACAAACTTTTCGGAATGCAATTTTGCTCCACCTCGCGTTTTCAAGGGCAATACTGAAGCAACGAGCAGCTATCATCTTTTTATTCTACGCTTGCGCCGTCGTCCAAAACAAAAAGTTGACAGTTATTCGTTGCTTGTTTATCGAGATTGTAGCTCTGAAAACGCGAGATATAAGTTAAGCATATGCGGTATTTCGAAAATTTTCGTTTCATGTGTTTCGAAACGAAATTTCGCGGAATTTAGTGGAATTTAGGTATGGAAAAATCTGATTTGTTGATTCCGTTTCGTTTCGTAAAATTACAAATATTTCACTAGAAAAAACTAGCTTTTAACAAAATTTAACGGAATTCCGCTGAATTTCTAAACAAATTAAGACTTAGACCATATTGTCGTGCATCATCAAAAATTTTGGCTGCGCCGCTGAACAGAATCGTAAAACTGTTTTCAAATCTTATTGTTATACAAATTTTTTATTACCACTTTCTACATAAGCCCATTCTGAGTCGTCAAATACGTATTTAGTTTTATTTTATAAAACGTCTTCAGTGTTTTGTTATATTTTTTAAAAACTTTAATAAAGTAATTCTTCTTATAATAAGAGTTTATCACTGCTGCAGTGTTTTGTTGGAAATGTCCAAAAGAAAACGATAAATGTCTTTAACTATTCTATCCCATTTTTGCCTTTCTCGTACAACAAAGTTGTACCGAAAGGCTATCATTTCACTCTGAAAACGAACTTTTTACAGGAACATCTGATAGTAAAGTTTCTTATACCATTCGACTCAGTTTGATGAATCGAGATGATGTCTGTGTGTGTATGTATGTGTGTGTGTATGTTTGTGTGTCTGTATGGTCACTTTTTCAACCTCAAAAACTCACACGATTTTCATGTACTTAGACTTAACTGATTTTATCGCAACAAGTTGCATTCAGCAGAGCTACTCTTCTAATTACATGCAATTTAATTTCATCAAGATTGATTAATGCGTTCGCAGCTGACAAGGAAATGGTTCAGGCAGTTTTCCATTTTTTCCCATATAATCGGGACTACGAGCATTGATTGATGCTATAATATAAATTACGTTCGCTCGATGGGTTAGAAACCTCGCTACGGCAATATCGATAACGCTAACGCAACGGGCAAAGCTTTTCTAAGCTTGCAATGTGGAACGCGTTGAACACGAAAACTAATCGACGAACAACGTACGCGTATTTAAGTTTAGAGCCGATTTGATGATGTTTATTGCCATTATACTTTATCGGAGCATTCGCACCAACACAGTTGTAAGTTTCATCGTTGGCAACAGAAATTGCATCTTGATAACGACAAGATTAGGGGAAGAGGCCCCAAAACGCCCCCCCGATGCAAAACGCCTTTTGAGGTTTCCGTCATATTTACCGTCATTAAGATGGCCGTAACAAAACTAGATCTAAAATTATGTAGGTTAGGCGAAAAAAGTTTCAAAATACTGTATGGGAAGGTCGGAAAACCGAAAATTTCCACATTTTGGAGAAACATCTAACATTTTGGCGAGGCAAAACGCCCTAGTGGCTCTAACCTCACAATGTACTTGCGTCTCCACGCACTATCCATACCAGAATGCTGATTCGCCGACGCATGGTACTTTGTTCACTAGTAGTTGCCAGCTAAAAGGCGTTTTGCCTCATGAGTTTTCCGGCAACAGAATATCACCACTTTTTTGAAATGTGAATATCATCAATATGATTGAGATTTTTGACAATTTTTGAATGACATCAACTAGCTATTTTGTTTAACTGTTGCATAATGTAAAAATACCCATGAATAGCGTTACAAATGAGACAATAAAGCAGTGTTTGCTTAGCTAGGGCATTTTGCCCCCCCTTCCCCTAACTGCTGGTTCGTACGCTCGTGGCCATGGTGGTGTTTGCGTTTGTTTTGTGTCATACATTGGAAGGGGAAAAAGAGGGGTTTCATTGTTGCTTCAACATGCTGTTTGGTTTGGGTGGTGTGGAGTTATGGGGAAGTTTGGGTGATTTCAAGGGCAAATTTGAATATAGTTTTCGTTTTATACATCTATACATTATACTTATTTCCATATTATATTATGTATGCGGTTTTTTTAGTCTTCTATTTATATAGAAGGGGGGTGGGGGTGTCGTTGGTTGAATAATTTTAAATGTATTTGACGTCATATTCTAGTCGGCCTTGAGAATTATTGGCTTAATTTTCAAAATGTTCGTGTACATTTCATTTTTAACCCTAGAAGTCTTGGAGACCCATGATGTTATATACCAACCCGTCCAGTTAGTCATAACAATTATATCAATATGTTACAAATAACAAAACTTGGAATAATTTCTCTCTCCAAAAAGGATGAAAGAAAATTTCACGATCGTCATAACTTGATTATAACATAATGTATTATGCTGATATTACAGAAAACAAAATTGCCAACATTTTTGGTAGATCGGAATTGGAAAAACCCAGATTAATCCACCTAGCGGTGATGGTGCCTTTCTCGACCTTCGTAAAATGTGTTTGCTTGAAAGTAGATGAGCTAGTAGCTAAGAGTAAACAAAAAAACTTTTGGCCGGAAAAACTTGAAAATCGGATTATTTCAGTTAAAGATATTATAGATCCAGTTGAAAACGCGAGATCTCGGTTCGGTTTTCAACTTGATCTACAATATGCTAATCAGAATTTCGACATTTTTTTCCTTTTCCAATCTTTTTGATGTACATACCCTGTTGTATTTTTACCCAGTTA
Source organism: Armigeres subalbatus (assembly GCF_024139115.2). Classification (NCBI taxonomy): domain Eukaryota; kingdom Metazoa; phylum Arthropoda; class Insecta; order Diptera; family Culicidae; genus Armigeres; species Armigeres subalbatus. The sequence continues at coordinate 68,855,830 of NC_085141.1, forward strand.
TATATTTTAAGGATATCACATTTGGATGTTTGTTAAACTGAAGCTCTGACTACACAAAAAGAAAATGAAAATATCATTCCCATCAAGCGAGCGGAGGGCAATATTTGTTATGATATAAATCTCGTGACCGTTCTTCTGCCAAACTCCCGTATGAAGAGGGAGGAAGTGTATCAGTGTGGAAGCATCCGATAGTTCGTTTTCGGAGAGAAATTATAGCCTTTCGGTACAACTTTGTAGCACAAGAAAGGCAAAAGTAATTTGGCCATATTTTCTAAGGTAATAGTCCAAGCTGGCCAATTTTCAATAGAAAATAATAGAATAGGATTCCGCGTCCAATGCAATTTGTTATGAGTAAATCGATTGAGGGTAAGTGCATTAAAAATGAGCTAGACTTTTTTACGCGCTTTTTTGTAACATAAAGCATTTTGACCATAATTTTTGTGCCCATAGTCCGATCTTCCAAATTTTCAATAGAAAACAAAACGACAGGATCCTGCGTCGAATGGAATTTGTTGCAAGTAAATCGGTTGAGGATAAGTACCAAAAAAGTGAGCTAAACTTTTTGCACTTTTGGTGCGCGCACACACATACATACACACACAGAGACATCATCTCAGTTCATCGAGCTAAGTCGATTGGTATATAACACTATGGGTCTCCAGGTCTTCTGTAAAAGTTTGGTTTGAGCGAATATATAGCCTTTTTTGTATACTGTAAACAAAAGGCAAAATGGTGTTTCGGCCATAACTTCTGATCCCATATTTCGATCTGGCCAAATTTCAATAGGAAACAATGGGATAGGAATCTGCGTCGAATGCAACTTGTTGTGTGTAAATCGATCAAGGTTAGGTGTCCGAAAAATAGGTGACATTTTTCTTTTCTGATTTTTATATTAAAAAAGGTGGTTTGGCCATAACTTCCGATCCCATAGTCCGACCTGGTCAATTTTCAATAGGAAACAATGGGAAAGGATTCTGCGTCGAATGCAATGTGTTGCGAGCAAATCGGTTGAGGATAAGTGCCCGAAAAATGAGTGACATTTTTTACGCGATTTTTACGTATAAATTTGTAGTTTGGCCATAACTTCCAATCCCATAGTCCGACGTGGCCAATTTTCAATAGGAAATAATGTGAAAGGATTCTGCGTCGAATGCAATTTGTTGCGAGCAAATCGGTTGAGGATAAGTGCCCGAAAAATGAGTGACATTTTTTACGCGATATTTACGTATAAATTTGTATTTTGGCCATAACTTCCAATCCCATAGTCCGACGTGGCCAATTTTCAATAGGAAACAATGGGAAAGGATTCTGCGTCGAATGCAATTTGTTGCGAGCAAATCGGTTGAGGATAAGTACCCGAAAAATGAGTGACATTTTTTACGTGATATTTACGTATAAATTTGTATTTTGGCCATAACTTCCAATCCCATAGTCCGACGTGGCCAATTTTCAATAGGAAACAATGGGAAAGGATTCTGCGTCAAATGCAATTTGTTGCGAGCAAATCGGTTGAGGATAAGTGCCTAAAAAATGAGTGACATTTTTTGCTTCGTTTTGTGCGCACACACACACACACACACACATACACACACACACACACATACACACACACACACAGACATCACCTCAATTCGTCGAACTGAGTCGATTGGTATATAACACTATGGGTCTCCGGGCCTTCTATAAAAAGTTTGTTTTTGGAGCGATCATATAGCCTTTACCGTATACTTAGTATACGAGAAAGGCAAAAAGGTGGTTTGGCCATAACTTCCGATCCCATAGTCCGACCTGGTCAATTTTCAATAGGAAACAATGGGAAAGGATTCTGCGTCGAATGCAATTTGTTGCGAGCAAATCGGTTGAGGATAAGTGCCCGAAAAATGAGTGACATTTTTCACTATTTTTACGTATAAATTTGTAGTTTGGCCATAACTTCCAATCCCATAGTCCGACGTGGCCAATTTTCAATAGGAAATAATGTGAAAGGATTCTGCGTCGAATGCAATTTGTTGCGAGCAAATCGGTTGAGGATAAGTGCCCGAAAAATGAGTGACATTTTTTACGCGATATTTACGTATAAATTTGTATTTTGGCCATAACTTCCAATCCCATAGTCCGACGTGGCCAATTTTCAATAGGAAATAATGTGAAAGGATTCTGCGTCGAATGCAATTTGTTGCGAGCAAATCGGTTGAGGATAAGTGCCCGAAAAATGAGTGACATTTTTTACGCGATATTTACGTATAAATTTGTATTTTGGCCATAACTTCCAATCCCATAGTCCGACCTGGCCAATTTTCAATAGGAAACAATGGGAAAGGATTCTGCGTCGAATGCAATTTGTTGCGAGCAAATCGGTTGAGGATAAGTACCCGAAAAATGAGTGACATTTTTTACGTGATATTTACGTATAAATTTGTATTTTGGCCATAACTTTCAATCCCATAGTCCGACGTGGCCAATTTTCAATAGGAAACAATGGGAAAGGATTCTGCGTCAAATGCAATTTGTTGCGAGCAAATCGGTTGAGGATAAGTGCCTAAAAAATGAGTGACATTTTTTGCTTCGTTTTGTGCGCACACACACACACACACATACACACACACACACACACACACAGACATCACCTCAATTCGTCGAACTGAGTCGATTGGTATATAACACTATGGGTCTCCGGGCCTTCTATAAAAGTTTGTTTTGAGTGATCATATAGCCTTTACCGTATACTTAGTATACGAGAAAGGCAAAAGGTAGTTTGGCCATAACTTCCGATCCCATAGTCCGACCTGGCCAATTTTCAATAGGAAATAATGGGAAAGGATTCTGTGTCGAATGCAATTTGTTGCGAGCGAATCGGTTGAGGATAAGTGGCCGAAGAATGTGTGACATTTTTTACGCGATTTTTACGTATCAATTTGTATTTTGGCCATAACTTCCGATCCCATAGTCCGACCTGGCCAATTTTCAATAGGAAACAATGGGAAAGGATTCTGTGTCGAATGCAATTTGTTGCGAGCAAATCGGTTGAGGATAAGTGCCCGAAAAATGTGTGACATTTTTTACGCGATTTTTACGTATCAATTTGTATTTTGGCCATAACTTCCGATCCCATAGTCCGACCTGGCCAATTTTCAATAGGAAACAATGGGAAAGGATTCTGTGTCGAATGCAATTTGTTGCGAGCAAATCGGTTGAGGATAAGTGCCCGAAAAATGTGTGACATTTTTTACGCGATTTTTACGTATCAATTTGTATTTTGGCCATAACTTCCGATCCCATAGTCCGACCTGGCCAATTTTCAATAGGAAATAATGGGAAAGGATTCTGTGTCGAATGCAATTTGTTGCGAGCAAATCGGTTGAGGATAAGTGCCCGAAAAATGTGTGACATTTTTTACGCGATTTTTACGTATCAATTTGTATTTTGGCCATAACTTCCGATCCCATAGTCCGACCTGGCCAATTTTCAATAGGAAACAATGGGAAAAGATTTTGCGTTGAATGCAATTTGTTGCGAGCAAATCGGTTGAGGATAAGTGCCCGAAAAATGAGTGACATTTTTTACGCGATTTTTACGTATAAATTTGTATTTTGGCCATAACTTCCGATCCCATAGTCCGACCTGGCCAATTTTCAATAGGAAACAATGGGAAAGGATTCTGCGTCGAATGCAATTTATTGCGAGCAAATCGGTTGAGGATAAATGCCCGAAAAATGAGTGACATTTTTTGCGTCGTTTTGTGCGCACACACACACACACACATACACACACACACACACACACACACACACACACACACACACAGACATCACCTCAATTCGTCGAACTGAGTCGATTGGTATATAACACTATGGGTCTCCGGGCCTTCTATAAAAAGTTTGTTTTTGGAGCGATCATATAGCCTTTACCGTATACTTAGTATACGAGAAAGGCAAAAACGTAGTTATCACCTTCAGTATATCTTTATTTAATCGAGAAAGGCATCGTCACCGCTAGGTGGATTAATTTTGGTTTTTTTAAAGTGATCCGACTCATATACGGCAGCAAATTAAAATATCCATGTAGAATTAGAATTTTTCTATAAAAAATTAGAAAATTGCCAATAAAGAATTCAGGGTATGAGCAATAAATATAAAATATAAAATATAAAATTTCCACAAATAATGCAAAATTTCTATAAACAATTGAGAATTTTCCACAAAACAAAAAAAAATGCACTTTCCATAAAGAAATCAAAATGTTCCACAAAAAAAAAACAAAATTTCCATAAATAAATCCATATTAGCAATAAACAATTACAAAATTTTCCACAAAAAAATTTGTTTTTCCTTTCAAGAGGCTTGGAAGCCTCCTTTCAAGAGGCTCGGAAGCCTCCTTCCAAGAGGCTCGGAAGCCTCCTTCCAAGAGGCTCGGAAGCCTCCTTCCAAGAGGCTCGGAAGCCTCCTTCCAAGAGGCTCGGAAGCCTCCTTCCAAGAGGCTCGGAAGCCTCCTTCCAAGAGGCCCGGAAGCCCCTTCCAAGAGGCCTGGAAGCCTCCTCCAAGAGGCCTGGAAGCCTCCTTCCAAGAGGCTCGGAAGCCTCCTTCCAAGAGGCTCGGAAGCCCTTCCAAGAGGCCTCGGGAAGCCTCCTTCCAAGAGGCTCGGAAGCCCTTCCAAGAGGCCTGGAAGCCTCCTTCCAAGAGGCCTGGAAGCCTCCTCCAAGAGGCTCAGCCTCCTTCCAAGAGGCCTGGAAGCCTCCTTCCAAGAGGCTCGGAAGCCTCCTTCCAAGAGGCCTGGAAGCCTCCTTCCAAGAGGCCTGGAAGCCTCCTTCCAAGAGGCTCGGAAGCCTCCTTCCAAGAGGCTCGGAAGCCTCCTTCCAAGAGGCTCGGAAGCCTCCTTCCAAGAGGCTCAGAAGCCTCCTTCCAAGAGGCTCAGAAGCCTCCTTCCAAGAGGCTCAGAAGCCTCCTTTCAAGAGGCTCGGAAGCCTCCTTTTAAGAAGCTCGGAAGCCTCCTTTCAGGAGGCTTGGAAGCCTCCTTTCAAGAGGCTTAGAAGCCTCCTTTCAAGGTATGAGCAATAAATATAAAATATAAAATATAAAATTTCCACAAATAATGCAAAATTTCTATAAACAATTGAGAATTTTCCACAAAACAAAAAAAAATGCACTTTCCATAAAGAAATCAAAATGTTCCACAAAAAAAAACAAAATTTCCATAAATAAATCCATATTACCAATAAACAATTACAAAATTTTCCACAAAAAAATTTGTTTTTCCTTTCAAGAGGCTTGGAAGCCTCCTTTCAAGAGGCTCGGAAGCCTCCTTCCAAGAGGCTCGGAAGCCTCCTTTCAAGAGGCTCGGAAGCCCCCTTCAAGGGGCCTGGGAGCCCCCCTTCAAGGGGCTTGGAAGCCCCCTTTCAAGAGGCTCGGAAGCCTCCTTTCAAGAGGCTCGGAATCCTCCTTTCAAGACGCCCGGAAGCCTCCTTTCAATAGGCCTGGAAACCCTCTTTCAAAAGGCCTGGAAACTTAATTTCAGGAGGCCTGGAAGCCTCCTTTCAAGAGGCTCGGAAGCTCTTCAAGAGGCCTCGAAGCTCCTTTCAAGAGGCTCGGAAGCCTCCCTTCAAGAGGCTTGGAAGCCTCCTTTCAAGAAGCTCGGAAGCCTCCTTTCAAGAGGCTCGGAAGCCTACTTTCCGATGGCCGACTTCTTCACCTCTTAGGCCTCAAACAGATTTAAGCGCATAACTAGGCCTTAAGAGCCACCGCTAAGCAAATCATTATTATTAAACGAAGCACATTGATTTTGCGTTGATTGATTTGAAACACGATTTTCGTTTTCGAGTTTTCAAATAACTTCATTTACAATAAATATTTAGCTTTTGCACTGCAAATCCTGGAAAGGTAGTGGGTTTTAATACCTCAATGATACCGGACTGGAGAAATACGCGTTTTGGGTTGTTTACTTCACAAATGGTGATTAACCTAGAAGATGCGAACACATAGTTAATAGTAATCAGGGGTGTACCACAAAAGTTCAACCAAACAAAACAAAATTTAGCTGCTTACCAAGGTGGCATCACTTGAATTACTTTTTCAGCAAACCAACGATTCCTTTCCCGTGGCGTTCATGGAGATGCAGACCATTCTTCGGCATTATAATAATGAGTGTCAAACAAATTTTCCACTCCTAATCCTCAATTGCGAGCAAATGTATGCTATTAACAATTCTCTATCTGCGTAAACTGCCTATGATCGCATATCAGTCCCATCCTTGCAAGATTTCCTATTCATATGGGGGAAAATATGCGATTATGGGCAGTATACGCCTGGCAAATGTTGATATATAAATGAGTATTCCACTAGATAAAAAATAATATCTATGCATTTATTTTCTGGTTTTGAGTAAGCTCAATACCATAAAGCGTGGCAAGTCAATATGAAGTATGCTTCCGGTTAATCACATATTTGTTAGTTAAATAAGGTTTTAAACAAAGTTTGAATCAGAATACTAAAAAAATCCCACAATTTATATATTTTTATATCAGATTCGGATGCACACACTGCACGATGTATTTCTTTGAAAGCGGTACAAATGCAGGGGTGTTGCCTTATTGTCAATAACGGGAACGCGGCGATTTATCACAGACTGCTTCTCCTGTTACTATAAGCCTATTGGTCGCAAAGCAGTTATTTAACTTTGAATACATGAAATCAGAATCAATGAAAAATCAATTCAATAAAAATTCCACGGGGAAAAAAAATTAAAGTTTCGTTTCGTAAAATTTCGAATTATTAGGACTTTGGTACCGTTTCGAAGTCTCGAAAGTAAAACTATATTTCGTTTCGATTAATTTCAAATTATCGCAATCATGTCTTTATCGCATACCCTTAGTCTAAGTTATCTGGATTCTGGACAGTTTCAACTTAAAACAGTCAGTTGATCTTTGGTTATGCAAAGGTTTTTTGGAACTATGAACTTTTCCATAAACACGTTCCATTCCAAAGGGCTTGTACCATATTGATAACAGTCCAATTGAACTTCGATTGTGTGTATAGACATATGTATTGGCCCTACTCCAGGGATGTCGTCGATGACCAAAAACCCATGTTGTGACACATTTTTATACACATACTTAACAAAAGTCATGTACCTCATAAAAAAGAGCACAATTGATCATCATTGGTTACGCGTGTAGACTTGAAGATCTTACTCCGGGGTTTTCTTGAACGACCAAGAACTAATGTTGAAAGTTTATTTTATTCTATGTATGGTAATTCTCACTATTCACTTCTTCTTTTTCGCTTTTCACTTCCCAATTCTCAAATTTTAGTCCTTGTTTTCATTATTACACTGCCGTAATCTGCAAAAGTAACGTATGCGCCAAAATACTACAAACATGTTTTCAATTTTTCTGACAAAGAGTTCTATTTCGTCAGCACCATTTTTAGAAATGGCGTATACGTTAGTTTTTCAGATTACGGCAGTACCCTTCTCATTTCTCTCATTTATCAATTCTCGCAGTCCACTTCTGTTCTCACTTCTCGCTTTCTTCTTCTCAGATTTCACTTCTCATTCCTCATCGCTGTTAACGCTAACATCTATAGCCCAGCATATCTGATGGGTGCGTTTTAGCTTGCATTCAAAGTTAATATTAAAATATGTATTTAATTATGCAAAATTCTTTAAAAATAATTTTGCACAATTATTTTGAGAATATGTATTGATCTACTTTAACAACCTTTAGGAAACGAAATATTGAATGTAATTATAAAAAAGAAAAAAATGTTATAGGGTAAAATGCCCAATAGTGGACCCCCTAGTAGCGGAATTTTGCTCTTCCTGTCATACGGCTTAGAAATTTTCAAAATATTAACTCTGCTTGATATCTAACAACAAACTCTGCATCCCTCTTCACGATACATGCATAAAAACACCCAAATACACGACGTTATTAGTTGAAATAACATTTTAAAGTCTAACTGAATTCGCCTAATAGTAGACACCCTATAGGAAATTGCTTCCCTATAGTCGACACTTTCATTTGATTTTCATGTCCCGGACGTTCTTCTTCCCTATTATGGATCCCCAAAAATATTCCTATAATGGACACTCGTGTTTATTTTTTATAGAATTGTAAAAAATCATCTAATTTGACTTTCCATAGCATTTCCAACGCATGTAATCAAATCATAGGACTGTAAGGTAGGTTCTCCCGATAGAATTTCATAGCAAAATGTTGACATAGTGCAGTAATAATGCAAAAATGGCTGGAGGGTCCACTATTGGTTGGGGATCCACTATTGGTCACTTTACTCTAGATGTTATAACCATTATTTCTGAATTGGTGATCTACCAACAAACATTCTAGAGCGCTTATTCAATCAAACACAGTCTTCTTCATCTAAAAAACTAGCTTCTTCTTCTTCTTATTCTTCTTCTTCTTCTTCTTCTTCTTCTTCTTCTTCTTCAAACTAGCTTATTCAGCATAAACTGTTTGTTGGGCTGGTGTTTGGACATGGATGTTAAATGAATATTTTGATTGATTTGATCCCCGGATCAAGGGTAGACTATCAAACTTTTAAGGCGAATCGCGTTAGAATTCAAATTCAAAACAACATCAATCTTTTAGGGGCACAAATCTAAAAAAGCAAATTGCAGGCAGCAGCGAAAGCTACTTTTTCATCTTTGCTCCGTTGCAATATGTACATTTTTTTTAAATGGGCTGATCGTCTATTAATCGACATTTGCGTGTGCCGTCAGAATGCGAGACGAGGACTAGTGCGGCCATCGTGGCAGTCATTTTTAGACTCTGTCAGGATTGTCCTCAAGTGTGTTGCTTTCTAGGCACATTTCCTTTGTGTCATTAAGATTGTATAAACATATTTTTTAGCGATTCACTTCATGAGAAATATCGTTCACAATTGTTCACACGACCATGCAAGAGACAGTATTTCTAGCCTCGTTGACGGCATATGTGGCATATCTTTCCAACATGAACTTATGGAAAATTCAATGTAGAAGTACCTACCTCTTCACCGCCCAATACCAACCGTACATCGGCCTCAGTTAATACGAATCTAGCAGAAGTGGGACATGCAGCGAATCTCAAGTCATCTAACATTTGTCGCACTAGGTTCCGTTCTTTGTATCTTCCGGGCCCTTCTGCCTCCAAAGGGAAAGTGGAAGAATATTTACGTGCGGTGCACCATTTTATGAGCCCGTAGCCCATTCATAATTTTCCATGAATGCACCATCCTGTCACCGGTCGGTTGGTTCCCAAGCGCGCATTCCCTGCATACCTACGTAAGGTATGAATAGGCCACCCAGGTACATATGGTCCAATGCACCGAGTTCATCATTGACTTTTGAGACGGGCGCTGTTTACTAAGAATGAATACTTTTTCATTCATCGAGTTCATGCATGTGTTCATTTTTAGTAAACAGCGCCCGTCTCAAACGTCATTGTGTTCATTCGGTGCATTGGACCATAGCATAATGTAATATGCCACCATGCAGACTGAATACGACAAAAACCAAAGGGGGATTCTATGACTTCCAGAAGATGACTGTCAGGAATAGCGTTTTTTGGTGTTGAGTTTTTTTCTCCATGCTGTCATAGAGCAGATGCCTCTGGTGCAAAGCTTGTGAAGAGCATCGCGCAAGCTGCTGTAACTCTGTACGACGACTACTGGTTGCATACATCTAGACATGGCATTTTTCTATCAGCGGCTATTGTAAGCTGATAATTATGTTAGTAGCATTATTAGCACTTAGAACACCTTTCAGGGTTAATTTATGTAGATTTATCGACAATAACAAACATAATATTTTTAAACATACCCCTAGAACTTTTGAGAACTGTTTTGAAAATCATCATGCCAGAGATGAGGCAAAGTAGAAATTATTTGGCTGTGTGAAATATAATCATTTTTGATATTTTTGCCTTTCACGTATACTAAGGATACGTACATATTTGCTTCAGAAACAAGCTTTTTATAGGAGGCCCGAATTGAGGTAATGTATGTGTGTGTGTTTAGAAAAACAGAAGCTTCGATACTACCTCCACAGTCTCCGTGTTGATCTGAGGTGGGAGAAGTGGGCTTATTGCTTCCTTGGGTCTATGAGGGCGGACGCAGTATCAGATTGAGTACAAAATTGAGCACTCATCTGAGGCCATGAGGGCGGATGCAGCATATTCTAAGCTTCTTTTCTTTTCTTCTTGTTAACCTTCCTAGTGCATTAAAAAAAAGTTACACATTGTGCATTAGCGGGTCAAAAATGACCCCAAATTGAATTCGTTCCCAAAAGTTCATTTTCGAACTTCAATCTTTTGGAACCAAATTGAAGGTATGGATTCCACGGATGACGTTACGGACAGATTTTTGCAATTTGGCCATTCTGGTTCCCAGGAATCGATGTTGAAGGAACATAGATTCTTAGGCCAATTTTTGGCGTGATTTCTTGCCTCTCGAAGGGTGATTTTGGAAATGCTCCAAGCCATTGTCCTGGAAGCCATTGTCCATTTCCATGGATCAACACAATTCCTGGTTATTTCACGGTCCGGTGTCCCTCCGGAAGATCCGGAACATCCGTAGAAGTGGTCAATTCATTGAACTCATCCTAGAAGAGCGCGGTTTTTTCCAAAGCTTTTAATTATCGAACGCTGAGTAACAAATGATTGTGATGACCCATTGTGATAGACCTGAGTGGCCACCGGAGTTCCTTTAGAAGATCCGGAACATCCGTAAAAAAGGTCAATTCATAGAACTCATCCTAGAAGAATGCAGTTTTCACAAAACTTTTGATTATCGTAATTTGAGTAACAAATGATTGTGATTACTCATTTTGGTGGAACTGGGTGGCCACCGGAGTTTTCCGGAAGATCCGGAGCATCCGTAAAAATGGTCAATAATTGAAACTTATCATATAAGAGCGCGGTTTTTTCCAAAGCTTTTCATTATCGAACTACGAGTAACAAATGATTGTGGTGACCCATTTGGATGGACCTGTATGGCCGAAGGTCCTTCAGAAGATCCGGAACGTCCGTAAAAGTGGTCAATTTATGAAACACATCATAGAAGAGCGCGTTTTTTTTCCAAAGCTTTTCCTCATAGTACTTTGAGTAGCAAATGATTGTGGTGACCTATTTTGGTGGATCCGTACACCGCAAGTGCTCCAGAAGATTCGGAACGTCCGTAAAATGGTCAATTCGTGAAACTCATCATAAAAGAGCACGGTTTTTTCTAAAGCTTTTGATTATCGAACTTTAAAAAAATCTTTCTATTATCGAACTTTGAGCAAGATACGAAGGAATGTCGACCCGTTCTTATTTACCAAAAGTGACTACCGGAGGTCTTACGGAAGATACGGAACATCGGTTAAAGTGGTTAATTTATGTAATACATACTAGAAGATCCTATATTTTTTGAATTTCCTTGTCGTACTCTGAACATGAAATTATTGCCGTGACCTTTTCTCACGGATGTGAGTAGCAACCAAAGGCCCTCCGGAATGTCCGTATCACACGTAAAAGAGATCAATTCATAAAACCCAACTTAGAAATGGCGTGTTTTCCATAGAAGATGAAGCACACTATTCTTCTAAACCTTTTTATTTTCCTAATTTTAGAAACAAATGATCGTAACCAATTCGCATTGATTGCCCACTGTATGTCTTCAGGTACATTCAGATCATCCGTAAAATCGGTCAATTCATGAAACTTGTAATAGTTTTCCTATTTTCGTATGAGTAATGGATGATCGTTGTAACCCATTCTCAGGAACGTGTGTAGTGAATGAATGAAACTCCGCAAGATAAAAAAGTATGTAATTATAGTCAATTTATAGAAGTTATGATGACACTATTTTTTTTTTGAAAGGACAATCACATTAACCCAGAAAATATTTTCAAGTATGGCATAATTTGCTTCCATGATCGACATTCACCATTCACCACGAATTGACCACTTCAACGGATGTTCCAAATCTTCCGGAAGACCTCGGTAGCCACCCAGGTCCTTCAAAAAGGGTCATCATAATCATTTATTACTCAGCGTTCGGTGATTCAGCTATTCCATGGTAAGTTTTATGAATTGACCACTTCTACGGATGTTCCAGATCTTCTGGAGGAACTCCGGTGGCCACCATAATCATTTGTTACTCAGTGTTCGATAATGAAAAGCTTTAGAAAAACCGCACCCTTTTATGATAAGTTTTATTTATTGGCCATTTTTACGGACGTTCCGGATCTACTGGAGGACCTCCGGTGGCCACCCAGGTTCACCAAATTGGGTCACCACAATCATTTGTTACTCAAAGTACGATAATGAAAAGCTTTGGAAAACGCGCACTTCTAGGATGAATTCCATGAATCTATACCATTTCGTCGAAAGACATTTAGTCGAATGACATTTGGTCGAGAGGACATTACGTCGAATGGACGTTTGAACGAAAGGACATTTAGTCGAAAATGATTTTTTAACCCACTAGAAACGCAGGACATTTGATCGAATGACGTTTGGTCGAAAGGACACTACGTCGAATTGACATTTAGTCGAAATCAGTTTTCTGAAAGAATCTTCGTACATTTGGATACATATATGACGTTTGGTCGAAAGTGGATTTTCGAATTGATAATCTTGGTACATTTAGTCTAATGACGTTTCGTCGAATGGATATTTGAAGAAAAATAACTTAAGCCAATAACAATTAAAAAATAAATGATTTATTGCGGTATTCCTAAAAGTCATATAATTATTGTTCTAAGATTGTCCAAAGAATGATGGGCTGATAAAAAGAATAAATAATACGAAAACGGTGAATATTGCGATATTATTTTCGACTGGATATTGACTTCCGCGAATCCCTCTAACCGACTACATTGAATCTATACCATCTGGCCAAAGAAATGTAGTCAGATGATGTTTCGTCATTACACATGACGCCGAATAGACATTACTACCGTTACACGCATAACTGTCCCATGTACATCGGAAATTCCAGCAAATATGGGACGAATATGCGTGTGATGGCAGATTAGGTCATATGATCATTTGGTCGAAATTAAGTTTTCGGCCAATAACTAACGAATTATGGTTGAAAGACCATTTTATACTGAACTAATTATTGTATACATATTGAGTGGAAGAAAGATTATCAATGAAAAGAATAAAAAACCATTTCCATTCGACCAAATGTCAATCAACGAAATGTTCCAAAGCCGACTGCGATGAAGTATTAGCAAAATAACATTGATATCATGATATCATTGGTTTTAGACCATGTGCCGAAAATAGAATAGAGGGTATGTGTTAACATATTCAGAAAGTCGAGCACATCTGTACATGGAGCCCCATATACAGATGTGCTCGACTTGCGGTTAGCGGCAGTATATATTTTGCTACTTCTGAAGGTTTTCAATTTTTCAATAATCCACCAGGTCTCCAGAAGTTTCTGTTAGCTCAGATGAAAAATCCTCATTGGCTTCCTTTATTCGCTTCTTCAGCTGCTGATTGAAATTCCTCATGTCCACTGAATTCCTCCAACCAGCTTATTCATGTTTCTTTTGGATTATTTAACCAGAAATGTCTAAATCTCCTTTCGACTAAATGTCCATTCGACCAAATATCCATTCGACTAAATGTTCATTAGACTAAATGTCCATTCGACCAAATGTCCATTCGACTAAATGTTCCTTCGACCAAATGAATTGGCCATTTTTACGGACGTTCCGGATCTACTGGAGAACCTCCGGTGGCCACCCAGGTCCACCAAAATGGGTCACCACAATCATTTGTTACTCAAAGTACTATGAGGAAAAGCTTTGGAAAAAACCGCATCCTTTTATGATAAGTTTCATGAATTGGCCATTTTTACGGACGTTCCGGATCTACTGGAGGACCTCCGGTGGCCACCCAGGTCCACCAAATTGGGTCACCACAATCATTTGTTACTCAAAGTACTATAAGGAAAAGCTTTGGAAAAAGCCGCACCCTTTTATGATAAGTTTCATGAATAGGCCATTTTTACGGACGTTCCGGATCTATTGGAGGACCTCCGGTGGCCACCCAGGTCCACCAAAATGGGTCACCACAATCATTTGTTACTCAAAGTACTATGAGGAAAAGATTTGGAAAAAACCGCACTTTTTTATAAGTTTCACGAATTGGCCATTTTTACGGACGTTCCGGATCTACTGGAGGACTTCCCTTGGCCACCCAGGTCCACCAAATTGTCCAAACAATCATTTGTTACTCAAAGTACGATAATGAAAAGCTGTGAAAAAAAGCGCACTTCTAGGATGAGTTCCATGGATTGAAAATTTTTACGGACGTTCCGGATCTTCTGAGTACCTCCGGTGGTCCCCAGTTCCACCATAATAGGTCCCTACAATCATTTGTTACTCAAAGTACTATGAGGAAAAGCTTGGAAAAAGCCGCACCCTTCATGATAAGTTTCATGAATTGGCAATTTTACGGACGTTCCGGATCTACTGAGGACTTCCGGTGGCCACCCAGGTCCACCAAATTGGGTCACCACAATCATTTGTTACTCAAAGTACGATAATGAAAAGCTTTGGAAAAAACGCGCACTTCTAGGATGAGTTCTATGAATTGACCTTTTTACGGATGTTCCGGATCTTCTAAAGGAACTCCGGTGGCCACGCAGGTCTATCACAATGGGTCACCACAATCATTTGTTACCAGCGTTCGATAATTAAAAGCTTTGGAAAAAACCGCGCTCTTCTAGGATGAGTTCAATGAATTGACCACTTCTACGGATGTTCCGGATCTTCCGGAGGGACACCGGACCGTGAAATAACCAGGAATTGTGTTGATCCATGGAAATTGACAATGGCTACATTCTAATAGAATTATTGCTACGCAAATTAATGAGCATTTCCAAAATCACCCTTCGAGAGGCAAGAAATCACGCCAAAAATTGGCCTAAGAATCTATGTTCCTTCAACATCGATTCCTGGGAACCAGAATGGCCAAATTGCAAAAATCTGCCCGTAGCGACATCCGTTGAATCCATACCTTCAATTTGGTTCCAAAAGATTGAGAATCGGTTCGAAAATGAACTTTTGGGAGCGAATTCAATTTGGGGTCATTTTTGACCCGCTAATGCACAATGTGTCACTTTTTTTGTTGTGGCGTTCCTAGAGGTCGCTGATAGTTGGTTATCACCCCAAAATTTTCATTTCCAAAAGTTAGGAAAAGTCAGAAAATTTCAACGCCCTATCTCATTTGATTACAAAGCTACAACGTTTTTAAATCATCTCTGGGCCAAAATAGACCCCAATGCACTAGGAAGGTTATGGATATAATCAAAAAAGTATTTTTGTAAAAATATAGTATTTTGAATATGAAAATCATACCGGAACAGCTTGTTACCCGTCGACTAACCACGACCCCCACGACCACAGGTCTGGTCCCATTGTTTCCTATTGAAAATTGGCCAGATCGGACTATGAGTCCGGAAGTTATGGTCATAATACTATTTTTTACAGAAATCTGGACCAACATTTAAAAAGCCAAAATTTACTTTCTCTAGTTCGTCATCTACATATATAGCTTTATATGTGGACAAAGAACCAGAAGAAATAAATTTTGGCTGTTACGCCCATTTGAAATGTTGGTCTAGAAATCTTGTCCTTAACCGATTTGCTGGCAACCTGGCAAGGTAAATGTTACCAAGCGTACCTGAAAGAATGAATGGACCCCATTTTGCGATCCTCAGCTTCTTACCCAAGACACTTCTATCTCTACCTCCCCATGGTGCTGACCGTGGCACAAGCTACCTTACGCAAGATCGGATAACCAACCTCGATGGGAACTTTGGTCGTATGCTCCTTTCCGGAGGTGCAAGTCTTACCGAGAGTTCTCCATGTTAGCGTTTGTTACCGAGAGTTCTCACAACAGCGTTTGTTCTCCATGCTGGGGGCGGCTGATCATCGTCTGAGTGCAAGGAAAGGTCTCACGCAACGAATAATAAACAAGGGAGTACGGATGATGATAAGGACGCATTCTTCGTGCAGCTCGAGCGTGAGTACTACAGTTGCCCAAGCCACGATGTCAAAATCATCATAGGAGATTTAAATGCTCAGGTTGACCAAGAGAAGAAGCTCAGACCGACTATTGAAAAGTTTGGCGCCCCCTCCGACTGACGTGCGAAAAGGAACTACGACTTAATGATTCACCGCCTCCAAGAATATAGACGATTGCAGCACCACGACGGAATGATCGTTTTGACGAGGAGAGCAGACAGATCCTGGAAGAGAAGGACGCAACGCAAGCGTTCGCGCTGCGGTAAGGGAACCGGCAGAGCGTGGAACGCTATAGACGAAAACGGAGACAGCAGGCCCGAAGAGGAGAGCAGGAGAAGAAAAAGTTCATTCGCAAATACTTCAGACGAACGTGTGGTGATCGAAAGGTGAAAGCAGCACTTCGAGAAGCATCTGAATGGCGCTGAGAGTACAGGCAGTAAAGGTCAAGGCTGCAGACGTCAGCTCAGCGGACAATGGAAATCAGCCATCCAACAGCTTGAGAACAATAAAGCAACGGGTAAGGATGTGGTCGAAGCTGAACTCATTAAGATGGGCCAGAATAAGATGAACATTTCTGTTATCTTTTCAAAAGGTCTATAATATTTTTTCATGATTTACTTGAGTATTGCAATCAACAGATTAACATGAAATACGTTGATTGCATTATTCAGATTAAATCATGAAAAAAATTTTACTTAGGACCTTTTGAAAAGTTAAGCGAGAATTGTTTGCACAGGCTGAAAGAAAAGCGACAATCTGAAGTGTGAGAACTTTCTAGCGATCGCCATCCTTAATGCCGCTTATGAAGCGATATCCGGGATCATTTTCCGCCGTCTGTCACCAATAGTAAATGAGTTCGTGGGAAGTTATCTCGGCGACAGACCAGATGGACTGCACGGCAAACCTCCAAAAATACCGTGAATATCAGATCCCAACGCATGACATGACAAATGCTGGGTAATGCGTACCCGAAGAAATAAAATAGACCCCATTTCGCGGTCCTTAGCATCTTACCCAGCAACTCCTATGTCTATCTCCTCGTAGAACTGGCCGGGATAAGAGCAACCTTAAGGAAGCTGAGCTACATAAGGTAGGCGTGACTCGCGTTAATGAATAAAGCTTCCAATGAATGATTAAATTTGTTATGATTAAATCATTCAACTCTATGATTAAAGATTATGATTAATGATTTATTCATTTTTGACAATGAATAATGATTATGATTAATGATTAAATTAATTTTTGACAATGATTAACGATTATGATTAATGAATAAATCGTTTAAGGTATGATTAATCATTACCGATCGTGATTAAATGTTGACACAATATGTGTATGATTAATAATTCACGATCGATATGATAAATGATTAATGATTATGATTATGAATAATCAAATTAAATTATTTGCATAGTGATCAATAATCATAAACCGTTTGACCAAATTATGTTTTTTTAATTTTTAATTTGTATGATTATGATTAAAGATTAATGAATAAAAGCGATGTATGCAATGATTAAAATTGATGATCAATGAATAAGCTCAATACAAACGTGAATATGATTAGTGATTAATGATTAAATATAAAATTCTATGATTAACGATTAGTAAGAAATGATTTAATCATATTTTTTGTATAATTATGATTAATGAATAATGATTAAATAACCTATTATTCATTAATCATGATTGATTAATCTATGATTAATCACTAATGGTCTGGGCGTGAGTGTGGCTGCAATTCAGGAAATACGGTGGCCCAGAACTGGAGATCGTGAATTCCAGGCGGTAGATCCCACAGCTAACACTCCATTCAAGGACCACATCTGCTATAGCGGCGGTGACAGAGCAGAACGTGAAGTTGACTTTATGGTGATCGAGAAGCAGATTAAGCGTGTTATTCGGTCGATAAGCGACCGTAGTTGCGTGTTGAGAATAAAGGGCATATTCTTCAACAATAACCCAATCGGCATCTATATAGCAGTATATTTTCAAGCAGAGACAGTTCAACCGGTGTTTTGGCTGTCTACATAAAAGACACACTCAAATTCAAATTAATTGAGAACGTATCTACTAGTGGGTTCCATCACATTTCATTTGAATTGCTGTTAGATAATGGGTGTTTTGAAATTCATGGTGTCTACCGTCCGCCCTCATTTGATTTTAATTTGTTTAATGATTATGTTGAGCGTTGGTTGATCAATAGTAACAATAAGCGTCCTTGTTTAATATTTGGTGATGTGAATGTACCTGTAAACTTGTCCAATAATAATGTCGTGCTCAAGTACAAATACCTATTACAGTCCTACAACTTTGTATGTTCGAACACTTTCATCACAAGGCCCGCCAGCTCTAATATGTTGGATCATGTAGTTTGTAATATATTGATGCTTATCGTGTTTGTAACCATACTGTTTTCAATGACATTAGCGATCATTCGCTCATAATGTCTGAAATAAAACTACATTTTCGTACGGATCGTGTTGTGTTGTCTAAAAAATATTGTTGACCACGAAAATTACAGACGAATTTCAAACTCTTCGTTGACAATATTAATGTAGAAGGTGATGTTGATGCATGTCTACGCAGCATAATAACAAAATATAAAACTTTACTGAATGAGTGCACCCGTACTGTTTCAAAAACTGCCAATTTAAAGGGTACCCAAAGTCCATGAATGAGTTTTGACGTTTGGGCGCTGATTAAACTGAAGAATAATTATTTGAAGAAGTGCCGTAGAAATCCTAATATTACAAATTATAGAGAGTTATTTTTACACGTATCCAGAAAGTTGGACTTAGCAAAAAAACAGGCTAAAAAAGGTATTACGAGAATTTATTGAATAATACACCACATTCCAAATTATGGAAATCCATAAATTCCATCTTGGGTAAATCCAAAATCAATGTCAACCTAGCTTCATTATTAATGGTGAAGATACTACAAACAGTAAACAGATTTGTGAGGCGTTCAATGAACACTTTTCAACTATTGGTTCAAAGCTGGCTGAGAGAATTCCTGCTACAACTGAAAATCCTTTAAGTTACATTAACCCGATACCGGAATCGTTGTATATCTACCCGGCTTCAGTTAATGAAGTAATTTTGATAATAAATGGATTAAATATGAACAAAAGTGCTGCCCCAGATTGCGTTCCAACTAAAATAGTAAAAAATAATGTTCTTTCATTTTCAAGAATTCTCACCGACTGTTTCAACTTAATCATCCAAACTGGATTATACCCTGATTGCCTAAAAACCGCAAAAGTAGTGCCTATATTTAAATCTGGAAATTCAAGTGAAATAGATAATTATTGGCCTATTTCAACCCTTCCAGTGTTAAGCAAAATTTTTGAAAAAAAAAAATTACCAGACTAGTAACATTCCTCGACCAACATAATGTATTGTATAACAAACAATATGGTTTTCGCAATGGATGCAGTACTACAGTAGCTATCACTGAGCTCGTCGACAATATATTAGAAGAAACTGATAACAAACGGTTGATTGGTGCCTTGTTTCTTGATTTGAAAAAGGCACTGGATACTTTAGACCACAATATTTTGCTGAGAAAACTAGAAATGTATGGAGTTAGAGGAATAGCCAATGAAATATTATGCAGTTACCTAAACAATAGGATGCAATTTGTGTCATTCGATGGTGCAACAAGTTCTCTCAGAGAAATCTGCACAGGAGTTCCCCAAGGTAGTAACATTGGACCGCTACTCTTTCTGATCTACATAAACGATATTTGTAGAATAAATTTAAAAGGCACGCCAAGGTTATTTGCTGACGATACTGCACTATTCTATGCGAATGTTAACCCAGAGCTCATTGTTCGATATATGAATGAGGACTTGCAGTTACTTAAAGTGTATTTTTCATGCAATTTACTTTCGCTAAATTTGAATAAAACCAAATATATGATCTTTCGATCTCCCCGAAAAGCTAGGCCAATAACTCCATCCTTAATGATTGGTAATGATACTATTGAAAGTGTAGACAATTTTAAGTATTTGCGAGTTTACCTTGACTGCACGTTATCATGAGATAATCATATCAAGAAAGTATCTGATAAAATTTCTAGTATGTGGTATTTTGAAGGACTTAGCTGTTTCTTTCCACGTAAAGCTTTACTATTGTTTTATCTCGCTCATATCCATTCACATTTAAGTTATTTAATAATTGCATGGGGCAGAGCATGTAAATCTAAGTTGAAGAAACTTCAAACGCTACAAAATCGTTCACTAAAAGTAATTTATAATTTACTATACTTGTTTTCAACTGTTCGTTTATATACAGAGTTTCCTCATAATGTGTTACCAATATTAGGTTTGTGTGAACAGCAAACCTTGCACATGGTTCACAATATCTTATAATCCTACTGCACTACATAATATCATTCTTAGTACAGAACCTAGGTCTTATATCACTAGGACAGGCTTTTCATCTTACACAACCCTCGTGCGTATTCTAATTTTGGGCAAAAACGTTTTTCCTTCATCGGACCTGCCAGATTTAATATTCTCCCTAGAAATCTTCAGCAAGTAACAAACTGTTCATCTTTCAAAACTAAAGTAAAATCTTATTCAAAACACCAAATTTCAAATTTATTAATCTAATCTTCAGCATGTTTATTGGTCTCCTTTTTTAGTAAACCGTCATCAAACAATTAGATATTTTTGTTCCTAATTCAAATATTATTTTATAGTCATATTTATTCATTATTAATAGTAGTAAAAAATGCTTCTTTAAAAGGATATTCGATCCACTAGAAGCATTTCTAAGATAATTTTCTTGTTCGTATTCTCTTTATTTGTTGTTTATTTACTTATTTATTCTCAGCCACGTAGTAGCTTGTTAAGTATCCTCTTTATTTTTTCTTATGTGCTGCCAGTGGCTGAGAGAATTGAGTGTCCATTACCAGGGGCTCAATCTGAGCCTCTTTGGTGTGGGGGAGAGCGGAGGGTCACTCAAAAGAAAAAATCTATGCCCTAACGAACGATAAGCCTGATGACGTGAACGCTGAATTCTATGCTGCCGTAATCTGGAAAAGTGACGTAACAGCCATTTTACAACATGCATGTTTTCCATTTTTCTGTTAAAGAGCTTCGATGAGTAGTATTTCAAGTTAACACCATTTTTGGAAAATGTATGCGTATTACGTTACTTTTTCAGATTACGGCAGTATGAGAGTCCTAAAAGATGAGCCAGCCCCGGGCTGAAAATCTCTTTAATAAAGCTTAGCTTAGCTTTGACTGACTACACATAACTATGGTTGCTACTCCGTGATTGACCAGAATCAGAAGAAATTGCACAGAGAATCAACTGAATCGGATTGACTGTGACTGTTTAAGCATTCCTCAGGCAAGTTTCCAGTGGACTCTTAATATTCAAAACGATCAATAACAGCGCCGGCCACATCCTTATAGTCAGTTAGGAAGAGTGGAAGGAATATTAGTAAGTGGTTTTTAAGTATGGTTTGAAGACCGTGTTTACCATTCTGCATGTCTCCACAAAAACCACAGGAAGCGATTATCAGTTAGAAGTTGGTAGGCATCGTTGGATCTGGATTCACTCTGATAAGCGATACCGACCAAAAGTGCCATTCTTTTATAATACACAAGTGATTTTTACCTAACCATGCGATTCGGCTGCACAAAGTAAAACAAACTAACTAACTCGCACACCGAGCAGAACATCATCAGACCAAACGTATATCTTATTGATTTTCCACTTCTCGACCGCACAAACTACAAACGATACCTGCCAGATCGTTCGACATGTATATGAAACCGAGCATGGACAATAGTCACCATGCATGCCTGATGGCATATGCAAACCGTAAAGGATCGAGTTTTTGACGACCGGGAAACCGGAAGTGCTGTATCTTATACTTATTTGCCGTTACATTTCTGACTGGAGCAAATCGCAATACAAGTGCATTATCCGCCGAATATCAAAGATATTTTTTTTCTCCGGCTCGCGAAGAATAACAACAAACGCACTGGTACTTACTTTCCCGATGGCTACTGCAAAGTTATAGAAGATCGCACTTTGTCTCTGAACGGATAAAAAGCGCAATACCTGGAAACACGAGAACAATCACGCAATGTAAACTGATTAACTTTATTACCGGCCGCGCATTGCAGAACACAATATTTTCGGCCGATCTCTGGTGATCGTTCTTGCTGTCCGGAGACAAAAGAGAAATCTCGCACTCGAACTCACCGAAAATCTCTTTACTAAAGAATAACAAAATCCTCTGAGAGTCTTGATAAGGCCTTCCATAAACTCCACCTGGCAACATCCGAAAGTGGAGACACTTGCTCATTAGATACAGACCACGTGCTGATCGACGAACAACATTTCTCGGATGTTATGAATGTAAAGGTCCTTTCTCAGAGGTCCGGGACATTGACTCGGACTTCCACTACTCTTGCAGTTGTAAAATTCATGCGGACTTCTTTCCAGCGTCGCGAATTTACGGAACAACAGAACGATGCGTTTCAATATCCAACGCCTGTAACTTACTTCCTAACAGTTCATAATGTGCATATTGCCATTATAACAGAAACCTATTTAAAACCAGGACTCTCCATTAAAAGAGATCCAAATTATTTTATCTATTAAGAAATGATCGTCTTGGATAGCGCCTTTGTAGGTCGCCATTGTCTACTGGCAATAGACGTATCAAACATAAATTATTTTCTTCATTCAAACCAAAGTTTTTGAAACCTTGGGAGTTTCTCGCTGAAACAAATTTTGGAAAATTTTCCTTCTATTGCAGCTTTTCTACTTCTGCCTTTTTTCAATGCAATGGGTAAAGCAAAAGAATTTGTTGAAAGCTGATCTTCAAATTCTGACTCTGCAACAAAATCTAAATTCTTCGTAATTGGTGACTTCAATGCCAACACCGTTCATGGAATAATGCTCAAAAGCAATTCTAATGGTAAAATTTTATTTTGAAGATTGTTCTGCGGATATATTATACTTCATTCAATATCCCAAATGGACCAACTTGTTTTTCTTCCAGTCAGAAATCCTTCTCACAATTGATTTAGTTTGAACGGGATCTCAAGGTCAGCTGTGTGGGCCAATTGGTAACCTCATGCTGACTCTTGACTTCGATCACCTTCCTGTGACATTTGGAAATCTCACAAGAAGAGTGATAAGGTCCAATCAGCTCTACTTTTTAATTATCATAGAGCTTTGATTTTGGGATTTATAGTAAACGTATATCGATAGGAATTTTGATGTTGATATTCCTCTCGATACCAAAAGTGATATTGATAATGCTCTCGTATTCCTTGACAAATTTAATTGTCGAAGCCAGGTACGTACGTAATTCCTAAATGTGAAATTCAAATTAACCCATTATTATTGACGATTTGATCTTTCAGCTACTGGATCCGTCTTTAGAAAAATGTGATATGGAAGTTACAATACCAAAAGAACTCAAGCGATCTCTACTTTAAAAGTTATTTGGCGATGATTTGCAAAATGAAATTAAAAACGTTTCTGCTATTCTGAGAAATACCAACTTGGAGAATAATGTCTCGAAGTTGGATCCCAGTTCGAAACCCTTTTGAAATTAACGAAAATTCTTAAAAACCTCAAAAGCCAATTCCAGCGCTTAAAGAGGGAAATAAAATTTTATTAACAAATGGCGAAAAGGCTCAAAAAACTCTTCTGCTCTCCAGCAGTTCGAGAGTGGCCCATAATTTTAGTCTAGGTCTCACTCAGTCCAATTGAGGATCAGGTTACACGAAGCTTCAAAGACATTCTCAACCAAGATAATGTTTTTGACCCTTCGTTGGGAAACTAATTTGGATGAAGTGAGTATCTATTACTAGAAAAATTTAAAAATATGAAAGCCCCGGGTGATGATGGTATTTTCTACATACTTATCAAAACTTCCTGAGAGCCTCTTTATCCTTTTTGTTAATTTATTTAACAATGTTTTCAATTGGCATACTTCCCAGATAAATGGAAAAACGCCAAAGTTGTTGCAATTTGAAGCCGGACAAAATCCAGCTGAGGCTTTAGAAGTTATTTGCTCAATCAGTTTGCTTTCTTCAATAAGCAAACTGTTTGAAAAGATTATTTTAAATAGAATGATGGTTCCATTACATGACACCTATTTTTGCTGATGAGCAATTTGGTTTTCGCCATGGGCATTCAACCACTCATCAGTTATTAAGAGTTACGAACTTAATTCGGCTCAACAAATCTGAAGGATATTCGACTGAGTTGCTCTTCTTGATATAGAGAAAGCATTTGATAGTGTTTAAGCAAGAAGGTTTGATTTGTAAAATTGATGAATTTTTAATTTTCCTCTGTACATTATTAAATCTGATCCAAAATTATTTATCAGATCGACCACTACTGCAGGTAAATCCATATCAGAATTCTAAATCTGATAGATTACCTGTTAGGGAGCTGGTGTTCCCCAAGGCAGCATACTGGGGCCCATATTGTATAACATTTTTACTTGACTTCTACCTGATTTACCACCTAGGTGTCAAAATCTTTGTTTGCAGATGACACAGGTCTCTCAGCTAAAGGAAGGAAGCCTTCAAAGTGGTCATCTTGTAGTAGATTGCAAAAAAGTTTGAAGATATTTTCTCCACTTTACTTGCAAAATGGAAAATTTCCCTGAATGCTTCCAAAACTCAGCTTATAATTTTTCTCCCACATAAGCCAGAGAGCTTCTTTATTTGAAACCTTCTAGTGAAGTTACATATTGTCACTATGAATGGGGTTCCAATTAATTGGTCTACGCTGAAGCTAAATATTTAGGACTTCTGCTAGATCAAAAATTAACTTTTAAAATCACATTGAGCTGGCCTTCTGCCAAATGTAATAAATATATTATGTCTATATCCACTTATAGTAACAGAAAATCAAAATCTTTTGTCTTTAAGAACAAACTTTTGATTTACAAACAAATTTTTAGACCAGCCATGTTGTATGTCGTTGTGCTAATATGGACTAGTTGCTGCAATAACATTACAGAAAGAAGGCACTTCAGAGGGATTCAAAATAAAATTTTGAAAATGATTCTGAAGTTACTCTCCGGTATAGTACCAATGAACTTCATAGAATTTCTCAATATTGGAGACATTGCAACAAATGTCCAACAAAATAATTTCTAATTTTAGATTAAAAAATCGTTGCAATTCCTTCTATTGCAAACGATTAGCTCTTGTGCAAATTTTTAGTATAAAATTCAGGTTAAGTTTAGTTTAAGTAGAAACATTGTACAAATTCCTAAGCATGGTTTAATCTCAACCAGAGGAAATATCATGTACTCGCCAGGAGGCAATTGAAATGTATTAATAATATCTAAAAGCGTAACATAGCAAATAAGGATGATAGTGTTAAGAAAACACGGAACGACCTAATGTCTAAGAGATAAATGCAATGTATTAGGGGATAATTAGCAAACAAAATTAGTTAAAAAAAAAAAAAAAAAAACGCTCTGTAACTTGGAGGATAGTTGCTTCAACAGCACCACCGGATCCGATCAGATAGGAGATGCTACCGAATCTGGTGACATCAACAGATTGTGGAAATATATCCACGAAGGTGTGACTACAACAGCGCAGGAAATTCTGGATGTACCAACTTGCAGACTTCACTGTCTGTTTCTTTAGATTTTAAAGCAGCGTACGATTCAGTGAAAAGAAATGAGCCAGACAGAAAAATGTCCGGAACATGGCTTTTTCTTCGGCGAAACTGATTAGACTGATACGTGCAACGCTGGATGGCTCGAAATCAAGTATTCGGATTGCAGACGAAATGTCATCCTTAAATGGACTGATGCGAAGTGATGCACTTTCGAATTTTTTATTCAACATTGCACTCGAGGTCGCTATTAGTAGATCTGGCGTGCAGAGAAATGGTAATCTCCATCATCAGACATGGTTGGTTATGCTCCTTATGCGTGCGACATCGACCTCATTGGAATCGATCGCAGAGCAGTAGTGGAGGCTTTTGTCCCACTTAAGAGGGAGACGACGAGGATAGGCTTAGCCATTAGCTTCACCAATACAAAGTACATGGTGGCAGGTAAAGGTAGAGAAAGAACTTGTGGTGTTGGTGCAGAGATATTGCTTGATGGGGATGTGTTTGAAATTGTTGAAGAATTTTCTTGGAACGTTTGTGACATGTGACAATGACGTTTCCCGTGGAGTTAAAAAGCGTATTGTTGCTGCGAATAGGGCCTTCTACGGATTACGTAACCAGCTCAGGTCTTCGCAACATGGCAGACGGAAACGAAATTTGCCATATATAAAACTCTGATTCTACCAGTGCGCCTTAAATTTTACCTCTCGAAGCGCTGAGAATTTTTTATCGGGTCGTGGAGAAAATCGTTTACGGAATTCGGACAATTTGTTACACATAATTAGGAGAATTCCTTATCGGAACGTGAAGAAAATCCTTGACAAAACTCGGCAATTTTCTTCCCGAGTTTGAAGAATTCCTGTACTACACGGATAGCAGTAGAGCAGCGCCTTTTTTCACCCCAAAGTTGTAGAATTCTTTTCTGTGCTTCATGGCTATTTGTAATTCTTTCCTTTCTCGATCTTTCCATCTCGAAACTCAAAACATTTGCTCTTCGTTATCCAAACAAATTGCTTCTCGGAACTTGGATTTCGTTTCTTATTTTCAACCTCCCTCAAAATCCATATATTTACGGCTTTACAATATGAATTAATTGCATTTTCCATCTAGTTTTCCGGGTAGGTAACGTATTTGATGCATTCATATTTTTACCTTTCTCAAACTAATTTTTGGCAATATGCCTTACACGATTTGTTTCTTCCGAAAAATGGACGTAACTTATGCACATGAAAGTTATGACCAAAACATTGGCTTTTTGCCTTTCTCCTGCATACTAAGTATACGGTAAAGGCTATATGGGATCGCTCCAAAAACAAACTTTTTATAGAAGGCCCGAGACCCATAGTGTTATATATACCAATCTGACCTAGCCCGACGAATTGGAGGTGATGTCTGTGTGTGTGTGTGTATGTGTGTGTGAGTGTGTGTGTGTGTGTGTGTATGTGTGGGTGTGTGTGTATGTGTGTGTGTGCGCACAAAACGACGCAAAAAATGTCACTCATTTTTTAGGCTTTTATCCTCAACCGATTTGCTTGCAACAAATTGCATTCAACGCAGAATCCTTTCCCATTGTTTCCTATTGAAAATTGGCCACAATGGACTATGGATTAAAGTTATGTCAAATACAAATTTATACGTAAAAATCGCGTAAAAAATGTCACCTCAGCCTTTTTCGGGCACTTATCCTCAACTGATTTGCTTCGGCAACAAATTGCATTTGACGCAGAATCCTTTCCCATTGTGTTCCTTTATTGAAAATTGGCCACGCTCGGACTATGGATTGGAAAGTTATGGCCAAAATACAAATTTACGATACGTAAGATATCAAGGCAAAAAATGTCACCTATTTTTTCGGGCACTATCCTCAACTGATTTACTTCGCAACAAATTGCATTTGGACGCAGAATCCTTTCTTCCCCATTGTGTCCTATTGAAAATAATCACGTCTGACTAAGTGTGGATTGGAAGTTACACAAAATACAAATTCTATACGTAAATATCGCGTAAAAATGTCACCATTTTTCGGGCAGAATTTATCTCAACCGATTTGTTTCGCTGCAAAATAAATTGCACTTCGACGCAGAATCCTTTCCCATTGTTTCCTATTGAAAATTGGCCTACGTCGGACTATGGGATTGGAAAGTCTATGCGGCCAAAATTTTGCCAAATTTATACGTAAATATCGCGTAAAAATGTCACACTCATTTTCGGGCACTTATCCTCAACCGATTTGCTCGCCCAACAAATTGCATTTCCGACGCAGAATCCTTTCCCATATTGTTTCCTATTGAAAATTGAAGCCATGTCCGGACTATGGGATCGGAAGTTATGGCCAAACCACCAATTTTTTAATAGAAAATCAGAAAAAGAAAAATGTCACCTTATTTTGGACACCTAACCTTTGAAGTCGATTTACACGCAAACAAGTTGCATTCCGACGCAGATTCCTATCCCATTGTTTCCCTATTGAAATTGGGCCAGATCGAAATATGGGATCAGAAGTTTATGGCCAAAACGTTTCATTTTTGCCTTTTTGTTTGCCAAAGTATACAAAAGGCTATATGTTCGCTCCAAAACCAAACTTTTACAAGAAGACACTTGGAGACCCATAGTGTTATATACCAATCGACTCAGCTCGATGAACTGGAGATGATGTCTCTGTGTGTGTATGTATGTGTGTGTGCTTGCACACTAAAAGGGCAAAAAGTTTAGCTTCACTTTTTGGTACTTTCTTATCCTCAACCGATTTACTTGCAACAAATCTCCATTCGACGCAGGATCCTGTCGTTTTGTTTTCTATTGAAAATTCTGGAAGTATCGGGACTATGGGCAATAAAAGTATTATGGCCAAAATGCTTTTATGTTATAAAAAGCGCGTAAAAAAGTCTAGCTCATTTCTAATGCACTTACCCTCAATCGATACCAATACTCATAACAAATTGCATTGGACGCGGAATCCTATTCTATTATTTTCTATTGAAAAATTGGCCAGTTTGGACTATTAACTTAGAAAATATGCTGCTAAATACTTTTGCCCTTTCTTGTGCTACAAAGTTGTACCGAAAGTGCTATAATTTCCTCCGAAAACGAACTATCGGATGCTTCCACACTGATACACCTTCCTCCCTCTTCATGCGAGAGAAGCTTGGCAGAAGAACGGCCACGAGATTTATATCATAGCAAATATTGCCCTCCGCTTCGTTTGATGGTAGAATGACATTTTCATTTTCTTTTGTGTAGTCAGAGCTTCCAGTTTGTAACAAACATCCAAAATGTGATATCCTTAAAATATATATAACTGGGTAAAATAAGGAACAGGGTATGTACATCAAAAAAGATTGGAAAGGAAAAAAATGTCGAAATTCTGATTAGCATATTGTAGATCAAGCTTGAGAAACCGAATCTCGCGTTTTCCAACTGGATCTTACAATATCTTTGCTTGAAATAACTGATTTTCCAAGTTTTTCCGGCCAAGAAGTTTTTTTTTTACTCTTAGCTACTAGCTCATCTACTTCCAAGCAAACACATTTTACGAAGGTCGAGAAAGGCACCATCACCACTAGGTGGATTAATCTGGGTTTTTTTTATAATGTAAGGTACACTGGGGGAAGTGGAAAAAAGGGGTAATAGAAAAATTGAAATTGTACATATTTTCCAGTTTTTACCACACCATAACATTGTGCAATAATATACTTTGATGCCCACACTAATACTACATTAAAATTTTTATAATTTTTAACACGGTTAACGCTTGAACTGTCATTTTAGGTTTCGCGAGAAGTTAATTTTTGCATTCATAAAATCAATTCTTATTTGCACACATTGGTTACTTTTTCCAGTGAATTTGATTCATTGCGTAACCATTACAATACATTTAAACTCAATCACATCTCCCAATTTGTAGGTAGTTTGTACCATGAAAGCAAATAATTGAAAGATTTTTACACTTACCCTGGTATCAAACACTGCGGGGAAGTGGAAAATGTTCTGATCACGCAATTTTTCCCGTGCCTCCAGGATTTATTTTGGTGGCTGTGAATCTTAATATGTTCCTTCTTTGTTATCATTGTGATTTCAGTGGTGATTGGACTAATGTACATAAGAAAAAGCCGGTTCAATCCACCTACCGGTATTAATGCTTTTCAGATGTTTTACGTATGAAAAAAATGTATTAGAAAGAAAAACAAGCACCGGTAGGTGAATATATTTCTTAATTCACATTCATTTATATTTACAGCAAGTTTTGCCGTTGAATTCAATTTTCTGTGCGACCAAATTGGTTAAGGACAAGTGCTTAAAAATAGGAGATAATTTTGTACGTGTTTTTCGCACACACATACATACAAACACGCACACAATAGAACATTACCTCAATTCGTTAAACTAAGTTGATTAGTTTATAACCCTGTAAGCTCAATTTTTCCTATAAAAAGTTCATCTTTGGGGTGAACCCATAGATTTTACGTAAACTTAATGTTCGAGTAGGCAAAACCAGCTCTCCACTAGCTATTACGAGAATTCTTTGGGAACCTATTCCGTTATACTAATGAAATCGTTCGACAAAAGATACTCAGAGCAATTATCGTTTTGATTTTAGTTATATAGAACTACTCATCACTGTTGAAGGTCAAGGTAACATGGGTTTTCCACTTACCCCTATCCCACAGGGTTAAGTGGAAAAATAACTCTTAATTTTCAAATCTTTTTCCATAAATTTCAAGCAACCAAAATGGTATGAATTACCGCACAATTGGTGCAAAATTGACTTTGTTTGATAGTTCATTTTGATTGAATGCATTTAGATCATTTAAACTGGTTTTACACTAAATCAAACATGCACTATCGATTTTTCCTTTTCCACTTCCCCAGTGTACCTTACTAAAAGAAACGCACCAATAACGTTGGGTAAGTTAATCAGCTTTTTCCATTTTACTAAGCATTTTTTTCCCCTGTTTATTTTTATAGCCTCATTTTGAATTAATAATGCGAATTCAGTGAAATGTTCCTGTCGAACAAATAGTTTCTGATTAAAATGTTTCCGTTCATGTTCAATCGAAAATTTTCACCCGTTCACACGGAAGTTTATTCGATTTCCTAACCATTCCTTCAAATTGTGCGCAGTCATCTGGCGCTTCTTTATGGTCCCACCTGTGGAAAGAATTGAAATTGAGACCGAAACTTTGTCACCATCAAAAGCTCTCCAGACTAATTGGAAGCCTTTTGGAGAAAAAAACATTCCGACAGCGTTGCTCTTTCCGCCATCTCGCATCCTAGAACAAGAGACACCGACGACCAATAAGCCGGAGTGGTGCTTTCGCATCGTATGGAACCATTAAAGAGCCACCGCCGCCATTGAGCGACATAATCTCGTCAAGAACAAGCACATTGAATTCAAGTCGAAGATGAGATCACCATCATAGTACCTTACCTGCACATCGCTGTTGTTTCCCCGTAAGTGCAAATGTCAGCCATGAATGGGCATGGATGAGTCTCCTCTCAGATGAATACCTTGAAGAAACCTAGGATGCTCAGAAGCTTAACGTCGTTTATTAGAACTTTTTCACCAAAGAATTCAAATCAACATCAACTCTACCATATTCATTATGATAATAACAACGATAATAACGGTGCACAGTTTTCGAACAATTGTTTGAAAATAAGAAAGTTTACTTCTGGGAAGTGGATTCTGCGTTCCAGTATGTAGCCGCACGATGTTCAGAATGATGGAAATGGAACTACTCCTGCTTCTGAGTCAGTACTGTGCAAGACGAAGTTGGATTTCTCAAAACATATTGCCCGAAAGAAGGTGGCTTCCTCACTTGCATTACTTTAGCTACCCCAGGATGAAGGACGAATTTGATTTACTTGGGAAAAATACTGCTCGGAGTCAATTTATGTTTGAATGTGTATTGTATTATGAACGGCATAATACATAATTTGTTTTCAAATTTTGATCTTCATGCGTAATGACTTCCTTTGATATCAGTTTGCTTGATATCCAAATTATATGAACTGATATTGAACTTATTGCTCATTTTGTTGTCGAGAACCAACATCAAAATCAGTTTAAATTTGCTCTAGTCGATAGCAGAAAAAGTTATCAAATTGATGTCACAGTAAGATTTTTCAGGCGCAGGAAGATTGGAGAAGAATGATATGCGGAGGTTCTATGAGACTGTCAATGGCGTGCGGAGAAAGCTAGCGCCATTTCTCGTCATGTGCAACGACCAAGAAGAGAATTTGTTGACAGATAAAACCGAAGCGGCTGCCAGGTGGAAGTAACACTTCGAGACTTTGTTGAATAGTGGAAGTGACGGTGCATCGGTGAGCAGAGTAAATATTAGCGACGATGTACAAGCTGCGGGGAAGGACCATGTGTTGTTCGGACATTGGCATTGATAAGGTCCGTACCGTTTTAGATTCAAGACAAGAGTGTCGGTTTATTCCTGATTCAGTTTATAGCTAGTCTCATTACAAAATGTACCATCCAAAATACTAATACATATAATAGTTCCTGAGTGGAGGAGGTGCTAAGCATCGATTTAACCAATCAGCGACGATCGGTAAAATAAGTTGTAATTGCTGTAAAAAGATGTCAACATCTGCATAAGGTTACGCAGTTCGATGACAACACGTGGAGGTCTGTAATTTGATCCTCTGTTTGCTCGGTTCTGCTGGCACAATGTGTACTCGGCAGGGTGCAATGATTTAATGATTTAATGACCTGCACTTGAGGAGTGCATGGCAAACATATGATGCGAATGTAATTTGAGGATTGAGTTGAAGAGTGAGAATGACGATTTGTTGTGCAATGGTTCTACAGTGAGCAATTCACTGTTTGTTTATAGGCTTTCGCTTACACTCTTCCCCTCAGAAAGAATGATATTACAAGGTAAGATTATTCGTTCATAAAATGTAATTCTGACGCGTTTTTGAGCTACAATTAATCTATTTTATGAACTTTTGAGAATTTCTTCTGTTAAAAGATGTTTTATTATAATAATGTTTGGGTGTTCTTTACGATAATATTTCGTATGGACCGCAATAAACGGGATCGAGTTTTCTTCTGTTTTTCTTTTCTGAAGCCAAACTTTGTTGTTATTTCCTATCCCCTAAGCGGGTTCGCTTTTTGTTGTTGAATTTGAATCCTTTTTAATTTTAATTTCTGTCCAAAAGTTGATTTGCTTTCTTGGACAGACTGTTTGGTAATTTAAATTTTAACTCAGCTAGATATGATTCATAATTGTATACAGGTTAATTGTTACGTTATTTATAAATTGACTTGGTAAATTGGCTTATTTTCCAAAAAATTAGCTCAAATGGCGTAAATAAATGCTCGGAGTGTGGAGTTGTGTTATAACTAAAGGAATAGAACATTAACCAAGAATCCCAACCGTCATGTTGTTCATTAATGAAGTGTCTAAGATACCACACATTAAGACAACGATGATTGCGTTCCCCCAGGCTTCCTATGGTTTGAGGGTGGTAAGAGGTTGAAAATTTTATGTTGAATTACCTTACAAAATGGCATATGTTATCAAAATTTCATTTTTATATTCGGTACCCAAATCCTGATCTTATTTCAGATGGGCACCCAAATATCGAGTAAACAGTTTTCTACTAAGGCTTTTGCTAGAGTTTTGCTTTGTTTGTCCGGTATAAAGTTACTATGATAAATTTCGACAGATCGCATTGGATAGTTAAAGCGTATCTGTTCCCTTTTGATAACCTGGTGAAAGGTCCTATTGTATCAATTGAGATGACATCAAAACACTTGGCTGGTGTTGGTGAAGTTTTCACTTGAGAAATTTCATTGGTTTTAAGAGTATGCTTATTTGAATGCACTTAAAACAGTTTTTTATATAACTAATAATTGTATTTTTCATATTAGGCCAATAGTATTTTGACCTTAGTCTTCCCAAGTAACACATGCAACTTCATGTGATTGGAAAAATGATAAAAACAGTTGTAAATAAGTTGTGTTTATGTTTCATTTTTTTTTTTTTTTTTTTTTTTTTATCTAAACCATAAGTTTAAAAGTTAGTTGTAATGTTGTTTCTTGAGTTTTTATTTTTGTTGTTATGCTGCAAAGGTTTCGGAAATTACATAATAAAAACACTTAGTTTTGAACTTAGCCTAATGCAAATCCGTTTAACAACTCAATTGAAAATTCATGGAAAATTGCAATGTTATTATTAAAAATTTCACAACACTTTTTAACAACTGATGATCCAGGAATAGAATGAAAGAATAGATCTGATTTTTTTCGTTTTAATCACTGATTCACATAGATTTTTGTTAAAACTTTTATTTGAAATTACCTACCACCGAACACTATTTCCGATACCATGCATTAAATAATAATTTTCATGCTATGCACTAAACACACAACACATCACGGAAAACTCTGATTCTGAAGAGGTTTAGATTCCTTTAAGGGCAACTCGGCTCCTGTTCACAGCAAAAAAATTTGTAATATTACAACGGATTCAGAGTGACAACATCATCACGCCGTCGTAAATTCCGCACGTATTATTACATCTGTTTTGTTCATGACATTTTTCCTCAAAATAAAGCGATGTAATCCATTTTGTATCGTAATACTGATTGACGTAATAACAAAAACGACGTAGAATCCAGCCAGCAGGAACCTTTCGTTCCGGGCCGGGCTATAGGATGTACAGGAATTTAGTACTGAAAAACGTTTTGGAGAAATGCTATACTTAATTTTATTTCTGATTTTTTAACGTAAATACAAAATACAATAATTAAAATTATTTCAATACAATTTGGGAAATTATTGAATTCAGGAATGCTTGATTTCTTATGTTTCGGGTTTTTGATATTTATGAAAAACATTCTAGGATAAAATCATGGATTTTAGGTTTGTTAGGTTTTTTAATTTTTAGATTTTTGGATTTTTAGATTTCAGATTTTTTTGATTTATTGATTTTTAGAAATTACATTTTAGATTTTTCAGATTCTTTGATATTTAGATATTAGGATATTTGGATTTTTAGATTTTCAGATTTGCAGATTATCGGATTTTAAGAATTTAAGATTCTTAAATTTTTAGATTTTTAGTTTTTGGATTCTTAGATTTTGAGACTTTTTAATTTTAGATTTTTAAATCTTTTTGAGATTTTTAGATTCTTAGATTTTTAGAGTTTTAGATTTCTAGATTTCTAGATTTTTAAAGTTGAGAATTTTAAGATTTTTGTGATTTTTAAATATTAAGATTTTAGGAGTTTTGAATTTTTGGAGTTTTACATTTTTAGATTTTGAAATTTCTAGATTTTAAGATTTTAAAATTCAAAGATTTTAAAAATTTTAGATTCTTATATTTTTAGATTTTTAGATCTTAAGGTTTTAATATTCATAAATTTTTAGATTTTAAAATTTTTAGATTTTTAGATTTTTATACCTTGAGATTTTAGGAATTTTAGATTTTAAATATTAAATTTCTTACTTAGATTTTAGATTTTAGAAGATAGAAGCATAAAAATCTAAAAACCTAAAAATCTAAAATTCCAAAAATTTAAAAATCTAAAAATAAAAAAAAAATCTAAAAATTAAAAAATCTAAAAATCTAAAAATTTAAAAATTTAAAAATCTTAATATTTAAAAATCTAAAAATCTTTGAATCTAGAAATCTAAAAATTTAAAATTTGAATGTTTTACTGTCCTAATAATAAAAAATCTTAAAATATAAAAAAAATCTAAAAATTTAAAAATCTAAAAATCTAAGAATCTTGAAATCTAAAAATCTGAAAATCCAAAAATCTAAAATTTGAATATCTTAAAATCTAATATTCCAAAAATCTTAAAATCTAATACAAATTTAAAATCTAAATCTAAATATTTAAAAATCTATAATCCTTAAAATCTTACAATCCAAAAATCTAAAAACCTAAAAATCTAAAAATTCTAAAATCTAGAAATTTATAAACTTATAAACCAAAAAATTTAAAAATCTAAGAAATTAAAAATCCAAGAATCTAAAAACCTAAACATTTGAAATTCTTAAGATCTTAAAAAATACAAATCTAAAAACCTAAAAATCTCAAAATACGAAAAAATTAAATCTAGAAATGTATATTAATGTATATAATAAATAATTATAATGTATATTTAAATCTAGAAATGTAAATTTAATTTAAGAAATTAAAAATCTAATTAAATTGTTTATTAATTATATTAAATTATATCTTAAATTAAATTATATCTAAAAAACTTAAAATCTAAAAATCTTAGAATCCAAAAATCTAAAAATCCAAAATCTAAAAATCTTAGTATCTAAGAATCTAAACATTTAAAAATTTGAATATCTTAAAATCCAATCATCTAAATATCTTTTAATCTTAAAATTTAAAAATTAAAATATCTAAAAATACTAAAATTTAGAAATTTATAATTCTTAAAATCTTAAAATCCAAAAATCTAAAAACCTAAAATCTAAAAATCAAAAATCTGAAAATTTATAAACCAAAAACCTTAAAAATCTAAGAATTTTAAAATCTAAAAATCTTAAAACCTAAAAATCTTAAAATTTAAAAATCTTAAAACCTAAAAATCTGAAAATTTAAAATTCTAAACATCTTAAAATATGAAAATCTAAGAATCTATAAATCTAAAAATCCAAAAATTTAAAAATCTAGGGATATATATATTTATAAATCAAATATAAGAAATTCAAAATCTAAAAAAATTAAAATCCAAAAATCTAAGAATTTAAAAATAAAAAAATCTTAGAATCTTGAAATCTAAAAACTTAAAAATCTGAAAATCTTTAAATTTTAAAATCTAAAAATCTCAAAATTCAAATATCTAAAAAATTTAAAAATCCAAAAATCTTAAGATCTAAAAATCTAAATATCCTAAAATCTAAAAATCTGAAATTAAAAAAATCTGACTATCTTAAAATCTAAAAATAAAAAAATCCAAAAATATAGAAATTTAAAAACCTTTAGATCTAAACATCCTTAAACTTAAAATTCAAAAATCTTTAAATCTAAAAATCTTAAAGTCTAAAAATCTAAAAATTTAAAAATCTAAGAAATTTAAATTTTTAGTTTTAAATTTTAATTTTTAGTTTTAAACTTTAATTTTTAAATTTTAAATTTTAGATTTTTAAATTTTAAATTTAATTTAAATATTAAATACTCAATTCCTAATTTCTAACTTTTACTCAATAATTTGTGTCTATCATTATTTTTTATCTAATTTTCTGATACATTTGTTCTCTTCCAGTCCTTTCATACGTAAACCTTCAATGCGAATCCTTCTTGCCTGCACCAGACGGAGTCTCCATTTTCCTTCCATTATGTGGATTAACATTCCTGGATGATCTTTGGCGGTTAAACCCTTCACGCCCTACCAGCACTTTACAAAACATATGTTCTCCTATCCGGTGTTAAATCAACTGCTTTGCCTTCGTGATATGGGCGGTGTGCTTTCGATTCTGCAAATATACCCGTAACAAATTTTCAAGATTCGGTTCGGCCGGGCTGACATTGAAATGAATTCTGTAACATACTATGCAATATACATGTTTTTGATTCCTACCGATACGATGATAAGGTACATTTACAAAAAAGAAACCGGTAACATCACGCATGCTTCTGTTCATTATATATCTGTGGATGAAATGAGGATATTTTTTTTCAATCAGCGGTCTTGAGACACATATTTTACATTTCCGCCGCTGAGAATTAAATTTAAAATAACTTACCTGCAGATCTGGTTTTCACTCTCCTATGAAAATTAATCGATGAGCACCTTAGTAAGGCCCATGGCAGGATACTAACAGCAATTATGATAAGCAATTTACCAGTTAAATAATAAAAACAGTTTGACCACCACTGCGTCGTTTGGTGCAAACAGAAAATAAAAACATGGCCGACTGTCAGCAGCTGCTGCGTGGCACGCTCGTCCCAAGTATTTTAAGTAATATTACGTCGATTTCGAGTAATATTATATTTTTCTATGAGCGTGCAGCATTTTGAATGTATTATCATCGGAGAATGTGATTAATTTTAGGTTTCGTTCACGTAGCCTGGTCATGATGTTTTTCGATTGAATCTCATGGCGATCGACGTAATAATCCGTTGATTTGATGTGGAATTACGTTTAATCATCAATTACATCGAATTTTTAGGTACGTTTCGAGAAATTGCGTCGCAGCAAATTAATATATTTTTTTGCTATGTTGATTATCACGCAAGGCCAGCAATGCTTCCGAAGCTAATTTCAGTTGAAGGACATACTGAAAAATCGTTCTGATTATGGAACACGAATGAATCCGATTATTAAAGCTGACGTTGTCTGTGTGGACATTGAATAATCTTGCCTGGATATAATTCTGCAAATTGGTATAATTGACTAAAATTATTATATTGTATGTTGTATTACTCACCTTCATCTTCGAAATAATAAGCTGATGTACAATTTTCGTTGTTTTTCATCGTAAAATTGAAATGAAAAGGTTAAATCAAAATTGGATTCAAAAACTGTTGCCTGTGGATTTGTTTATTGTTGTAACGAAACTTAGTCACGCCTTATCTAAGACAATCAACACTGACTTATTAATACCCAAGTAAGTTTATTTAAACGTTGACGCCTTGTAACTTATATACGACAAACATTATATTGACAAATCTGGAATAAATGTTGATTGGCTTGGATTAGGGTTACTATATTTATCTACTTGTTCGATTGTATAACATTGTAGTATGAAGCTTTAGATTAGTTTCAAACAAAAATCATCTGACTACCAACCAAATCGTGTGATGAACTTATACAACATAAAAAAATATACATGCTAAAAGTGTGCTGGGTTAGAATTTCCTTCCAGTTAATGATGTTTTTCTGCTGAGGTACGTTTGTTTCACTCAAATGGGATGTAATGCAAAAGTATGTAGTCAAAAGGAAGACAACAAGATCTCAATTGAATGTTAATAAAATAAATTAGACACCTGCCAAGTGAACAGATCTCCTTTCACCCCTAGGACAATGCATCATTTTGTTGTTGTAAGTAAGTTGCAAGATTTCATATCTCTCATACCTGGTTAACAAAAAGCATTGAGTATCGATGAAAAAATCCTTTTTACCCTAAGGCGAATATCCTTTTCTTTGTATAGTCTCAAATACCAATAAATTATGCATGAGCTCATAGGAAATACAAAAGGTACATATAAAGAATTGTACATGTGCGACAATTTCTGAATATTCTAAGGATTAATTCAAATAAGGGACATATTTCTCTGAAAGCATTATTGTTCTCATAGGGAAGTATTACAGTATTACAGTTTAAGGGATGATCATCATTTTCTCCCATTGTGTTTTTTGGGTGTGGTACCTTTATTGGACTTAATACTATTGCTTGTAGCATTGAGGATGCATATTAGCTTACCAAGTAAGAATTTATTTATATTCTTTTGCAAGAAAGAAAGCTGGTTGTCATGGAGTAAAAATGCGCTATCGCATCTGACAAATGCGGCACCAAGCACTTCCTCAGCCAAAATGAACTTATTAAAGTTATACAAGATCCAAGAGGAAGAAAGATAACTTGAAAAGTGTGGCGATATAATTTCCAATTTCTTTCAAAATACGTTAACTGCTCATTTTGCGAAGTAAATCAAAGTTTAGTTACGGATGGCATCCCTGATAAGGCACCATTCTCAGCACAGGCTCGAAAACAAAAAAGATAGAAACATTATTTTGCCAATACTTCCGCTGTTATCGTATGTACTCACTCGAGAATTCTGATGACAGTTACTAATTAAGTGGATGGAAAAAGATGCAAATTGCGGCTTTTAGAGCGCTGTGGTTTGCCGGGAATATCTGCCGATACCCTAAATGCGTTTCTGCAAACTAAGATTCTATAAAGTTCAATTAGGCAGACGAATCGGTTGGAGTTTCTAATAGATATTTCGCCTTGCATGAGCTGTTGCAGCAATATTTAATATATTTGGTAACCTATCTATGCAGTTTTAGGAGGCAATATGGTGATAATTCTGACACCAAATTACCTTTTATTTGATGCAATGATTTGCCTTTATTCAGGAAGCCACCGTGCAAAATACAAGAGCGCTTAATGTACATGTTTATCATAAATCCAAATCCGCAATTGATTTTTTTATATAGCACCTATCAAAAGTTATTAACTTTTCGATTCACTTTATTTCATCATCAACATTAGAATCATCACAGACGACAAAAAAAAACGAAATCTTTTTCTGCCAGTGACTGATGTGTTGAAACAATTGGTGATTTGTGGATATTTATTTACGAATTTGCAGTGAGTTTTATATTAGTCATAATTGAAAGTTCCGAGAAAATGACAATAGTCTGCAACTTTGGATGTGTTTTTATATTGGCTCCACCTCTTGCGCTTTTTCGGGTTATAAATGAATTGTAAAGAAGTAGGTAAAAACCAAAATTTCGGCAATCAAAATTGTTGTGAATAAATCACAGAAACTTATTTATTATTTTGTGTGTTGCTTGGGCTTTTAAGTAATCTATTTGTACCAACGTGACCTCCCGTAGGCGAGTCGTGGTTTTCAGATATCAATTTTTGTATCATATCATAATCCTAACTACTTGTACCGGTACATATATTATGATTTTTAAATCTTTTAATTTTTCATTACACGCTTGCTTAAATACCGCTGGAGGTATTAACGTGAATATTTTATCGTCTCGTTTCATAGCTAGAATTTTAATATTTGATTTTTGGGCCATTTCATTTATTACCTGCAGGCACACAATCTGCTCTATCTTAAAAGCAATGTATAGTCTTGGAGAACTTGAAAATTTACCTTTGAATAGTAAGCCGAATAAATTCTATGACGCCAAGAATGACTACCAAAATTGAACTAAAAATCCAGCCTGCGCGCAAAAGCATGCCAGAGATTTTTTTTCCTATGTACTGATGAATATATAATGGCTTGTATAACAGAAATCGAAGGACTGATGTAGGAGTGAGTCACTGATAGAAATGCAATGATTTCGCAAATTTACGGTTTTATATTGCACCAAAATAAGCATAGCCCGTCAGAGTCCTCGAAAAGCAAGCAGACATTTTTGGTTATCATTGTTATTATTTATCAAAAAGAGCATTAATGTTAGGATTTCTTATTCATTGATAGGCGTTGTGAAGCCTTATGTACATACAGATATCCCCCGTTTGTCCGGACCTCGCTAATCCGACGACTCGTTAGTCCGGATCTCGCTGATTCGGAATTTTCCGGATTAAAAAGTATCAACACCTTGTTTGAACACATTATACTGTCAGTTTTCAGATTTTTGCTGTGATTTTGTTTTTGAACTTTATTGTATGGATTTGACGGTCGGATTAACGAGAGGAACCCCGATAGTCTGGCTGGCATACATTTATCGGACCAGCGGGGGTATATTGTGATTAGATGGTGTTTATATAGGTTATTGGAGTTGCATAGATCGTATCACATACCAAAGTGAATCCAGACCTATGTAACTATTTTCCCTACTACCATCCCTTACTCGCAAAAATCCTTCCTGTATGACAATCGTGGAGATGCAGAGAGTACTACACGGTCTCTAGAAACAACGATTGTCACACACTAATATTCCTTCTTCCATCCCTGATAGACTACCTACGCAGGAGGACATGCGGCCGCGCGCCGTTATTGATCATTTAATTTATAGAGCCCTCGAATTGTGCACATTGAGGTTGGAAGCTAAATCCCATGCCCCACCCACTGGTTCCTTGTGCAATTTCGATTGCTCTGATCAATCACGGAGTAGCAACTACGAAGTGTACGGTCATCATGCTCATGCTCATGCTCATGCTCATGCTCATTTCATTTATTACCTGCAGGCAGTTTACCAAATCAATTTTACCGTTAGTATAGAATAATGCTGCGTGAGCAATTACTCTTTTCAGGTTTTTCATGTAAATATTTACCACAAATCGATTTTATTATGTACAATATTAAAAATAATTTTCGGGATGTTGAATGCCATCCGAATTGCTTACTGATCATAAATACTTAGGTGATCAGTCTTTGTATTATATGAATCAGAGATAATTGACCCGTTGCGTTGCGTTGATTATTTAGTTTTTCTAATGTATGAGTGATCTCCGTCTGAACTGGTAATATTGACAAACATTGAAGTTGTTCTGAGTTGATACTAATACGAGAAAGAGCGTCCTGGGCCCGCTGTTGTTTTTACCCTTAACGTAATTCCTATTTCAAAACAGAATTCTTCTAAGTCTTATCGCATATGTGTAAGAAAGATTGGACGATGGATTCTTCATCGAAAATCTAAATACACCAACGGACGGTGATCAGTTTTCACTGTGAACCGTCTGCCGTATAAATAA
Organism: Armigeres subalbatus; assembly: GCF_024139115.2. Lineage (NCBI taxonomy): Eukaryota > Metazoa > Arthropoda > Insecta > Diptera > Culicidae > Armigeres > Armigeres subalbatus. The sequence continues at coordinate 68,897,845 of NC_085141.1, forward strand.
GGTCGAAAGTGAGTTAGTAGCCCAATGTAACCTTGGCAATTAACTCTTGTTCGATAATTGATTTTGTTTGTTTCGCATTTCGAGACCCGCTTTACTGGCGTATGCTATTGGCATTTCTATGTTATCTTCTATCTTGAGATAATACTGCTCCACTGGCTAATCTAGAAGCATCGGTTGCTTAAGATGAATGGTTTAGAAAAAATCAGGAAATTAAGAATTTGAGGCGATAGGAGTTTCATTGTGTTTCATGTTTTCAAAGGCGTGGTGACAAGCGTCAGTCCACACGAACTTTCTAACATTTTCTCTCAATAATGCATTAAGTGGGCATTGGCTAATTCTGCAAAATACAGTATAAACGATGTTGGTAGGTAATTGCAAAATGCAACGAGATCTTTCTTAACTTCGTCTGCATTTTAGGAATAGGAGAAATTCTGAAATTGCACTATATACTTTCCATTTATCCGGTTGTATGCCTAGTCTGCTAATATGATGCCGCCCTAAATAAGTGACATCAGCGCAGAAAAATTGACCACTTCGAAGGATTCAATTTCAAGTTGTACTTGAAGCCTAAATGTTCGAAAACATTTTCTAGATTCGTTAGATGATGATTTATTGAACATCCAACTACTATTATATCATCAATGTGCAAAAATGCACATTGTGGAGGAAGACCTGCTTAGAGCAATGGTCATCATTCTCTCTGAAAACTGTTTGGTGATATATTCAAACCAAACGGGTAACCTTTTAAATTCAAAATGACCTGAAAGATGTGGAGAAGGCAGTGAATTTCCTTGAGTCTTCTTCTGAAGGTTCTATTTGATGGAAACCTGAAGCTAGATCCAGGGTTGAAAAATACTTTGCTCTTCCCAGATTATCCAAAATTTCTGTCGATTCTTGGGAGAGGAAATTGTCATCAACGCGATAATTTTCTTGTTTAATTGCCTGAAATCGACAAATCAAACGCCATTTTTTATCTCCTGATTCCGACTTCTTCAGAACTAGAAGTATTGGGAAATTGTACGGTGATATTGAAGGTTGTATTATACCATCATTTAACATTTGTTAATTTGAGAATTAATTTCACTTTACGTGGTGCCTCTGAGTCCTGTAATTTTATGTAAACAGGAGCTGGGTCATTACGAAAATGTATTCGTTGCTTGTAAAAATTATTACATGTTAAAGTATCTGTTTTTAAGGCAGAACAAGTTACTGTATTTATCGCAAAAGGTTCATCAATCTGTTTTTAGCTTTTGCTCTTCCCGATATGAGATAGGTGGGTTTAATTCTTCCGCAAGTTGTTGTGTTCTATTATTGGTCGGGTTTTCCGAAACTTGAAAATATTATAATTATCCAGAGGTAATACAATGGTTTTTGAAAAATCTTTGTTTAATTTGACTACTTTATCAGTCGTTTATGAATTTTACTACTGAATTCGAAGGATTAACAATGGTGTTTGCCCCTGGAAATATTCCTTGGTTGAATTTTTCAATGGAAGGGAAAAAGATAGTCACCGGTGTCGTCAAAAGATCAGACCTTCTTGCCTAAAGTTTGCATCTTGGAGGTAATATCATGCTCACACTCCAAGATTTATTATCTTCAATATTTACATTCTACTAATTGACCTTTGTTTAAACATCGATAAAGTCCAAGTATCATATATTGATGATACTACATTGGTACTTGGTGAGAAAATCTCTACCTAAAAATTCCGTCGGTAAAGGATTGGAAGAAGTTCCCTCGACTATTTGAAACATACTGATTTATTGACGAATTGTCTGGAAGTTGAAAATTGGCAATAGTTGATCCAAGGAGTTTGGATTGGGTTATTGTTTCAATTCCCGTAATCGAACATTTTTCGGTTGTAATTACCTAATTTCGTTTATGGTTTAATTTTTGGGAAGTTTGTAACAAGGAAATCTCTGCACCTGTATCGATTAATAGGGTTTACAATTGAGCCGCAAGTGTTCAAGTTTAAAGTTACAAATTTGAAAAATTGGTTTGGATTTTGAAAATTCTTTTTTATTGCCTCATTTGGTCTTGTGCCAGGCTTTTGTGTAGGTAACTGTGGGTTGTTGCTGCATTTGTGGTATGTTTGCAGATGAGGAATTGGTTGGGCATCTGAGTTTCAGAGTTGGCCTCAACTTGATAATGTTGTTGAGGGCCCAATTGAGTTAGTTTCCAATTGAGTGTGATAAACACGTCTCTGATGAATTCTACCTCTAAATTGGTTTCCTCTGCTGTTATTTCCAAAGTTGTGTCCCCACGACCATGATTTTGACCAAAATGGTTCTGTTCTGAAAAGAGAACACTTTGGTATTGTCTTCCTTCATGGTTGTTTTCGTTACAGTAATTTGAAAAATGTTGGCCTCCCCTGGAACGGTTGTTCCTGAAATTTTGATTTGAACTTTCACCACGTTTGACATGGAAAATGTGCGCATTAGGCGTCACGTTCTCCTGTACTTTTGAATCAAATCTTTGATGTTCTGCGAAATTACTCAACCTTCAGTATTATCTTAGTTTCTTGACTGATGGTGTTGGTGATAAGTGCTTATCAACTCCAATTTTAGGCAGCCAAATTACCTACCTACCTACCTGCCACGTCATCTGGAATTAGCTGTCCTAATGCAAATGTTCTTCAATTTGCTGGTTAAGCTTTCAATCTCTGTGCAAAATGTTTCGATATTGTATCTTCATTCTTAGCTGACTTAAGCTTAGCTTCTATAACGCTTTCGGCACTAACTTTTCCTCACATCTAGTCTTAATGTTTGCTAATAAATCAGGTATCGAAACGATATTACCAGGGTAAGCCAACCCTAGCTTTCTTTACCTGTCAGACGTGTTTTAATAAAAGCTTAGAAGCATAGGATGATGGTTCGCTTCTACATTAATCTCCAACAAAAAGAATTTACATCTGTCAGTGAAAGCATTTAGATCTTCTGGCGATCCATCGTATGCCCTATCTTAGTACGCTATGGATGCCATTTTTACGTCAAATTGAGCCATGATTGGGACTATAGGATTTTCCTCTGTCATTAAACTAAAGCTTTATTATTTATTATTGTAATTATTGACAATTTGGCTTCTCTGGAAGATTTGATAAGGAAATTTAATTTTGGTAATGGTATTTTATATTCGAATTCTAATAAACTTCGTTCGATGTACAGAGAAAAGTTCTGTAGCATAATGTTGATTTGTGCAATTAACGTTTCTTTTCTATAGTTTGTATTAATGTTGACTTTTTAAGGTTATTTGAAAGTTTTATTAGTTGTCCTATATCCTCTAGACATCTAATTGCAATATTATAGCAAAAAATTCTAACTTATGGTCACTTTGTTAGATAGATCAATGCAAAGACACTGATTGTGTAATGGTCTTCATAATTTATAATAATTTGCATTGTAATGTCATAATAGTTCACAATTTGTCGTAACCAAATAATTTAGCTTCTGCGGTTTAGAAGTTCGTTTTAACCAGATCCTTTCCTCGGTGTTGCAGTGTTTCTGTTTAGTCGTCATTCCTGTGGCTTCGATGTATTACTGGCAATAAACTTTGGGGTGCATTTAGATGTTAAAAAAATCTTCCGACAGGGCAGTGATTTTTACTCCCTGTTACGCGCACTGTTCCCCATTCTATTATTTTCTTGGTCATGATTGATTTTGAGCACTACTAATATCTCACGCACATTTAGCTCAACACAATAGATTTCAGTGTAATCATTGAAATACGTTTGGAGTAATATTTTAGACGATGTTGGCTAAACTTTCTGCACGACGCGGGCGGGTTTCAATTTCGTGCATTAAAGTCACACGCCACACTAATCGCAAGAAAATTAAGCTATTAGCGGCACAAACCATACAAGTTGCTACTTTCTTCATGCTGAGTCGGGCCGAATCCGGTCCTAGACGGTGAAGGCTGCTGCTGGCCCTGCTGCTGTTGTTGTTGTTGGGTATTATTTCTTCACTTTTAGATTTTTCGGCACCTTATGGTGGTTTTACGGCACTTGGCAGGGGTCACACGTTTGTTCAATAGATGCAAAGTTTTGATGCAATCTAATTGTTTCACTTCACTACACTTTAATGGATGCTACATTCATCGCTAGTTCATTTTTCTTCTATGATCTCTTCGATGTACTTTATGAATGACATTGAATAAGAACTTGAGTACACACAACACTGATTAGCAGCATCTAGGAAACTTAGTCCATACTTAGCGATTTTTCTGCATCGGCTGAACACTTAACAAATTCAACTTTATACTATTTCAGACTCCCTTTGACTATGTCACGGTCGCCATGTGTTGTTCGGACATTGGCATTGAGTAAGGTCCGTACCTGTTTTAGATTCAAGACAAGAGTGTCCGGTTTATTTCCATATTCAGTTTGTTGTTAGTCTCATTACCAAATGTATCCAAATACTAATACATACAGTTCCTGAGTGGAGGAGGTGTTAATTTGCATCGATTTAACCAATCAGCGGCGATCGGTAAATAAGTTGTAATTGCTGTAAAAAAGATGCAACATCTGCATTACCGAGGAATAACTCTCCTTAATTCGGCGTACAAAATTATGCCCCGTGTTCTGTGAGGGCCGATCAACGACGGATCAAATGTTTACCCTGAGACAAATCCTTGATAAATTCCGGGAGTTCAACTTGCAGAAACATCATCTGCTTATTGATTTCAAGGCGGCGTACGATTCAATGAAACGGAATGAATTATGCCAAATTATGCTTGAACATGGTTTTTCGGCGAAACAGATACGGCTGGTTCGTGTAACGTTGGACGGATCGAAATCAAGCGTATGGGTTGTGGATAAAATATCAACATCATTTATTACCTTAGACGGATTGAAACAGGGTGATGCACTCTCGAATCTACTGTTCAATATACTGCTCGAGGGAGCGATTGGGAGTTCTGGCGAAGAAGCTGGTATCATTATCCACAAGATCGCAATGCTCCTGGGCTTTGCGGACGATATCGATATTATTGTTTCTGGATTGGATCGCCAATGCCGTAGAAGAGGCTTTTAGCCTTTTTAAGAAGGAGCTGAAGCGAGGATTGGGACTCATCTATAAATACCAGCAAAACGAAATACATGGTCGCTGGCAATCAACGTGGGTCCATTAGTGGTGGTGGTAGTGAAATGGTGCAGAATGGTGAGAAATTAGAAGTGGTAGAAGAATTTGTGAATCTTGGAACATTAGTGCCGTGCGATAATAATGTTATCCGCGAGGTGAAAAGGCGTATTGCAGCTGCAAATAGGACTTATTACAGACTTTGTAACCAGTTTAAGCTTTAAGTCTGCAAACTGAAGACAAAAATTCGCGCTGTATACTAATAATTTCATCTGGCTTCCGGTGGCTTTTACACGGCCATGAAACATGGACGGTTAAGGAAAGAATGATCGGAGAGCTTTTCGAAGTGTTTGAGCGTAACGTGCTGTGGACAATACTTCCGGCGGTAAGCAGAAAAACGGTATCTAGCGCGCATCGCATGAGATCCACGAATTGCACCCAGGTGTAAAGAGCTGGAATATTATGAGGCTTACACAACACGGCAGACTTCGGTGGGCTGGACACGGTGTTCGTATGCCGGAAGAACGTCAAGCGAAGATAATATTTAGTAGAGAACCCGGAAAAGGCCGCTGGCATTCCACGTTCCTGGCGACTTAAAGCGATTGGCCCATTCCAGTGGAGTTCGAGTCCAGTGGAGAAGAATACTCCGTTTGGCATAGGTTCATCGAAGAGCTGTAGCCAGGGATTGAATCCTAAAGAGAAAGAGCAAGTCTCTCACTTATCATCTCTGTATACATATACGATATGAAGCATACCGCGAGAAACTTTTTTCGCAAGTTGCCATGATAGGAGGACCTGATTCAGGACAGTTATACCTTCATGATAACTTTCTTTTAGAAAGCTTCAAATGTGGGGAGCACTGGCTCTGATGATGCATTTCAACTTGTTTTACAGCGCTGTGCAGTAACCAATGAAAGGAGCGAAAACAGTTGGGGGCTGCCTATCCGATTCTGTTTTTCACACATGCCCTATACAAGTTTGATAAATTTGTTATCATGTAGCTTGTTACTGATTCGGAACATTTTTGCCTCTCTTTTATCGTTGTTCGTTATCTATTGAGAACGATTTCTGCAAACCCAGGCTGTAGCCCATCAAGAATCAAGTCAGTAAGAAGGCCTTCGTAAAGAAAAAGAAGGGGCATGAAGAAAAACAGAGAGTAAGCGTAACATGAAGAATGAGAGATTACAGATTGATTTCTCTTTTTTCCATACAGGACGGACTCGATTATCCGGGGCTCATTTATCCGGAGAAAATGGCTCCGAATGTTTTATCTGTGTGTATCCGTAACGTATCCAATATGTGCAAGACACCTAGTAATAATATTGCCTTTCTCGCTTACTCCTTACTCGCTTACTCGACTAAGCTGTTCGCAAATAACGTAACGCTTTAGGGGGAGGGAGCAAGTCAGACCATGCTTTACTGTCCGCACAAAAAAATTCAACCTTACATAAAAAAGGGTTGCGAGAGGGAGGGTGGGGCATCAAAATTATTAACTTCAGCGTTACGGATTTATGAAAGAACCCCAAAGGAACGGAAATCAAGAACATTCAAAAAAATGTCCAATTTGTGAATTTCAATTCAAAGTACCGATAGTTTTTAAGGACATAGTTGGAAGAGTACCACGATGGCCGCCAATATGGCACCGGACCTTCCACGGACCAACCCCACACCTCCCACACTCCTCCTTCCCAACACCAACATTCGAATGCAATCGAACAGCATCGAACAAAGTTTAATATTCAAATAACTAACCTGCTCACATATGTATTCTACTTCCCGTGATAATGAACATGTTTATCCAAAGAGGTCCCATGCATTTCGGCTCGAATAATATCATAAATCAGCAGTTTCGTGCCAATTTATTAGCCGTTCGCGATTTGGTGGGCTTATCTTACTGCACTTCACTTCTTCTAAAAGGGCACTGAAAAATCAAGTTTTCACTCACTTCTTCGTACATGAAGAGCCCGAAATGTTGATGGAATGCAAATTAAACATCACTTTTCGAAATCAGTCACTTTTGCTTTAAACCGGAAAACTTAATATAAACTGCTATTTTTGCCCGAAAAAACGATGTAAAACTGATCGTGGAGCGAGTGTAAACAACGGCACCGGCAGCAAAGCAAAACTAATAATTAGGGTGGCTCAAAAATAATTTTCACCTCCCCGCTCGAGTCGATTGTGATTTATAATTTGGATGCTTCATCCGATGGTTTGGGCTGGTTGGAATAGAGGCTACCGTGCACAAGTCGTTTCCAGAGCTTGTGCGACAGTTTATATGGCGAGTTTGAATTTAACATTATTCTGATTGTGAATTGCTTCGGTCATTGGGCCCTAGCGAGGGGAGACCACATATGACTGGATGGAAATATTCAAGAGCTTCCAACTCCATAGACCATGGTTTTACCCCTCAAACTGTGGGTCCCGACCCCCAGGGGGTTACGAGCAACATGATTGTTGGTGGGGTCGCGTAGAAGGAAATCTTAATTGCAGCTCGAATGCCGACATGTTTTGATCATTTTTCAGGAACATAATTTCAAGTTCAAACCGTATTTATTTTTAAACTTATTCATCACCACTATTTTAGGAAAACATTTATGCCCCTCAAAAGCTGTCCCTTAATGAAGTAAAATAAAAACATTTTGACAAACAATATCATGTTTGTCATTTTTTGCATTTGTACATGAAAGGTAACAGTTTGAATATTTTTATTAAAAACTTGTTTAAAACAAGATGACATTTTTGATTCAATTTAATGTTTATCAATACTACTTGGTAAAATGCATTTTTTCATAGGTGGGTCGCGAGACATATAGAATTTTGCTAGGTGGGTCGCATACCCAAAAGTTTGGGAAGCTCTGCCATAGACAATCCATATTGAATGGTCGTTCCAATAGTTGCGAGTCGATTTTAATCGAGGTTGCGAATCTTTAGCATGATAATTAGGCTTCTCAGAAGGCATCAGTGAAACGATGCAAAATTCAGGGAGCCCAGATACTTTACTAGTCTAGTCTAATCTACACCTATCGCACCAGGGGCATACAAAAGAAAGTGTGACATTAGGGGTGAGTGGGGTATGGAAATGCTATTTTTGCGTTACGTAATCAACGAATCGACTTTCACAGGTGCGGTTTTCTTTTCAGTGAAGTCTCTCTGGAATGTTGCTTTCAACCAATATGCCGATTCTCTTTTTCATCGGCGTATGGAGGGGAGGCACTGTAGCCAGTGTAATAAAAGGTTTAGTTTCGCATACTAGTTTTTCATACAAACTTAGAACCGGGCATGCGCTTAACCACTTTTTTCAAATCGGTTTTGGAGGACATTCGGAGCATGGGACGGAATCGAGTGAGCGTGGTGGTGCTGGCTCGTTTTTGAACCACCCTACTAATATTCTTTGTTTTTTTAATACGACACCAATACTACTACAGTATATGACAGTTTTTAGTGTACAAATACTTTCAAAGCTTTGTTTTGGTACTCAACCCACCTTCACCTTAAGCATTATTGTGTACATTCTGAGTACAGCATTGACATTGTGATTCATGCTACTGAATGGTCCTCCGGAATATCTGGAATGGGATCGTTTACAAATAACGTAACGCTAAATTTGACGATTTTGAACCTCCATCCTCCCTCTCGTAACGCTTTTTGTATGGGAGGTTTAATTGGTTTGTATGAATCGTAACGCACGTAACCCCCTGCCTCTCCTTCCAGCGTTACGTATTTGTGAACAGCCTCAATAGGGAATATCCATTTATTAAGTAGCGGTTAGCAAGGGGAGAGGGGGCTTCCTGAAGTGTGACAATCCATACAAATTTCTTAGATACCTCATACAAAAAGTGTGACTCGGAGGGAGGGGGATTGAAAATGGCTTTTTGCGTTACGTAATTAATGGATCCTCCCTTAATGATGAAATGAATATTTTCATTTTCTAAAGAATTATTCGGTGGCCAAGGTGATCCATATACAATGTCATGCTCAGAATGTTGAACAATAACCAGGTGAGAATGGTTCCTGATAGGGATCCCCAGGGGACAAGAAGGCGAGAGTGTGAGCAAAGAGCAGGTGGATCGATTTGAGGTCCCTCCGTGGACTACAAAGTTTGGCGACGATGCAACTGCACTGACTGAGCTGAATGTGGACGAATTACGAATAAAATCAAAATGCGAAATAAATTCCGTTGTTAGAATGTCAAATGGTGCTATGCGATGAAATTCATGATTTTTTGTTTTATTTCACGGATGTTGCAGCATTTTCGGAAGGCCACGGCATGTATGAGCCACCAAATCTCGAAAACTATACCGTTGAAATTCTGAGTAAATTTCCTGAAAAATTAGGAAGACCTTTTTTAGAAATTTAAAAGAAAAGAAAAGACAGGATCACCATCTTTGACCAGAGGTCACTCAGACTGAATACTTAACACTAAGCATTACAATAACGAACAGGACATTCCACACAGCACCCAGTAACCAAATTGGAGCGTTTGCCACTACGCAATGTTTTCTCGCTCATTAGGTGGGGAAACAAACTCACACTCTATGGCTTCCAAATACGCTTAGATGACTAATATCACTAACCATACGGACACGAAGCCCTCCATGTAGAAATTCCAGATATTTCCCCGATAAATTATAAAGAAATTCCTTTAGTAATCTCGAAGAATTACCTGCGGAAATTTTCTAGGATTGGAATTCACAGAATTTCACGTTGAAATCAAATGTTTTGACGGGGAAGGGCAGTTTGTTGTTTGACCGAATATGTCAATCATCCGAAACTCGACTGGCATAAAATCATTTGGTCGAAATAGATATATGGCCGATAATGTCGTTCGGCCGAACGACATTTATCCAAAAAGGCCTAGATGGTCGTTTGGCAGAAAAGGGCCATTTAGTCGAAATGAAATATGGCCGAAAGTGTTGTTTGCCCGAGCTGCCGAAAAAAATTGTTTGACCGAAAATGTTGCTTGGACGGACGAAGTGACATAAGGTCGAAAACGGTTTAGCCAAAAATGTAATTTGGCTGAAAGCAACGTACGAGTGAAGATCATACTGAGAAGAACTGATAATTTCGCCGAAAAAGACGTTTGCTCCGACATTTGTTCGAAAATGGCATTTGGCCGAACGAGTCGACGTTTTTCACCGTATAATCCATCAGCCAAATAACTTTTTTGGCCAAATTGTCCTTCATGCTAAACAACGGTTTCGTTCAAATGGAATTTTCGACGACAAGGCCTATTCGACCAAACGACCTGTTAGGGCATACGGCTTTTTCGAGAGAAATGACTAGTTTGGTCGTACCGCCATAAACCATTTTCCACATTATAACCGTTGCATCGGACAACTGGAATTCCTGCTAGACGTATTATTCAGTCATATACGACTTTCTAGCGAATGACTTTCAACCAAACGACCCTTTTCTGTCTTTTCTCGCAGAATTTCCGAAGAATTACTAATGGACAATATAATAAAAAGTCACGTAGAAATCCAAAGAAATTCCGAAAAAATTGAAATTCCGTTCGAAACGGTTTTTATGAAACTTAAAAAAATACAAGGAAATTCTGTTAAATTCGAAACATGCATGCCCAGCGGCATAACCAAACTCCTGAAGAATTTCCCGTGAAAATTTCAAAGAAATTCTCATGAAAACTTCGGCGCTGGCCTCTAACGGTAGTCAGAATCCATGAAAAAACCAACGGGATATTTTATTTGATGTTAAATAACCTTAGAATAAAGATTATTGAGCAAAAGTTAAATTTTCAGCAACAACAAAAAATCGCTCGAGTTATCCGGAGTAAAATTTTTCTCAACAATCCGGATAATCGAGTCCGGCTTGAACTCAATTCTCATTTCTCGCTTCTCTTATTTTACATTCCACTTCTTGGTCCTTGATTTCTCGATTTTTTGTTCTCACTTTTGGTTCTCTTCTTCTTGCTCTTCTAATGTACTTATTCACATATGAGTTTTCACAACATTGTAAACCCCCTTTTTTTTTTTTCTTATTGCTCGGATCTCAGCTCTCGTTATTAGTTATCAATTCTTAGTTCTCAGTTTTCAGTTCTGAGTTCCCACTCCTCACTTCTCCCTTCTCCGTTTTAACTTCACTCCTCTCACTTCTCACTTCACACTTATCACTTCTTACTTTTTACTTTTCACTTCTCAATACTCACTTCTCACTTCTCATTTGTCACTTCTCTTATGTGGTCTCATTCCTCACTTTTCACTTCACACTTCCCACACTACACTACTCAATGCTCATTTCTCACTCTTCACTACTCGAAATCTGAGTATTTTTGATATTCCGCCAAACGACATTCGGCCAAATTGCAGGTCAGTCTTTTAAACAGATTACGCAGCAGTATTTCATGCGCCGAATTCCAAAAAGACTCATAAGGACTCTCTAGCTGACGAAAGAGAGAGAACCACAGCAACCGACTGCTCTCTACGACATCTCACGATGCTTAAGCGGGGCGAAGATGAATGCAACGATGCCTGTAATAGGGGGTTCCTGATCGGCCAAAATCATCGGCCTCATCGGACACAGTACGAGGCCTTTTCGTGTAAAGTGCTGCACAATGGGGTCTTGTCCGACGGCGTCAGAAGGCGGTACCAAGATCGACATGGGCGCACGAATCAAGAAAGCAAGGACTGTATACTGCGAGTATAAGAAATATCTGAAAAAAAAAACAGGCAGATACGTGAACGCACCAAAATATGAATTTTGAACTCTAACGTAAAATCTGCCCTGTTATGCGCTAGCGAAACATGGTGTGTACCAGAGGAGAACACCCAACGGCTGCAGGTGTGCATCTACAGATGCCTGCGAGTATATAATGTGGAGGCCCTGGTTGCCTCACCACTGGGTTTCAAACAACGTGCTCCATCGTCGTTGTCACCAGGAGGCTCCTGCTTAACAGAAATTCGGGGATCGGAAGTGGGGCTGGGTCAACCACACTCTACGTAGCCAATTGTGGAAACGAAATCTGTAAACAACCACATTAGACTGGAGCCTAGCGGAACATCAGCAGCCTCAATATAAAAAAAGAAATAAAGATGTCGGCCGAAATCTATCCTGACAAGAGGTTAAAGCGATAGCTGGACATCGCTCAGGATAGAGATCTTTGCAAGTCGGTAGTTTGCTCCACCGGATGTGTTTCAGGATCCATAAGTAATTAAGTAAAGAATTCATAAAGATAATTCTCTTATAATTGGCGCACTCTAGTATGTGCCCTGTGCCCTTTTCATATAGATGGGGAATATGGAGGCCATCCAATCAGCTGGTAAGTAGTTCTTTATCACCTCTCATATTCTGGTCGTTGACGCGATGCAGTGCAATATGCCAGTTTTGCAGAGTCTCTCGCTTACACTCGAACAATGAGATTGCATCCGCTGTACATTTGTTGTTTTTAACATACATAGGCCAATGTTTGGTTAAAACATATAAACTGGAATTTGCTTGTCCGTTGTCAGTGATTACAACGAAGTCCTTGCAATACTAGGGCTTGTTTAGCTTCCAGTAGACTCATTTTGGTAACCATCTTGGATTTGGAAACGAATCTATCCGTATTATAATTTATTCATCCGTTCCAACATCCTCTAGATCTGTATGTTGAAAACAATCATTTTTGACCCTCACTGGAAGTAAATTCCTTGAAAAAAATGATGCCACTTATTTGTTCTTTTAACCTCCTGTCCTCGGGGAGCATAATTTAATAATGGATCCGTATTTATATAAACCACCCTTACTTTTATCGCTTCATAGCAATGGCGACATTACCGTCAAAGTTTCCATCAAATTTACTTAATCCGACACGCACACATAGTCATTCACATTTTCCCTCGTGTTCCGAAGCGGGTTGAAATCCAGTGTCTCTTCATTTTGACCCAAACCGGCGGCGACCAGCCGCAAAACAACGAAACGAACGGATGGAAACGAATTCGAGGGACGGAAATTCATAAACGATGGCGCTTCAAAAACTGACAAACTTTAGGATATATGACAAAATTGGTTCCTTCTGCTCGGTGTTTTCCGCTCTCCCGTTTTGATCACACACCGAAAGTGCATTTGGTTTGGAGCAAGCAGAGTACGGCAACTGAACTCGCACCGACGGCCAACTGACTGACGACGGAGATGACTTCTTGGGGCAAACTTTGTCATTTGCTTTCCGCAAACCCAAACGTGCGGTTAGCTGCTCCGATCCCAACGGTAACCTTTTGCACTGTGCACAGTGGCCGCTTAACCGAAAAGTATCACCAATCATATACCGTACATCTGTAGAAGTTGAATCAGTACTGTTTTGGAAATTTTCTTCCTATTCATGCACTCCAAGTCCGAAAATAGCTCAAATTCAGAGTACATGAAAAGATCAATAAGATATGAGCCAGCCGAGGACTGCAAATCTCTCTAATAAAGTCAACAAAAAACAAATGATGTTCCCCTTGAACCAGCTTTTGATTAATATGATTTTGGAACACAAACTAAAACAGGATTTTTAGTTCAACTTCATTGGCCGAAAATATAACAAAACTGAACATTTTGCGAAAACGAGAGTGCTCCATCATTTGCCCACTCTGTCCATCCACCATCTTTGCCAGAGCTCTGCAAAGCAGATGCGCCCATCATCATCAGTACAGACCAAACCGAGGCTGAGCATCTGCTCTGCTCGCCTAGAGCAAGCAACTACTAAATCATAAATTTCCGTTAGCAGTTCCGGTTTTTCGGAAAGAAAGGGTGGAAGAAGGTTACAAGAAATCACCTCTCTACCGGAACCGTATATACCGAATGCTTTCGGACAAAGTGCAACGGTGTCTAGACAGTAGAAATTGCTCGAAATTATATGCTCAATGGATCTATACCTCAACCATCAAGTTTTTTCCCTAAATATTATTGCTCGAACCACTCATTGTGGTTAGGGAGTCGTCGCTGCAGGCACCTACAAAAATCGAGTGCTAGTTACTCCCATCCACTAGAGCGATTGTTGTCGTCTTCGTTATCGCCAGCATGGCCCGTCAGTCTAGGTAGGGAAAAGCAACGGAATTGGGGAGTTACCAGAGAAATATAGCGATGTAATTCCTCTGTACTAATGACATCGATTTACAGCATGCAACTGAGCTTCGAGAGAGCAGTGGAGTTGGCAGGACTGTCCTAAGTTGTCATTAAAATGTCCATGGAAGTTTGGTACAAAAACCATATGGTTGAGATTAGAGGTTGGCTAGCCTAATCAACATGCGCAACCTTAAGCTTGCAAAAATCCTAATAGAAGATAGATTTAAGTTTTTGAGCGAGTGCACTGCTTATTCATTTATTTTAACATCTCCAAGCACCATTTCAAATTGTTAATAGGAAAACAAAGAATCATTCCAGCAACCTCACCTGAAAAAAGATAATTTCTAGCAAATCCGAAAAATCATTATACTCTCCAAACAAAACATAAACTCTTACGCATCCCGCGTTATGTCACTGACTGAACAAATGCTCGAATATCTACAAGAAGTGCAGAAAAACGAAATAATTCCCGTCTCCACTGGGCACTATTCAACAGGAGAATGCTGTCCCGGCGAACATCAATTCGAATGATCGTTATTGTTGCTGCTTGGTGCGGTTGGACCGGCGGCTGCCCGATTCAGTTTTGCAGGAGCAGGTCAGAGGTGAATTCTATTTTTATTCGCCTTCCGTCTGATTGGAACTGGGGTATCAGCACGTTCTCTACCACCAACCTGACTAAATCACCGAGTGCGACAAATCTTCTCGCTTTTGCTGCATTTCTCGGTACCCGGTATTCAACTGGTTGCTCCGCCACACACTGTAGTGCAGAATACAGTTTTTCTTTTGGTCTGAACGCACGTAATCGGCGGTTAGACCCTTTTTGAAAATTTGGCTCAGAATTATTCGTCGAATTAACATGCAAAGAAAGTCAACAATGGCACGCTTATAAGTGAAGTATTGGAAAACAAGCTTTGACTTATCGCAAATATTACAGTGTGGCATGGCATGACAAAAGGTCGAAAGGGTTCCAAAAGTAGGTGAGGAAGGAACAAAGAAAAGGGAAGAAAGAAGGATGAAGAAGGAACAGAAAGAAGGAAGTATGAAGTATCATAGTTATGAACCTTTTGTCCCTTTTGATCATTGGATGTTTTGTTACTCTTGACCTTTCGTCCCTTTCGACTTTTTGTCCTTTTTGACTATTTGTCCGTCTGACCTCATGGCTTTCATCTTTTGTAGCTTTCTGACCTGAAGAAATAAAGCCACCTGTTTATCAATTCCTAAACCTACCTTCGCGTGAAGCTGGCGGGTATACGAGCTCCCTTTGGGGAAGATTGGGTAACTAACTCTTAATGGGAGCTTGCTCATATGCTGATTTCAAAGGTCTGGAGTGGCAAATCTGATCAGAGCGCCTAATCCCCAAGGAGGTGCAGCCAATCACAGTGTCTTGCTGTACATGTTTGGGGCAGCTGGTCATCGTCTGGAGTGAAAGCTGTGTGCTGGGCCCTTCGGAAATTTTGTAGAGGCTGATGTCAGGCCCTTTGAATACAAAAACAAGCAATGAATAATGGAAAATACGGACTGGAACAATTCCATAAGATCGTGCGACGAAAAGTGACTAGCGATTGAAAGGTCGGTACTTGGAACTGGAAATCTTCCAAGGTCATCGGTATATTATGAGCTTTCATTGACGATTGCTCGCCCATCAACGTACACATACCCAGTCCCCTGAAGCAATTGATAATGATCTTTACTCAACTTGGAACGTGAGTATGATAGCGCCTGGCCACGCCATCAGAATTATCAGGGGAGATTTGAACTACCCAACTTGTTGATTTCTACACAATAATATTAGAATTCTCAGCAACTACTTCCAGCACAGTCATCCGTATTATCCATCTAAATATAACCACTGGGAAAAGACGCACATATGGACAAAACTCTGATTGATGGACGGAACTTCTTTGTCTGGTGATGGTTAAACTGCGCCCAAACTATCCGTCATGAATAAAGTTCAAGGTATAGACGACCGTCTCGGTACAGCCTAAAGCGGCTGAATCTACCGAATGTCACCACTGCAAACGCGCGGCATCTTGAGGCAGCATTGCTGGAAGAGAATGAGCTCGATAGGGACCCTCTTGGGTTTATCTGGAGTACAGTCAAGGAATCAATTAAGCACGCATCAATGTTGATTATAAGTGTGACAGAGGTGATGGAACAAATTCGTTTCGAAGAGGAATGTCCACAAAGTCTGAAGGAGAAGAATGCAGCGCGGGCGGTTACGTAACTGTTGTGGACCGATCATAGAACAGAAACTCCCCATAAAACATCCCACCGACTTTTTCTGACTCTAGTTGGTTTTCGCTCGGTTGGATCGGCTTACTTTGCATCCGCTGACTAATCGGTTGTTTGTTGCATTACGCTTATGGGAGCTTTTTACAGGGCGGTTTAGCGATTAATCGATACATTAAATTGGCCAACGTAATCAATAGACGGAATCAACTCAGTTGGTGGATTAATCGGCTAACGTAGTTCTTGGGCAAATAGTAATCTGCCGACCAAATCGACTGATGAAAATCAAAAAATCGCATGATTAATCTACTGATGACATTAAATAATAAATATAGTCGACGGAAATCGGTTGATGATAAGCTAGTGAATTGCTGGATTAGTAACTGTATTCTAATGAACAGTAGATTTGATTCTGATGGAATCGGTTGCTTTTACCTACTAAAACAAGTTATTAATCGGATATTTAAACCGGAAAGCAAGTATAACCTGACGAAATAGGGAGATTTATTTTATTTAATTGATCGATATTATCTGATTTAGTAATTGATAAACCATGAATAAAGCCATTTATTATTTATTCAGACTAAGACCGAAGCGGCTCTGTGCAGTTTATAGGAGTCTTCTCCATTCAGCTCGGTCCATAAGCTAAACGTGGCCAACCACACAGTCTACGGAGGGTCCGCAAGTCGTCTTCCCCTGATCGTTCTACCTTACCTGCCAAAAGCACCTCGCCTTCTTGGGCTCATGGATCGTTAATGAGAACCATTTTCCCTGTGTTACTGTCCGTCATTCTGGCTACGTGCCTGGCCCACTGCAGTCTTCCGATTTTTGCAGAAAGTGATCGATGGATGGTTCTTCCAACAATTGCAGTAACTCGTGGTTCATTCTCCTCCTCCACGTATCGTCCGTCATCTGCAATCTCTACCATTACAGATGTTACGCAGCACTTTCCTTTCGAGAACTCCAAATGAATATAGGCAGGTATATATTATATCACTAAGGAAATAGAGTATAAAAAATGAAACCAGTAAACCTGGATTCCAGACGGGGCCGCTAATATTAGTTAAGATGAAAATGCTTTCAGCACATCTTCTTTCGGATAGCAAGAAAAGCCATAGGTTCCGGAACATGTGTTGATGGGTACGCGTATGATATGCGGGTCCAGGGCGAGAGCCATCTTCCTAGAGTTGATGGCTGTCATTCAGAGGAAATAGGCTAATCGAAAATGAAAGCAATTCAAAAACAGTTGGTTTAAAAATACTTCTCAAACGCGTTGAAAAGCTTAGTTCACTTTTTAAGCACCATCCTTGCAACAGGTTGCAATTGAAGAGGAAGGCTGTTCTATTTCTATGAGAAAATACCATTACTGCTAGGTGGGTGGTTTAGGGTTTTGAAGAATTGAACTTTTAAAAATGTACATAGATACAAAATGGTCACCTTCATCGCATCCCCATCAGACAGATTCCTGGCTGAAGATTGAAAGTTGGAAATTGTCTGATTCAACCTCAATAATCAATTTTTCGTGCTTCTACAAATAAAAAATGTATTTTTACCATAGCTTCAGAGTTTATAATCTGATCATTTATTTCACTATGGGAAACAGTGTGATAGGAATTTCTCTTGAATGCAAGCAAGCAAATGCGAACAAATCAGTTCAAGATAAGTGCCTGAACACAGTGAAGAACTGGCTTATTACAACTTTTACACTAAAGAAATATAAAAGAATTATTTGATCATAGGCTTTGAAATAATATTCAACCGCAGTTCAAATCCTCAACTGGTGTTTCACTCTTTACCATGCCTGGTCGGTGAAGTGACTTGCTGGGGTGAAGAACGACCCTTGAATCAATAATCTGGTCCGACCACTTTTCAATGGAAAACAAAAGAGTTTCCGTCGAAATTCTGTTTCGAGTTAAAGATAAGTGGCAAAAAATGGGCGATACTTTTTGGGCACACACATACTTGCCATCGTTCTGTTGTTAAATGCGTAACTTACGTGATACATATTTTCTTTTCAACTAATTATAATAATTATATTTTGTGAAATTATCACAACTTCTTCATTTGTAAACAGTACACACTCAGATTTCATTTCGTATTTCGGTAATAAATTTAACCGATTGAGCTCTGTAAACACAATTAATAACCGATGTATCGGTAAATGCGAAAAAAAATACCGAAAACCCGTAAAAGATGAAAATAAATGTATACTCCATGGCCTCCTTTACCGAAGTCGTCATATAATTCACCGAAATAGATTGTACATTTTACAAATTACCGTAGACTGTATTTTTTTACTGAACTTCGGTGACATAGCGCGCACACTCTTTCCAGGCAGCCATATTTGATTTTTTGAACTGCGTCAGACTTCTGTTTGCGGATTCCAAAAGTGATTTTTTGGAGTGATAATTAGCGGGACGCGGTTATTAATCGTTATTCGCCAGCAGGATGAACGGCTGGTATTTTTTTTCGTAAGCACAAACAATATATTTCAAATTGCTTATTTTAGGCCACAATTGCGTGTTTTCTTAAAAGTGGAGCTCAAGCGTCCTGAATTATGTTTCCGGCTTACAGCGTCATATAAATGAACATGTCCGCAAAAACGAACTTAATCCTTTTCAGACATATTTTGATTGCAACATTTAAACATTGCAATTCCCGCTATGGTAGCTTGTATACGCTCAAAGGCATATTTTAGAAAAAACAATCTGAAGCTGCCATTTGTAAATAATAGGCACAGAGTGACGTTGTTCCTAGTGGTTCAGTTTTGCTTCCCGATGAGCCTCTGAACATTTTCATCATCGAGGAAATCTAATGATTCTGAACTAATCATCACATTGGATGAAATAAAGAAAATCATCAACATAAGCATCTGCCGTATAACTTACGACGTGGGTCTACCATAATCGAAAATAACAGAATTCACAAAATGTGTGAATCTGTTGTAAGCAACGTCGCGGAATACCTAGAAGCGGTCTCGCTGAAGTTTCTCAAATCTCAGGGCATGCTATTATCTCCCGAACAGATGGCTTCGTTTCGAAATTTATTTCATTTCAACCAGCTCTTCGATCAAGTTAACACTTTTCGTAAGCAATCAAATTTTCTTGGGAAAATATCTGTATCAACTCCAACACCTAAGGATATCTTTTTGAATCGCCGAGAAGATATTCGCCATATTAATTCGGCAATCAAAAAGTATTAGTAAATGAAACAGCGTCCTATATCAGTGTGATAGACACTTTAAAGTTGATTTTCCGCAATTCCTGATAATTTAGTCTATTGAAGGAGGAAAATTCTGAATATACTCCATGCGTCATTGAGTACAGCTCCTTCAAATCCGGTGAGACTTTTAGGACGAAAAGATTATTTCCCTGAAATTTCCCTAATTGGTATCTGTCCTGGTATTTATCAGGATGATGTTGAGCTTGGAAAGTTTCTTAGCTCTAGAGTTATGAATAAAGTCTCAAATTTCAGCTTTAAAATTCAAAACTTTCCAGATTAGTGGAATAGCCCAATAAGGACTGGTATTTCCTGTGTTGTATTGCACAGCGGTTACGCTGAAAAACGGATATGCTAGAATCTTTGGAGTTTCTAATTACTGAGCTCAAGGCACTGGAGAAAGGAATTGATGTATACTATGGGTCCGAGAAGTTCCTACTAAGAGCAGTGGTAACCATCTTCTGTGGTGATACATTGACTGTACATGACATGTTTGGTTTGCTCGTGTTCAAGCGCCAATTATTTCTGCAGAATTTTGCCAAATCTCCAGGGAAAGGTTCCATGCGGATCCGACTGAAAGTTTTCAGGACTAAAGATAAGGAATGGGTACACAACCAATCGTTCATTGGTTCAGCAAGGATCACTAACTCCGAAAGAATGTGGGCCAAAAAATGTTCAGGAACGGTTTTGAATGACTTACAGTATTATCATATCACAGGACAATTTTGTGTTGGATGGGATGCATGATTTGGCCGAAGGCGTTATAATTCTCAATCAATTATTCAGTTAGTTCTATCGCATTAGGCAAAAAAGATACAAGAATAACTGCCAAAACCCTGAACAACGAATCAACATTTTCACTTACGGTTTCAATGATCGATGTAACAAGTCACCCTTAATTTCTCACACCGAAGAGATGCTCTCACGTCCTATTAAGCACAGAATACGGCAGACTTCTTCCCAAAACTTTCTCCTATTATGAGTGCTGTTGCTTTGGATCTGCCATATCCAGTTCCTGGAAGACAAGAATATATGAAAACTCATTGGTCACCTCATCAATATTACCAGAATAACAATGTCTCCATAGTCTGGAAAATTTGTTATATCAGCTTGAAGAGACATATTGAATTGTTTGAACAAATTCTTTATTCAAAATTCGACCGGAAAATCAGTTAAACTTCACCATCTAAGGCACTGTGCTATGTGCATAAAGAAGAGTGGGATCAATGAAGCTAGTACAACTGCCTTCAATTTGAGCAAACCAATAAGATTGGTAAAAACCAAGCTGTTACTTGTAAGAACTTCTTTAAGAACATTTGCTCGAGTTCAGCAAAAGGCAGTGCTCCAGGATGATAATTAACATCCTCGAAAATTCCTTTTGTGATAAGTTGAACACATTTCCCTGCAAACCTCGTGAATCGTCAAGACAACTTAGCAACACATTTGTAAAGAAGCTATTGAAATCGTCCTGTTACCAAAATCGGTGGTAATTTCATTGAATTCAGCTTACGCCCAAATTTGATTATTGTTGAAAAAACCATTCGAAATGAAAGTTATTTCCTTCATTACGGCATTATTCGAGAGATTAGGTTGTAAAGGAAGAAATATACGTTTTGATGCGTGCATGCTCTACAACGGCTTTTAACGAATTTCTTCAAGCTTACGAAGTTGAAATAACTACTAGTGATGTAATTAGTCCCACTGGAAGAATGCTTTATAATATCATTTATTATATCTTTATTTTATTCTACAGTAAACGATCCAAAAAATACATTTCTCTAAGACGATTTTATAATCGTGATTATTAGGCACACTCTAATCATTTGCTTTTGGTTATAATATACAAAATTATTCAGCATCGTTCATCATGATTTACAGCAGAAAGAAGAAATCGACGACTCTACCAACATTCATGGCTTTGAACGAACGAGACTTTAATAGGAATGAATTTGAGCATGCAAATGATTAAAATAATCGAAAAACTGAACATAACAACACTGAAGCTGTGGATACCATGTATGAGGAATTCATTGAAGACATTTATTTTGACCGAGGAAGTCGACAGATCAAAGCGTTGATTGATCCAAACAAACTTTATCACGGCATTAATCTTGGAGAGGCAGTTCTTATTTGACTTTTGTTAAAGTGATGATGTGATTGCCCAAACGTGTAAATTCAACAGACTATTCACATTGACTGAATTTTGAAAAGAACCATCGAAGGTTATAATACAGGAACTACTGCAAGAGGGATACTGAATTAAAGAAACGGACTTGAAGCGCATACATAACAATTTATTATGCGAATGCTTGAAATCTTTTGCACGGATGGTGAGCAAACGATAGTTGAAATATTTTTTCATTATATATATACTTTAAATTCAATAACTTTTCAAATACACATAATTTTTTTTCTTATATTCGACTGACAAACCACATCATAAAAATCAAATCGCTTTGTCACTGGTAAAATAGCCATACCTCATCCTGGCAACGACGAGTCCTGATACACCTCAGGTATAATGCAACATTGTAACTTAATCCATAAAATAACGAACACTTTTTCAATTTTGTTTTCAAGGCACTGTGGTTTCATGCCCATGCACGGGTGTGAATCGTCATACAGGTAGAATCCACTACCGTATGGAATACTTAGCGAGGAAAATCCGAGCAGAACGAGTTATCAAACGTCGGAGGATCGAATCAAATTCTATCGGGATGCAGAATATTTCGCTTTTGGGAACAGTCTGGGTCTTCTGTGGATATTCAATCACTGGTACATCTAAAAACAAGGCCAGGACAATTTTAAATTGTAAACTCCATATATCGCCCACTTTCAGATCCAAGAATTGAAACGTCAAAATTGAATCAAACGAATAAAGTCTGGTGTGATTGAGGTATGGACCGCTACTTTTGCTGATCGCCAGCGCTCACGTCTGGAGAACAAGTTCAGCGACTATTTGAAGGATTTCCCGGTGTTTACAGCGTACGACGGAGAGCTGGTAAGCACCTACGTTTTAAACAAACACTATTTTGAAAAATGTTGAGGATGACTAGTTTCACGAGTTTCACTGCCGGTACACATTAATGTTATGTTGTTTACGTACCAACTTCCAAAGACAAAAATAAACTGTTCCAATTGGAATTCCTAATTGACTGTCAGTATTATTGGGTATATTATTCTGACGTTTATCATCTTTCATCTTGCACGCGCATTGGTGATAGGGTTTAGCCATACGGGAAACGCTTCCTAAGCGTTTTGCATAAAAAACAAATCCTATCCCTTCCGTGCGCGAGCAAGAGAAAGATGATTAAACGTCAGATAGCCTTATACAAGACAGCTGTCATTCCAATAAATCACGCGTAACATTTGACAAGGGTTTTATACACTTTCCACGAATTAATATAAGCAATATAACAGTATAATGTTTGCTTCTATTAATTTAAATCGCGGGTTGCTATTGATTAACGTATTATCATTCTCGTTAATTGTAATAATAGATTAGATAATTCAAAATGAGATAGCAAGTCAAATATTGAGATATTGTATTCGCTTTGTTATTCCAAAGTATAAAGATGTACTATTTTTATTTTCACATGCACTTTAGTAGTAAGCTGAAACCTTTCAGGAAAAAATAATGTCAAGTGCTTTCTGTAATGTAGAATAATTTCCAGCAAACAAGGTTACTCTAACTTCTGACTTAACATGAAGTGTAACCTGTTAGAAAGTTACTCTAATTTTCTCACTAACGTTAGGGTAAAATGAGACTAAAATTAGACAGATCTGCAACATTTTTGTTAGATATGTTTATGTAAGTTGTATAATGACCCAACCTGTTAGCCCCACTTTAGAATAACGTTAGCACGTTTCGCAGAAGCGGTTAGGGAGTTGTGAGGGTTGTTTTGAAAGGGCTTTGATGTTGATTTATTTACATTCAGCTGTCATCCGAGGCAGAATGCACATAATATACATGCTAACTGCCTCGAGTAACAGATGAACAGGGGCAAATCTATCAATAAAAAAATCGTCTTAGAAATTTTCTATATTTTCACTAAAATAATTATCAATATTTAGATTAACCACATTTAGCTTATTTATTATGAAATTATAATTTTATCTTTATCTCAACCCGTGTTGTATAATGTATGGCAGACTATGGTACAGTTGCAGTTTTGCAATTTGGTTAATTGCCAGCCGCCGCCTATTCCGGAAGCCGGTCTTCTATATTCGATCCGGAACCTGGTCCACCACGAAAATTGCAGTGTAGTAGACGCAGTTTGAGTACCACGTGAGTCCATTTGATCACGAAGCGGTCGCAGCGTAGATGATGTCTTTGAGTACGATGCGGTCCCATTCCGATACGGCCTTTTTAATCGGCCGGGAACCGTACTCGTCATTCAGACAACTACGGAGACGCGGATTGCTCCAAGAATTTCTTCGGAGTTTCCTCGCAGCAGAAGTTCTTTCAAAGATTCCTCCAGGAATTTCTTCGGAGATTCCTCCAGGAATTTCTTCGGAGATTCCTCAAGACGTTCATTTGGAGATTCCTTCAGGAATTCCTCCAGACATCTTCTAATGGAGACTTTGCAGAAGTTCCTTTGGAGATTCCTGCATCAGGCTTCTTTCGGAAATTCCTCCGCAAGTTCTTTTGGAACTTCCTTCAGAAGCAATTTTGTACCCCCTCCAGAAGTTCCTTTCCAGAGTTTCCTCTAAGAATACCTTCAAGTTCTTTCGCAGAAACTTTTAGGAGAATTCTGCAAGAGTTTCTTCATATATTTCTTGGAAAATAATGCAGAAGTTGTTTCGGAGATCCCTCCAGAAGCGAGTTCAAGAGTTCTTACGGAGATTCCTCCAGGAATTCTTTTGTAGATTCCTGTGCTGTTCCTTAGGAAATTCCTCCACCTTTGGGGATTTCTCCAAGAGTTTCATCGGAGATTCTTCCAGGAATGCCATGGGACAGTTCCTTCTAATAATTTTCGAGATCCAGGACATCCAGCCCGAGATTTAGAAGTTACGCATGTTATATTTGATCCAAG